>NC_056499.1:60724645-60726917 GCF_014905685.2 Nematolebias whitei
GAGGGGTTGTTGGAGGCCACAACAACAATGTCTTGGTGTGTTTCACCGACATCTGTGACGTTTTCATTCGCGCCCTCAGATTTAATAGCGATCACATCACTGCATAGTGCTCCAGGTTGGTTTCCCGTGTCAGTGTGTTTCAAAGTTTCTAACAACCTGTGTAGTTTCTCTGTCTCTTCCGAGCTCAGAGGTGTAGGGCCTTGTTTCTGGAACCTTTGTGATTTTTTCACCTCGGGTCGTTTTGTCCAAGGTGGAGGAGGGATAGGTACGTCATTTGGGGGTTCCTTGTCGGACTTCCCCTGATAATATGGGTCATCTCTGTTCCCATATCTTTGCGTCCTACGCACACCCCATTTACGATGATCACGTTCATCCTCTGAAAGAGGAGCTTTTTGTCCCAGCGTGCACCTTCATGACGCGGTTTGTTAGTTTGAAAAGACTGCTTTTTCTCGCCTTTTTCTCGCCTTTAATTGTTTCTGTTAAACTGCTGCCTGTCTGGGATCAAATCAATGAGACCGATCAGCGTACTAACCTCAGATGAACCGGTGTCAGGTCTATACTGGGAGTGAGGCCTTGTCCGTCTTGATCCACTCTGAGAAGGTGCTATTTAAGAGACTGAGCTGAAAACAGCACCTCAGACTGAGGAAGTCTCTCGGATGAGAGACGAAACATTTCTACATTATTTTTTTGTTTGTTTTTTGTTGTTTTGCTTTGTTTTCTTTTTTTTTTTAATGTCCAGAGGACCACATTTAACTTTTTTAGACTAAAGAATCTTGTGTATCTGACTGGTCACTGAGGTCCAGCTCCCTCTAACTGCTCCCAGGTCAGTTTGTGGTCAACAGAACCCTTCTACTGTTAGAACGGTGCTCTCCTCTATCTGGATTCAGACTCATCAAAGCAACGTTCACTTTGTTCAATCTTTCCATTATGCAGTGAAAGTCTCCTTTGGCCTTTCAGCTACACCCCTTTGTGTCCATTTTCTGCTGAGACGTGTCCTGTTGGTCTCCTTGTCTTTAGGCTGGCAGGGGGTGGACTGCTCCGTCCCATGCTCCAGCGGTGTATGGGGTTTGAGCTGCAATCAAACATGTCAGTGCTCCAACGAAGCGGCCTGCGACCCTGTTAATGGGACCTGCACCTGCTCGCCTGGCTGGAGGGGTGAATACTGCGACGCCCCATGTCCTGTGAGTGTTTTTCTCTCTTCAGTCACCCCTGACAACCTGAGCCTTAGAAATGTTTGCTGAGAGCTTAGTGAGGTACTCACATAACACCTGACTGAATAAATTAACTGATTCTTGTATTTAGTTTGACTTTTACTTTAGTGCACACAGTACACAGTTCAGATGTTTCACATGATCTTCCATAGGTTTTGTCTCTAATTTTCAGTCTTGAAACAAAAAAAACAAATTTTAAATAGAGAAAGTTTGTGTGTGTGTTTCCACAAAAAAAAAAACCCAAGTGTGCATTAAAATGCATGATGCAGCTTACGAGCATGCCTTGGCAGAAAAATTCAAACATCTGTAATATAGGCCCACAAACATTTGAAACCAACATGCCTCTACACAGAACTTGTACAACAAATAGGAGTCATAGCATCTTCTCCTGACACTCATGAACAATGAGACATTTAAATGACTGTAAAACGTTAAGGTAATCGGGGTAGTTGAAAAATGGTGCAAGACAAAATAACCAATGACTTGTCATTGTCCATCAGGGACACCACCAAGTCATTGGTTCAGGTATGTTGACGACACCTGGGTTAAAATTAAATCTCAGTAAGTCCAACATTTTACTGACCACCTCAACTCTGTGGATAAATACATCAAGTTCACACAAGAAAATGTAAAAAATGGCAGGTTGGCTTTCTTGGACTGTGAGGTCTTAGTTTCTGATGGAGGACATTTGCAAACTGAGGTGTACTGCAAACCCACCCACACAGACCAGTATTTGCAGTTTGACTCCCATCACCCTTTGGAGCACAAGTTAGGAGTCATCAGGACTCTGTACCACAGAGCAGACAGCGTCCCCACTAGCTCAGGAACCAGGCAGAAGGAGAAATCCCACACAAGACAGGCTCTAGAGCAATGTGGATATCCTAACTGGGCCTTCCTGAAAGCAGAAACCCAAACAGGACTCCAGTCAGCCATCAGGTGAAAAGGAGGAACCCAGACCCAGACCAGTGGTCATTCCATATGTTGAGGGAGTATCAGAGAAACTGAGACGTTTATTTTCTAAACATAACGTCCCAGTGGCTTTTAAACCCCAAAATACATTA
>NC_056499.1:60727017-60728535 GCF_014905685.2 Nematolebias whitei
CGGCACAAACAGAGTAATGTTGTGTATGCTGTTCAGTGTCAGGAGGGTGATCAGTCTTACATCGGGGAAACTAAACAGCCACTGGCCAAAAGGATGGACCAGCACAGAAGATCAACATCATCAGGCCAGGACTCTGCGGTCTACACTCATCTCCAGGCCAGAGGTCACTCTTTCAGGGATGAAGATGTTCACATCCTGGATAGAGAGGAACGATGGTTTGAGAGAGGAGTAAAGGAGGCCATCTTTGTGAAAAGAAATTGTACATCATTAAACAGGGGTGGAGGCCTCCGTGTTCAACTGTCCCCCTCTTACAATGCTGTGATTGCTAGTATCACTCAGCCCTCTGTGAATAGTAAACAGCCATCAGTGTGCTAATGATCCATTGTTAGGCTGATGGTCCTTCTTGAGCATGTGATCAGCTGGTTCTGGTTGTCAGCAGCAAAACTGGTTGATCCACTCTGAGAAGGTGCTATTTAAGAGACTGAGCTGAATACAGCACCTCAGACTGAGGAAGTCCTTTGGATGAAAGATGAAATGTTTCTACATTTTTAAAATTTTATGAATATCCAGAGGACCAGACTTAACTTTGTTGGATTTTCTACCTGGATTATTGAGCGTGCATCAGGACATAATACCTCCTAAAAATATATTTTGTTTTGAAATGCATAAAGATTTGGCAAGTCGCAAATATCAGAATATTTGTTAAATATTACAAATATTATATCTACGTATAGATATAACATTTATTAAGTATTATACTTATATTCAATTCAGTTTATTTATATAGCGCCAAATCACAACAAAGTTGTCTCAGGGCACTTTACAGGAACGTTCACATAAAAGCCAATTAGTAAAGTTCTCTATCTAAGGAATCCAGCAGACAAGTTGAATCTTGGCTTCGTTGCAGTCTCCCATCCTGAGCAAGCACAGTGGCGACAGTGGGAAGAAAAACTCCCTTTTAACAGGAAGAAACCTCCAGCAGAACCAGGCTCAGGACAAGCGGCCATCTGCTTTGACCGGCTGGTTGAGAGGACAGGAAGGAGAGACAGACGAACACAGAATGGTAGGTCCAGGTCCAGATATAGGTCCAGGTCCAGATATAGGTCCAGGTGTATATGAAATGCAAAAAAACATGTTAAGATAGAAAAAATAATTACAAATACAAAACAGGTTGAGCAGAGTCAGTAAAGACAGTAGCAGAGTGAAAATTGTGGTCAGTTTGTCCTCCAGCAGTCTAAGCCTATAGCAGCATAACTAAGGGACAGCTCAGGAAACCCAAGCAGAACCTAACTATAGGATTTAGCAAAAAGGAAAGTCTTAAGCCTAGTTTTAAAACTGGATAATGTGTCAGCCTCACGGACAGAGATTGGAAGTTGGTTCCACAAGAGAGGAGCCTGATAACTAAAAGATGTGCCTCCCATTCTGTTTTTGTAAACTCTAGGAACCACAAGTAAACCTGCAGTCTGAGAGTGAAGTGCTCTGTTAGGAAAATATGGAACAATAAGATCTGTAATATAA
>NC_056499.1:60728635-60743295 GCF_014905685.2 Nematolebias whitei
CACGCCACCTACGCACCCCCCCCCCCACACACAGCACCCCCACCGCACTGCGAGCCCCGCGGGAGCACACGTTTTCTCTGGAGGGACGCGCGCCGCTCTCGCTGGAGGTGAGACTCGTCACTGGGTTCGTTCAACTGTCTCATGCTTATGCTGCCGTGAGCGGTCGAGCGCTGAGACGCGGTGGGTCAAGGCTGCCCGCGTCGCAGCCGTACGCGTTTGCTTCGGTGAGGCACGTGTTGCTCTTGCTGAGAAACGAGGTCCTTCACCGGACCCGGCCTGCGGTCCCACGTTTATACAGATGTGAGCCGGTGAGCGCCGGGGAGCTGTGTGTGCACCATCAACAACACAGCACCATTTGGATGAAGGCTGTTTGCATCGCACGAGTGCGCGTTTGACACCTCTTGGGCGAGGATCGTGCAGCTTGGATTGACAACGAGTTATTTCGCTTACCATCGTGTCGTGTGAGCGTCTCGTCATGTCTTGGAGCGACGGTGAGTTTAAAAAACCTTTATTTAAGGACACCGGCTCGTTATGTGTGGAGGATGTGTGCGCAGCCGCTGTGAGTTCATCCGAGCTTACAGACTGGCTAGAAACAGACACTTTGATAATTGAAAGATGATTTATTTCAACTTTCGTGTCACTTTTACACACACCCTCCGCAGACCGTCATTTTTTAAATCTTCTCCCCGTGAGCTCTGCGATTTGTTTGCCCAGAGCGCCGTCTGCAGGCGATCTCTGGGGAAACGCTGAACTGCTGGTTGCCGGGATGAAGAGGGCTGTTCTCTGACGGGCGGGGCTTGTGGTGGAGCTGAGCGAGACGACACCGCCGTGGCCATGGAATGTCGTTGTTTCTGCCTCTGCTCACGACGGTCTCTCCAGCGGGCCGGGGGGTGGGATGAGCCATGCGGCTTGATGAGGTGGCGCACAGCCTCTGACACCTCCTCCGACTGCTTCGAGTTCGCCAGCATGGCTTTGAAGCTGCTCCCGAACAGCGCGTCCGCCGTGATGGGGCCCTCCATCAGGTCTTTGTGCAGTTTCTCCGGCAGCGAGGGGGAGTGACGAAGCCAGGTGGATCGTTGAATCATCGTCATCCACACTACAATCCTGGACAGGCAAACAGTAGAAGAGGCACACATATTGAGGATGGCGTCGGCTGCCTTACAGAGGGAGCTCTTGGTCTCCTCAGGCAGGTCTCCAGCCTCTTGGACATGCTATATGCTAGAAGCGCCACGTTGTTGTTAGCTGCGGCTGCATGAAAAGCACATTGATGGGCTCGATTGGAGAGCGTGGTCACCGTCTGGTCGTGTTTCCCAGGACGGACGGGACGCTGCTCCAACCTGGACAGCTTCGCTCCGAAAGCTTCCGCGAGGCTTGGCTCAAGGGGGGGTACCGAGGGATAGCCCCGCTCAGTGAACCCCTCCACTCTGGTGATGGGTGCGGACTGTAGAAACCGGCTCCCCCAATCTAACAGGAAAGAACCGTCTGTGGCCTCGCCCGTAGGACGTCCTGTTGGAACACGAGGCCATATGGATCAAGACGGTGAGCTGGAATGGAACCCAGTAAACAACCTTCCCGCCAGATCATCTGAACTGGCGGGAAAGGCGTGGGACGTAGAAAAAAGAGGTCCCTTCATGTCAGCCGCCTCCTGGGTTACGCCGGGCAACCCCTGAGGGCGCCGTCGGCTGGGAGCGATGTGATCGCCGATGCGAAACGAGGTGGGATGGGGTGAGCATTCACTCAGCTCCCCTCCACCGACACTACGCTCTCCAGGAGGGAATGAGCAGCGGGGGGCTGCAACTGAGCGCCGCCTGTCTTGGAGGAACCATCCGGTTCGCTACGAGGGTCGGCGATAAGAGGAAAATTACAAGATGGCGTTGTCCAGCGTGTAGTGACTTGTCACTGAGAAATATTCCTCAGCGCTTACCTTGAAATAAGACTGCTCGTCAGCTTCTCCTCGGGGAGGAGAACTCACCGGACGACCGGAGGTTGACTGCCGGGCCAAGCATCCTTAACAAAGGTTGGTCATCTACACAACTTTCCTTCTTTGTTCTTCTGACAGTGCTATTAGCTCGCAGAAGAAAAAAATGGGAGCCGATTTCCCGCTCTTAACGTAATTTATACGGACCGGGTGGGGTCCACACAGCAGGTGGGCGTGAACTAAATTTTTTCAGTGCAATACTATGCATAACGGGATAAACCCACCAAGCGACAGCCTTAAAGGGCGAAGCTTATACGAAATAGAACTAGATCGTTAAAGGACAAATCAAACTTGTCTCTCTCCTCTCTCTCTTTTTCTTCACATAAACTGGAGTCCTGTGGAACTCTGTCTCCCACCACACAGCTGTACCCCTCTCTGGCTGGTTTCACTGACCCACCATCTTACGCCCCACCTGTAACGGCAAAGAAAAAGAAGGAAAAATCACAAGAACTACCCATTAAAGGTCAAGCTCAGCTGCTCCCACCACCAAAACCCACTTGACTCTGATGATGATTTTCAAGGATGTGCAACAGCCTCTGATTCAGATGAAGAAAATGATGAAACCTCACCAGTGTCCTTGCTGAAGACCCCAGCTGATAATAAAGGTCCTGTTGCTGGAACTAGTACTAAAATAGTCACAAGATAAATGGGAAAAATTAAGGCCCTTGAAGAAAAGGCTGAAGCCATAAAAAAGGAAATTGATGACATTAAACAGCAAGGCCTAAAAAAAAAATGCAGATCATCATTATCTGACCTTCCCCAAGCTGCAGATGGAGTGGACAACCCTGCAGACTTGCTCTCAAACCCGATGCTGGAGGTTGGAGGACCAACTGGCCCTCAACTGTTGTACCATACATGACCAAAGGCGACTCTGATCGAGATGGCAAGCCAGCACTTGCCTGACCTGGCACAAGGAGGAGCTGATGTAGCTGCTGACGTGATGGACATCGAATTGTCAACGTCCAGGAAAATCACAAGGACAACCAACAGTTTTTCACACACGTGGAAAGGATCACAGAACACATCACTGCAGCATATCCTCTGACCCCAAGCTTCACCACCATCACAGACACTGTTCAGAGACCAGATGAAGCCCCTCAAGCAACGTCTTTTGAGATTATTTTCAGCCGATCTCTGATGACTGGACTTCTCCCACCTATCCGCAAAGCTGTTCAATCCACCTACATTGGGTGGAAAACTGGTGTCCGGCTGAATGAGCTTCTCAGGCACGCCTGGGATCAGCACACAGCTGACAAAAACCTGCACCCAGAAGAAAAAACAGAGACAAACTGAAGAGGCTCAGCTCACACTGCTACAAGGAGCCACACAGATGACATTAAACACAGACACTGCCCAGCCACCTCATCCACAAAGACATCAACAGCAACCGGTCCAGCCTTATCAACACCAGAACAACCCAGCTGGACCTCGTCCTTGCTATCTGTGTGGAGGACTTGACCATTGGATCAGAGATTGCCCACACAAAAGGAATCAGTGGCGTGGCAGAGGTCGCCCGCCATACCAGCCCACACCACAGGGCCCGAGGCCTCAGCAGCACAGCCCAGGCCAACAGAAGCCACAAAATGGACAGATCTTTTACCCAAGCCCACACCGACACGGTGGATGTGGTTTTGGGCATCCAGGGGGCAGAGGCCGGAGAGGAGGTTACTCCACCTGACTAGTGCCGGGAGACCAGGACCCAGGACTCCAAACTGCAAGTATCAGCATACACACACCTGTCTTTCTGTCAGACACAGGTGAGATTATTCCTACAATTGCAAATACACCCAGTCAGCGTATCTGAAGTTACCCATGTTCACAGTGTTGGTTGAAAACATCTGAACAACGCCTCCACTGCACTGCTCATGTAACTTCAGAGCCTGCTGATCATTTAGGAGACTCATTTCTGATGACACCCGACACACACCTCACCACTTCGTCTCTCTGCTGGACACATGACTATTGTTTTGTTTTGCTGACCCTCAATGACAAGGTGAAACCCCAAACACCCAATTTCACAGTGTAGTGAACTAAGCCTCAGGTCAACACCTGACCCTGAGGACCTTCATGGGACAGGAACTGTTATTTCATTGATTTGAGTCCAGAAATACAAATTAAGCTCATCCAGAGACTTTCTAACTGTATCCTGCACTAATCAATTGAAAGAACACTCTCTTTTTTATTACTATTTTTACAATGTCTTGATAATCAAAAGGTGTTTAGTTCAAACCATTTTAAATGTTGAAGTGAACTACTCATTTTAAATCAACTGTGAAACAGTATTAATGATTTTTAATCCTCATTCAAAGTAGAAATCAAGTTAATGTCTGTTACAGAGTAATTATGCATTTTTTGATCTTCTCTCTGAAATGAGAAAGGAGTGATGTCAGTCAAAAGTCAGAAAGAAGTTATTAGAACGAACTGCCATGTTTTAAAACCTATCAGACAGAAATAAGAAACTGGTGGCACCTGTTTCCTCCCACTTCGCCAAAACATTTCTCTGTCTGTTCTTAAACATCTCCGCTGTTTTTCTGACTTGTAGTAACCTCTTACGTCACTAAAACCACACCCCTGTTGGTTCTTTCAACCAATCAGGACTTCTCAAATTGGACCGGAAACAGAACTCTTTAAATGTCGACACTTCCTAGTTCCAGTCAGTTCTGAGACATGAACCGGAGTTCTGAGAGCAGAACCGAACAGAAAAGTTCTGGGAAGTGAAGTGATCCGAAGTTCTTGAGGATGAACAGAAGTTCCATGGAGAACAGAGAGTTCTGCTGAGAAGGAGTTCAGCATGTTTGCTGAAATTCCACTTAACTTAATCCTATCTTTCGGGGAAGTTTATTTTGGAAGCTGGGCCAGTCAGCTTCGTTATCCTAAGTTGATGAGACGCGGATAAATCCCTCGAGGTAAAAAGACTCAGCCTTGTTGGATGCCAGGAGAAGACCTCTCTGAAACCCCACCAAGGTAAAGGGTCGACGCTCGGGTACCATCTAGCCGAAATCACTGGGAAACGTGCTATCTGGTTTCAAACAAGATAACTCCCCATCTTTTTTTTATTATCTTAGTTAACCCTAAGTATCCACTTTCCCTCCTTAAACTTTACTCCATCTCTTCTATCTCGCCAGTAAAAGATAAGCTAAAAGTCTGCAGATATTGATTTAAGATCTAAGAATATGTCTGTTGTAATAAGCTGCAAGTGAGAAATCATGGCCGTATGATTTCTCATTGTAAAGCTCATTAATTAAGCTGTGTTATTGCCTTGAATCAGAATAATCAAGTGTACAATGTTTGATGTTAAACTTTGATTCTGTTAATAAATTACCACATTAATTTTGATGGGTCAAAGAAAATTAACGTCTCATGTCACTGGTTTTTAGACCATCTCCCACACAGTATCTCTGTCACATATCTGTCAAGTAGCTCGAAAAAGAGAGAACCCGTCATTAAATATTGATTGTAGTGGAGCTCCTACGCTAACTAACCCTACATCACTACAACAGTGACTGACTCTTTTCCCCACATTTCTCTGGCAAAACCACCTGACCAGCAGTGGCGTTTTTTGGTTCCCTAGCATTACGTCCCACCAGACTTCAGACTGGGAACCCCATGACAGCTTTTTCTATTCACCCTCTCTCAACATGTACAGACAAGATTTTTGTCATCTGCTGACTGTACGCCCGACAAAAAAAAGTGATTGACAATAACAAATGACTAACAATGTCCACCTTGTCTCAGGACGACCCAGAATTGGCAGCAGTCCCAACACATCTATGGGCACAGACTAAATATGATGTAGGACTCATAAAAGGCCAAGAACCCATTCAAATTACACCTAAATCCTCATATCAACCCAAAATTCCTCAGTACCCCCTAAATACCTGATGCAGAAAAAGACATTACCCCTGTTTTTCACTCTTTGCTTAAAGCAGGAGTAATTATTATTATTATTCACTGTCCATCCCTCCCTTTTAGCGTGCCCGTACATCCAGACAGCCAATTTTGGTTTGCTTTTCAATTTACTGTGAGTCACCCACTACTTTTCATCAAGCACTGAATGACAGATTAGCAGGTTTTACACTTCCTTCTGATTGTGCTTTGTTACAATATGTGGATGGCCTTCTGTTGGCAATGCCCTCAGAACAGTCTTACAGAGAAAATACTGTCTGTCTGCTCTAACACTTGGCTGAGCAGGGACACAAAGCATCATTGTCTAAACTACAGTTTGTTCAAACCACTGTGACATTTTTGGGCCATCGAATCTCAGCAGCAGGTAGGGAAATTACAGATACTCGCATTAAAGCAATAGTGAAACTGCCATTTCCTGACTAAGAAGCCAAACTATGCTGAAATGGAGACTCCTCTACGTGTCATTTGTCATGAAAAAGGCCTACTGATGAGCTCTAAATTGACATGATCTAATGAGGCTCTGCAGGCCTTTGAAGCATTGAAAAAACAACTGCAGCAAGCCCCGACTTTTGGCATTTCCAGATCCCACAAGACCTTTTATTCAGGCTGTGGATGAGCACGGTGGCTGTATGATTTCTGAATTGTTCCAAAAACATGGTGACAGATTGAAACCAGTCGCCTATTTTTTCTGTTAAATTGGACTTAGTAGCGTAACAGCACAGTGGCGCAACTGGTAGAGCTGCTGCCTCTCAACGAGCTGGTCCCTGGTTCAAACCCCAGTCCAGGGGCCTTTCTGGGTGGAGTTTGTATGTTCTCTCCGTGCATGCGTGGGTTTTCTCCGGGTACTCCGGTTTCCTCCCACAGACCAAAAACATGCATGTTAGGCTGATTGGTAACTCTAAATTGTCCCTAGGTGTGAGTGAGAGAGTGAATGGTTGTTTGTCTCATTTGTCTCTATTTGGCCCTGTGATGGACTTGTGACCCGTCCAGGGTGTACCCCACCCCTCGCACAGTGATTGCTGGACATGGGCACCGGCGACCCCCATGACCCAAAATAGAACAAGCGGGTAAAGAAAATGGATGGATGGATGGACTCAGTAGCAGCAGGCTTGCCTTTTTGTTTTGTTCTGCTGGACATGCCCAACATAACCATACAACGTTGTAATGTTTTAAACCCAGCCACACTCCTGCCAACAGTTGAAGAAGGTACTCCCATGACTGTATGGCTGAGTTGGAAATTGTTTGCACCCCCAGGCCTGATTTGTAACAACACCCTCTGGACAGTCTAGATTGGGATCTGTTTGTCGATGGCTCTGCATCACATGACCCAGTTACAGGCCAGATAAGAAGTGGTTATGCTGTTGTAACACACACACACAGTTGAAGCTGCTCCTGTGCCATCATGTTCTGCACAGGCCTGTGAACTGATTGCTCTCACACGTGCTTGTGTTTTGTCTGAAGGGAAAAAAGTAAATATTTACACTGACAGAAGGTACGCAGTTGGTGTTGTTCATGATTTTGGAGCTCTGTGGAAACACAGACGGTTCCTGCGCTCAGATGGACAACCCATTTTGAATCATAAATTGGTGTCTGACCTCTTGACCTCTATCATCTTACCGGCACAAATTGCTGTCATACACATACAACCCGATGTACCATTCTCTGTTTCTGACATGCAAAGGTTTGCACCTGCCAGTGAAAAAGCTGAATGGAAAAAACACGGCTGTGGTTTTTTTTCTGAAAACATTTGGATTGGCCCAAATGGTAACCCATGCTTACCAAAACATTTTTCCCCTTTTTTGCTGTTTTGACACATTCTTTGGATCATGTGTCAAAGGGAGGGATGTTGAGACAAATTAATGCTGATTGGTTTACTGTAAATTTTTCAAAAACAATAAAAACAACAGCTCCAGGAGCCCACAAAACAGTTATAGCACCATTTCAACTTTTGATGATTGACTTTATTGAACTGAAATTGAAACTATTGAAATTCTGTTGTAAGAAGTTGTGTCAAGGTGGGGTATCCCACAAAGAATTTCTAGTGACAACGGTCCACATTTTGCTAATCAGATACTTGAAGAAGTGTCCACCACACTGAACTTTGACCTGACTAAACATTGCGCATACCACCCACAAAATGGAGGTGCAGTAGAAAGAGAGAATGGAACATTGAAAAACAAACTGACAAAAATCTGTGTCGAGACAAAACTCAACTGGGTTACATGTTTACCCATTTTACCCATTGCACTAATGTACATGTGCATGTGCAGAAGGGCTAAATATAACCTTAGCCCTTTTGAAATTTTATTTGCAGCTCCACCCAACCTGGGAGTGGGACCTGTGACCAGCCCAACTAATGACCTGAAACACTGTGATCATAACATGCTTGCCTACTGCATTGAATTGACTAACCAGTTAAAATCCCTCAGGTCTCAGGTCCAAGGAAGCTTCCCAGCCCAGCTCAAGAACAACTGCATGACATAACCCCTGGAGACTTTGTTATGATTAAATCTTTCAGGAGGAAAAGGTGGAACTCCCCCAGGTGGACAGGTCCATTCCAGGTGCTGTTGACGACCCACACAGCTGTTAAGGTGGCTGAGCGAGCTACCTGGATCCACGCATCCCACTGCAAGCTGTTCAGAGGAGCCAATCCACCATCAGAGGGAGGACCAAAGGGAGGACCAGTAAAACCAATTGCCAAAAGTCACTCAGTGGACAACTGAGGCAGCGTTCACTAGATCCAGTCCAAATCATATACTTTTTACAGTTCCTCTCTCAGAAGAACCAAGATGGGCCTGCCATCACATCCATGGAAAACCACCCTAGCACTGGGCCTATGGCATTGTATGGAAAGTTGTTGACAGACAGACTGGGGAGATCGTGGCAGTGAAGAAAATCTTTGATGCTTTCAGAAACAGAACAGATGCCCAGCGAACATACAGAGAAATCATGTTCTGCCAGGAGTTTGGAGATCACGTCAACATTGTCAAGCTTCTCAACATCATCCAAGCACAAAATGATAAAGACATTGACCTCATCTTTGAATACATGGATACAGACCTGCACACTGTGATAAAGAAAGGCTCTCTTCTGAAGGATATTCACAAGCGTTACGTCATGTACTAGCTCTTCAAAGCTATCAAATATCTCCATAGGAGTTTGTTTAACCATTCTAATAACTTGTGGTTGCTGTTGTATACTTTGTATTCGCTCATTGTCCACACGTCTGATCTCGACTGCCCTCACTCCTGAACGCCTGGCAGAAACCTATGCCCTGTTACATAACAATGTCAATCCTGATTCCAATAAGTATGACCCACCCACCCACTCTACTGTTTTTGTCCTGACCAACAAGAAGACAACCATTATGTAAATATTTTGTTTTATTATGTTTTTGCTTTTCACAATTTTGTCATTTTATTTTTATGATTTATTTTACTTTTGCTTGCTCTCATTACAGGGATCTGTCCCCCACAAAAACAGCCTTAGCAGATTTCTAACTGATGTTTATGATAGCCATATGTTAAACCATACTGTGTATGACACGTGCCTTGATCTTCCTTTTATCAGTGTCTGATCTTCTGTCTGTAAATACTTGTTTTATTGTGGTTGTTCTTGATGGGAACAAAAGGGAAGAATTGTTGATATTTTCTGGGTTGCTAATATAAAAGTTTGATATGTTTACACAATTTACAGTTTACTTTAAAATGATGATTAAAATATTTGCCTGCAGTTTTAGCTCTGAGTCTCAGAAAGGATCAGTACTTTGTGGAAATGAAAACATTGATACCAGTTTATTTTGTTCATCAAGTTTATCATCACACTTATTAGTCATTTACTTTATATCACACTCTGTAAAAGCTTATCAGCTAAATCCCCTCAGCATCAGTGTGTGAAGCTTTGTAACTTCCGTTTCTCAAACCCAGCTCCAGAACCAGTCACTGACCACAAACGTACTGTCTGTTTTTTTCTCTGATAAGATTGCAAATGAGGTAATGCCTGTTGTGTCAAAGCAAGATCTGTTACATGTGAAGGTGTATAAATGAGACTGTATTGCTCATGTTTTTTAGAGAATGCACAAGAATTCTTGGGCTGCGTTTCCATTCCATGTGTTCGCTCCTTCTGCAGAAGAGAAATAAACCTTGCTACGTGTTTTTTAAACAAAGTTCTCAGTCTGCTAAATTTTATTGAACAACAAAGTTTGAAAAAACTCCACACAGTAATCATTGGTAACCATGGTAGAGGACCATAGACCACGGTTTATTTGAAAGTAATTTACATTCAGTTTAGCAGATAAAACTGTTTTGTTTTTTTGTTTAAATTTATTTAACAACCATAAAGTTTACTAAAATAGCCATGCTGCGTTCAGGTACCCGTTCTGTTCAGGGCTGCAGAACAACCAGACCAAACTGAATCAGTGGCTACAACAACGATTTGAACACAGATCCAAAACAAAAAGAGTTCCTGTGAACAGACGTATAGTTTCCATCTCCTCCCTACAGATGAGGAATTAAGAAGAACGTGACTGAAAAATGTGAACTTGAAGAGACCACCCAAAACTCTGTATCTGTGCTCATTTCACTTTGTTGAAAAATTCATTCAACCTTTATTTAGACAGGTTAATCCCATTGGCAGACAGAGGTGGAGACAGAGGAAAACCTGCATCCTACTTTGTGTCTGGACTACAATAAACCAATAAGAAGAGATGCTGGATCCTCAGAGGGTTGAAAACAGTGACAAGAATATCAGGGATGATTTCAGGTGTATGGAGGTCACGACTTTATAATATTTGTTCAACTTCAGTTTTATGATTTTCTTTGTAATTAACATTAAAATGCTAGTATAAGTAGCCTAATATGTTAGTAGATGCAGCTAAATATGTTATAAGATGTAGATAAAATATGTTAGTGGATGCAGCTAAATATGCTAGTAGACGTAGCTAAATATGTTAGTAGATGTAAATAAAATATGTTAGTAGATGCAGCTAAATATGCTAGTAGACGTAGCTAAATATGTTAGTAGATGTAGATAAAATATGTTAGTAGATGCAGCTAAATATGCTAGTAGATGTAGCTAAATATGCTGGGAGATGCAACTAAATATGCTAGTAGATGTAGCTAAAGATGTTAGTAGATGTAACTAAATATGTTAGTAGATGTAGCTACATATGCTAGTAGATACAGCTAAATACGCTAGTAAATGTAGCTAAATATGCTAGAAGATGTAGCTAAATATGCTAGTATAAGTAGCTTAATATGTTAGCAGATGTAGCTAAATATGTTAGCAGATGTAGCTAAATATGTTAGCAGATATAGCTAAATATGCTAGTATATGTAACTAAATAAGCTGGAAGATGTAGCTAAAAATGCTAGTATAAGTAGCTTAATATGTTAATAGATGTAGCTACATATGCTAGTAGATGCAGCACAATATGCTAGTATATGTAGCTAAATATGCTAGTAGATGCAGCTAAATATATTAGTAGATGTGACTAAATATGCTAGCATAAGTAGCTAAACTGGGGTTCTTTCTGGGGAAAACCTGGTCTGATGCGGAGAGATGGCATCTATCCCACTTTGGACGGAGCCGCTCTTCTTTCTAGAAATATAGCTGATTTTTGGTTTATTTAATTTGAGCCATGGGCGAGTTGACACTGTTTCAATGGGGGTGTGGGTGGGTAACAGAGGAGAAGCAGCAGAGAGGTGGAGGACTACAACTCTGCTTCCTGGACTGGACCCTGGGTTGTCAATAATTTGGGGGATAAACAAAATCAGCTCTAAAAATATAAACCATAAAAATCTGATTAAAATAAACACAGTTACTTTACCAGAGCAAAATCATAAAATCATTAAATGTGGATTATTGAACATCAGATCTGTTTCCTCTAAATCCCTGTTAGTTAATGAACTGATAACTGATCATCATATTGATTTATTGTGTCTGACAGAAACTTGGCTACAACAGGAGGATTTTGTTGGTATAAATGAATCCACTCCTGTTAATTATTTAAATTTTCATGTTTCTAGAACAACTGGCCGAGGTGGAGGAGTAGCTTCTATTTTTCAGTCAGGATTATTGATTAATGTCAAACCAGTTATTAGTTATGATTCTTTTGAATCACTGTCCCTCAGTCTTTCTAATCCAAAATGGAAATCAGAAAAGCCACTTTTACTAGTTGTTATATATCGTCCACCAGACGCTTACTCTCAGTTTTTGTCTGAATTCTCAGAATTATTAACTGACTTACTATTAAATACTGATAAAATCATCATAATGGGTGATTTCAATATTCATGTGGATGTTGAGAGTGATAGTTTAAGCATAGACTTTAATAATTTAATAGTCATTTGGTTTTACCCAAAATGTCCACACATCTACTCATTCTTATCATCACACTCTTGATTTAGTTCTGACCTATGGTGTAGAGATTAAGGACTTGGTAATAGTTCCTCAAAATCCTGTTCTGTCCGACCATTTTTTAATAACCTTTGAGTTTACATTAAATGACTACGCAGTCACTGAGAGTAAATTTCATCTCAGCAGGTGCTTATCAGAAAATGCTGTAACCAAATTTAAACGATCTCTTCCATCAATGTTTTCCTCTGTCTTGCAGAGTAATGCATCAGAGAACAGAGACTTAGATCATCTAGTTGATCATCTTACAACTTCAATGCAAACATCACTTGATAAAATTGCTCCACTGAAAAAGAAAGTAATCAATCAGAGGAAACTGGCTCCTTGGTTCAATTCTGAGTTACGTACTTTAAAGCAGCATCTAGAAACCAGGAGAGAAAATGGCGCTCTACTAATGTTGAAGAATTTTATTTAACTTGGAAAGATAGTCTGCTAACATATAAAAAAGCTTTCCGTAAAGCTAGAACTTTATATTACTCATCTTTAATAGAGGAGAATAAAAATAACCCTAGGTTTCTGTTTAGTACTATTGCTAGACTAATTAAAAGTCCCATTTCTGTTGAACCATGTATCCCTACAACTATAAGTAGTGATGACTTCATGAGATTCTTTATAAATAAAATTATTTCAATTAGAGAGAAAATTCAAACCATCCTTCCTTCTACTATCTCTAGTCCCCTGTCAAATGAGACAACTTTAAACATTTCACTAGAGCCTGATTTATGTTTGGACAGTTTTTGTCCTGTTGAGCTCTGAATTGTCAAAAATAATAACCTCATCCAAACCATCCACATACCTGCTAGATCCCATCCCAACCAGACTGTTTAAAGAGGTATTTCCCCTAATCAATGTCCACATTTTGGATCTACTTAATTTGTCTTTAATGGATGGTTATGTACCACAGCGCTTTAAGGTTGCTGTAATAAAACCTTTACTTAAGAAGTCTGCTCTTGATTCAGAAATTCTGGCCAACTATAGACCTATATCTAATCTAACTTTCATCTCAAAAATTCTAGAGAAAATAGTTGCAGGTCAGTTGCGTGAACATCTAGAAAGAAATAATCTGTTTGAAGAATTTCAGTCAGGGTTTAGAGCTCATCATAGCACAGAAACAGCACTAGTAAAAGTCACTAATGATATTCTCATGGCCTCAGACAATGAACTTGTGTCTATATTTGTTAATCATGGAGTTCCTCAGGGCTCAGTGCTTGGGCCAATACTCTTTACTTTATATATGCTTCCATTAGGTAAAGTTATTAAACAGCATGGGATACATTTTCATTGTTATGCTGATGACACACAATTATATTTGTCCATTAAACCCAATGAATCCAATCAGCTACTTAGACTACAAGCATGTCTTAAAGACATAAAAACCTGGATGACCCTTAATTTTCTCCTGTTGAACACAGACAAGACTGAGGTTTTGGTTTTTGGACCTGAGCACCTTAGGAATGAATGTTTCAGTCTTTCTCCCTCCTTAGATGCATTAATCTGTCCTCCAGCTCTACTGTTAAAAATCTTGGTGTTATTTTTGATCAGGACATGTCTTTTATCCCCCACATTAAAAACGTTACTAGAACCTCCTTCTTCCTGCGTAATATCACTAACATTAGAAACATCTGATCTAAAGATGATGCAGAAAAACTGGTCCATGCATTTGTCACGTCTATACTGGACTATTGCAATGGTTTATTATCTGGGTGTCCAAATACGTCTTTAAAACGTCTTCAGTTGATCCAAAATGCTGCTGCCAGAGTCTTAACTGGAGTTACTGGGAGAGATCATATCTCTCCAGTTTTAGTTTAGGGAGTTTTTCTTTTCACTGTTGCCACTGTGCTTGCTCAGGATGGGAGACTGCAACAAAGCTAAGATTCAACTTGTCTGCTGGATTCCTTAGATAGAGAACTTTACTAATTTGCTTTTATGTGAATGTTACTGTAAAGTGCCCTGAGACAACTTTGTTGTGATTTGGTGCTATATAAATGAACTGAATTGAATTGAATTGAACAGACTCAAGCTCATGTTTGTGCTGCTGTTCGACCTAATGTTTGTATGCTATTAGTGCTTAGTGTATATTTAGTTGATGTTTTTCTTAGTTCATATCTTAGATGTTATCATTGTTTTTCTTTTACATTTTATTATTGGATGTAACTGGGACCCTGTGTACACAATCTCGTTCCACCACATGTACCACATGAGGTGCAAACAACAATAAAGAGACTGTGACTCTGATAATAACGAGTTAATATGAACACCAATCTCTATCTATCTATCTATCTATCTATCTATCTATCTATCTATCTATCTATCTATCTATCTATCTATCTATCTATCTATCTATCTATCTATCTATCTATCT
>NC_056499.1:60743395-60747358 GCF_014905685.2 Nematolebias whitei
TGTGTGTGTGTGTGTGTGTGTTTGTGTGTGTTTGTGTGTGTGTGTAAAATGTGTGTGTGGGGGAGTGTGCGTGTGTGTGAGTTCATGTAAATCCTTCTCTACACATGCAGAAAGAAAAAAAAATTGGTGTTGCCCCCCCCCCCCCCCCCCCCCAAAAAAAAAAAACAGGGCTGTCAGAGTTGCAGTGAGTTTATGTTAGGTGGGTGAATGATCTGATCATCTGACTGTTTATTGCAGTAATCCACATTATTAGAAGAAATAGAGGAAAGAAGGCCCCAAACCAAATTTTGCTTAGAGCCACATGGAGTCTTGGGCTGGCCCTGCAGAGGGCTGATTCAGTTGGACAGCTGTTCGAGTCAGATGTTGGCTGGCTACACAATAAATCCCCCCGTTTACATGGGAAACACCTAGACACAGTTTTTCGGAGACAGAAAATGCTAAATAAATGCTATAACTTTTTATAAGAACTGAAAATCATGTATCTGTTTTAACTGCTTCTCTGTTTTGATATGTCACATAGATCCCGATAAAATACTTTAAGATTTGTTAAAAAGAAAAATATTAAGTAGGCTCAATGATCCAGGTAAACAAATCACAAAAACGTTAAATCAGGTCACCTGGACAGTTTCTTTTTGGAAGAAACTTTTTGCCTTTCATCTGAAAGACTTCATCAGTCTGAGGCCTGCCAACAGGATCTGTCTTATAAATAGCACTTCATTGATGTGTTTCAAACCAGTCGGCTGTGGAGGTCCCAGAAACTGGCTTTATGCATGCAGAATAGAGGACCACCAGTCTAAAACAATCGATCAGTGCATAACAATCAAATTTTTTAGGCAAAATAGCTGATCACTACTCACCGAAGCAGCCCGAGGACGACCAGGCCAAAATGGTTCCACCAACATATCCTGATGCATGCTCAATTATCCTGGTTACACCAACCTTTTTAACCATTTTGTAGCTACACATGTAGCCATGCTCTCAACTCGTTCATATGATATAAGACAGGAGTAAAAATCATGGTCGTAGTTTTTCTGAGACACAATTTGAAAGGGTTGGAATTCGTCAGTTTGGCTTCAGCACCAGTTAATCTGCACGTGTGTACATAAATGCTTTTGTCTAACACACATTAAAGACAAACCAATTAAATAATTTGAATTGTGACTCTTTGGCCTCTAATCATTTGTTAACATGTCTCCTTCTTTCATCAGTGTTGCATGCAGATAGGAAGTTGTCTCAGATTCTTATGGATTCAGGCTCACAGAAGCTGCTGCAGAACAGATCAGAGCCGAGCTGCTCACCGGGGACAGTCTGCAGACGGCGGCGCCCAGGAGACTCACATGACATTAATTCTTAGTTACACACACAAAGAAGTTTACCAGTGGATCTAAATCCAGACGCAGTCAGAGGGAACCCCCATTGTGCTGCAGCCGCCTCACCAGCAGCTCATTAGAAACTTTCTTTGACTTACAATATGAGAGAATATGAGCAAAGCACAGCCAAACATTACAGCTCAATTAATAAACTACCTCAGAGACACAAAGTGGGAGTTGTTTGCCTCAAGACGAGACGGGATGAAATGTTACCTCACAAAGATTTAAAACAATACCATTAAAACGAAAAGTTTTCCTGCTTCACTAAAAGAAAATCACTAGTTTACCTCTTTCTGACCTGGGTAAGTTTAAACAAAAGTGTTAATTTAGATGAGTTGCAATATATAGGGGCGATTCTAGGATCTGACCTTTTGGGGTGCTTAGCCCCCAGTACTGACAATGGTTCTTGGCTTGAACAACGCACCCCATGGTGTGGTTTGTGAGAAGCGCAAACACTTACAGCACCTGGTATTCCCAGGTGGCCTCCCATCCAAGTACTAACCAGGCCCGACCCTGCTTAGCTTCTGAGATCAGAAGAGATCGGGCGTGTTCAGGGTGGTATGGTCATAAACGAGGACCTCGGTCACAGATAGGACTTTTAAAGGATCAAGGCAAACAAAAACTAAACCTATGCAACCATTGCAGCATAGCTATTTCTTGTAGGAGTTCTGTCCTGCCTTCTCACTCACTCCACTCAGGACACTAATTGTCAGCAGCTGCAGCTCATTAACTCTACACGCAGAAGGAGTATAGAAGCCACAGAGACCATTCAGCAGACGCTGGGACATTCACTACCAACGGTAGAGCTGTTCTAGCCAGTTATTCAGTGAGAAGACTAAATGACTAATGCTTTGTGTTTTTGTGTCCGTCTCCTCAGCGTTCACCTGCTGTTCTGCCGGGGAAGCCTCTATGAGCATCTTATCCTCCTGCACTCCTTCAGCTGCTCTGCACCTCCACCACTTGCCTGCCTGTTTTGGTTCTACTCTTCACTCTAAGTTCTGCATATTGTCGGGTACTCGATTCCTGCTCCAACCTCAACCATCTCCTGTAAGAATATCACTTGTCAAGATTCTACCAACCTCCTCCAAACAATCTACTAACTACTCCTTCTGCTCTGCAGGAGAACCAGCTTCCTGACCTGTCATCACTTTGATATCTCACTTTGTAAATGCACACTGTAAATTGATATTGAGTCCTGGTCTCTGTTCGTCTCAGTCCTTTCAGTCTGGGTACACCCGCGATCATAACATTTCTACATTTAAAACACACAAAAGAAATCACAACTTTCTTTAAGCGTTCACTCTTAATTGAACCATTAATCATACAATGTAATTACGACAGAAAATGGAGGATTCACCTGAAGTTACCTTCGTACAGATGAACATGTGCTACTTCCTGTTTATAACTGTTGTATTCAGCTGATCTCGAGGTCGGGAGGCAGGGATTTATCATCTTTTACATTTTTCCAGACTCCGTTTAGTTTATAAAATGTAATAAACTGTATTTCACCCACTAAATGCTCCTTCTGGTAAAGGGCATTTACCTTTGGGACAAATTGTGAACGCCAATTGGTTAGCTGCAGACAAGCCTGCTGGATTGATTGACAGGCGTCGTTGAGGATCCGACTCATGAGAAAACAATCATTTTACTGTCCTGTTTACCAGCATCATCATTTATTCCTTTTTTATTCCAAATTTATTCAATATTTTGGTGAATCTAAGGTTTTTGAGAAGTGAGTTTCCTTACAAAGTCCTAACCATGGTTTCTAAATTGTTCAGTGGTGCTCAGTTAATATTTAGCGGTTCTTGAGCAACTCCAAAAAGAAGTTACCATCAAAACTGGTGTGATCCAGAGGGCAAATGGTAGGTGCACCACCTGTCTATATGTGCATGTCCCTGTGTGGGTGAGTGAGTCCAGCTTGATTCCTATTGCTGCACACAGAACTCACCAGTCCAACCTGCGACACACAGACAGGCTCCGGTCATGGAGTCACAGCTGTCGGAGTGGACACAGTCACAGCTCTCTCTGCAGTCCAGCCCAAATGATCCCTCCTGAACAACAAAACAGGACAGAGAACAGAAATACACACGTGCATTCATGGAAAACCTTCCTTTCAGAGTTTTTCGTACAAATCCTAATTAGTGTGCCATGAAAATGCAAAGTACTGTGATTCTGTTCAAAGAAATTATATTTCAAGATTTATTTCTGTGCAATAAAAGTAGTCATATTCTGTAAAACAATATTAAAAACAAAAATGACACAGTATACCAACATATAAATGACTACACAGTCACTGAGAGTAAAGTTCATCTCAGCAGGTGCTTATCAGAAAATGCTGTAACCAAATTTAAACGATCTCTTCCATCAATGTTTTCCTCTGTCTTGCAGAGTAATGCATCAGAGAACAGAGACTTAGATCATCTAGTTGATCATCTTACAACTTCAATGCAAACTTCACTTGATAAAATTGCTCCACTGAAAAAGAAAGTAATCAATCAGAGGAAACTGGCTCCTTGGTTCAATTCTGAGTTACGTACTTTAAAGCAGCATCTAGAAACCAGGAGAGAAAATGGCGCTCTACTAATGTTGAAGA
>NC_056499.1:60747458-60756259 GCF_014905685.2 Nematolebias whitei
TGGGTTACCGGCCGGACCTGTGGGCTCGTTGCTACAGCTTCCTGGATGCTCTGCATTGTGGTTGCTAGGGTCACCCGGTTCTTTCCTTTGCTCCTCTCTGGGGGGGGTGCGGTTCTCCCTGTTGGGAGACTACTGGGGCTCCGGGCCTGGGGGCCGCTGTGTGTCTGTGGCTCCGGTCCTCCCTGTGTTGCCATTGTGTCCTGGGGGGGCGGGTTTATGGGCCCCTGCATCTACTATTGGGCATTCTTTTGGAGAAATCTGGTGGTGGCGGGCGTGCTTGCGCGGGTGTTTGGATTCAGGTGCTTTGACAGATGCACGCTAGGTTGGGTAGTGGTGGAAGCTAGATGATTCCTTGTGCAATGTCGAATGTTTCATGGTGATATTGTGGGTGACATTGTGCTGTGCATGTTGTTTTGTCGTGGTGGTCTCTCATTTTATCTATTTCTCTTTTATTTATTTATTTATTTTTCTTCTTTCTTCTCTTTCTTTAAAAAAAAAAGAGACGGTCCTGTCATCACCAGACCAAATCTCATCCCTAAATGCAGAAGTCCAAGAGCTTCTGATAAAAGAAGTAATCTCCAGGGTTCCCAACGGAGAGGAAAACACAGGGTTTTACTCACGTTACTTCCTGGTTCCCAAACGGACCAGAGGGACGAGACCGATTTTGGATCTGTCAGATTTCAACAAGGTGATCATGGACAGACCGTTTTCACATGTTGACAACCAGACAGCTGTTGGATAACATCCAGAGAAACGACTGGTTTGTTTTCCGTCGACCTAAAAGATGCTTATTTTCACATACCGATCATCCCAAAACACAGAAAATTCCTGCATTTCTCCTTTCAGGGGATGAAGTATTAGTACAACAGGCTGCCGTTCGGGTATTCCCTCGCACCTCATACGTTCTGAAGTGTGTGGAGACAGCCCTGCATCCGTTACACAGAGCCGGGATGAGAGTTTTGTTTTACCTGGACGACCTGCTGCTGCTGTCATGCTCCAGACAGGAAGCAGTGATACAGGCTCAGGTGTTGACATCACACCTGTTAAATTTGGGCTTTGCCATAAATTGGAAGAAATGCTCGATTTTCCCGGTCCAGACAATTGTTTATCTGGGAGTGGAGTTAAATTCAACTATCATGAAGGCTCGTTTATCACAAACGAGAATCGACACTTTAAAAGACCAGCTCCGCCACGTAAGACCTGGCAGAGTGGTGTAGTATGAACATATGCTGATATATATTCATAAATTAAACAGATTCTTTCATTTTTCTGGACTGTATAATGACGTGCATCTGAATTTAATAAAATGTAACGTGAGACGTTAATTATCTTTGACTCACCAACGACAGTGGGTCATTTATTAACAGAATCAAAGTTTAGCACATCACACATTTACATTAATTGGCAAAATATGGAAAATAACAACATGGCTAATTTTAGCAAGCTGTACAATTTTGATTAACCACACGGCGGTGGTTGGAAAACTTTACACAGACTTTTCTAAAAATATCTGGATTAATTTCTACTTGATAGAAGAATTTTAAAGACGGAAAGATGAAGTTTAGAGGGAGAAAAAGATGGATTAGGGAGAATGTTTGTGTCAGCATCAGAACGGCACTCTCCGGGTTTTCTCAGCTTCTTCCCCAGTACACTTAGGTGATAGAAATCTCTTTTACCTGGAGATGTCTCCTGGCGAAATTCCATTTAACGCACCCTTTCAGCGTCTCCGTAGGAACAGCTGTGAATCGTCCGAAGTAGTGACAGTACTTGTTCGACACAAATTCACCTCACGAGTGGACTTCACATGAGTGGAGTCCGTCAGAGTTCCACGCAGAGGTGGAAGATGTTATAATCCCATAAGACTCGGAAGAGCTCTGTGGTCATGTCAGGATTTTCCTGTTTCCCAGCACTGGAACTGCAACGACTGAAGCCGGAGCCTGAAGCGACTGGTTTGAACTAGGAAGTACCGACATTTAAAGGGCTCTATTTCCGGTTCACTTGGGAGTTTCTGATTGGTCAATATCGACCAGACAGGGGTGTGTTTTTGTGACGTAAGAGGTCACTAGGAGTTAGAAAAACAGCAAGAATGTTATGGAACAGATTGAAAATGTTTTTCAGACAGACGAGAGGAATATTTAGACGAGTTGGCGGAAAACAGGTGCCAACAGGTGCCAGCTTCTCTATTTACATCTGAGAGAATGTAAAAACATGACAGCTCGTTCCAACAACTTGTCTGCGTTTGACTCCAACCTTGGACCAACTTACACTGCTTATTCAAAGACAGAAAATCAGAAAATGCATAATTACTCTGTAACAGACCTTAACATGAATTCTAACTTTGCATGAGGATTAAAAATCATTATTACTGTTTCACAGTTAATTAAAATTATTAGTTCACTGCAGCATCTAAAATGGTTTGAACTAAAAACACTTTGATTATCAAACATTTGTAAAATAGTAATGATAATAGAAAAGAGAGTGTTCTTTCACTTGAACCCTTAAAGAAAGAAAGTCTCAGGATGGGTCAACCTGTATTTCTGGGTCAAATCAATGAAATGACAGTTTCAGTCCCATAAAGTCTCAGGCCTAGTTCACTATAGTGGTAACAGCTGTCTCCGTCATGAAGCTGTTAGGAATGATGTCATCAGCTCACACAGTGGTCCCGCTGGGTTTATTACACATGAGACGCCTCCAGAGGTGGTTTGTGCGTCTGCGTGTGGATCCAGTAAAACAAAAGAGACGGATGATCACTGTTCCTCCCTCCGTGAGAGCAGACCTCCGACACTGGGGAAACACCCTGTTTCTGTCGGAGGGAGTCCCCGTCAGCAAACCCACGTCACATGTGTCAGTCTTCATGGATGTGTCGCTGTCAGGCTGGGGGGGGGGGGGGCATGCCTATCTCAAGCAGTAGGGGTGCTGTGGCCCCATCACACATCAGCCCACATAAATGTTTTGGAATGTCGCACGGTGCTGAATGTGATTCAGCACTTTGCTCCTGTGCTACTGAATCAACACATGTTGATTCACACAGACAACAAGGTGACTGCTGCGTACATAAACCGGCAGGGGGGTATGCGCTCAGCCCAGATGTTACACATTGCGCGAAAGCTACTGTGTTGGGCTCACCAAAATCTGCTCTCCATCAGAGCAGTTTACATACCTGGTGTTCTGAACAAAGGGGCAGATGTGATGTCCAGGGGTGGCCCACGTCACGCGGACTGGACTCTCCATCCAGACCTGATGACTCAGACGTGGCAGAAATTTGGCAAAGCAGCTGTGGACCTGTTTGCGACACGAGAGAATGCTCAGTGTCAACTATGGTTTTCCCTGAGCCCGCGAGACAAACCACCGCTGGGGGTGGATGCGTTTGCCCACAGCCCATGGCCCAAAATGCTTCTGTACGCATTTCCTCCACCTCCTCTGATTTTACGGTTCCTGAACCGAGTTCAGGAGGAGGGATTGACAGCTCTCCTGGTGGCCCCCGAGCGCGTGAACGCACCATGGTTCCCAGTCCTGCAATGTCTACTGTCAGGGCACCCGTGGAAACTGCCGTGGAGGGAGGATGCTCTCCTCCAGGCAGGAGGAGCGATCAGGAGTTACCCAGAAATAGGCCAGCACCTGTGGGTCTGGCCGCTGAACGGTTCCGCTTAGAGAGGATGGGTCTCCCACAGGATGTAGTGCGCACAATCCAGGATTCACGTGCTGCATCTACCACAGCGCTGTACACATCAAAGTGGACAGTTTTTCAGCGCTGGTGTACAGAGAAAGGTGTAGAGGCCACCTCATGTCCATTAGGCGGTGTGCTGTTTTTTCTACAACAGCTGATGGACAGGAAGTTGGCATTCAGCACGATTAAAACATACGCTGCAGCCATCTCTTCCTGCCACGAAGGGTTCGGAGACAGAACAACTTTTAATCATCCGCTGATGAAGCGTTTTCTAAAAGGTGTACAGAGACGCAGGCCTGTTTCACGCCCACTTGTTCCACAGTGGGATTTAACGCTGGTCCTGCGAGCCCTGATCAAAGCTCCATTTGAGCCTATGGATCAGGTTCCACTTAAATTCTTGTCTCTTAAAACAGCCCTGCTGCTGGCTTTAACATCCGCTAAGAGGGTGAGTGATTTATCTGCCCTCTCTGTCGCTCCGTCATGTCTCAGAATTCAGGCTGACGGCAGCTCGGCTGATTTAAGACCAAACCCAGCTTTTATGCCTAAAAACATCACGAGCTCTTTTAAATCAAGAGCGATATCGTTGGAGGGGTTTTTCCCTCCCCCCACAGATCAGAAGAAGAAGCATCTTTCCATCTTCTCTGTCTGATGCGGGCGTTGACGTGTTACATAGCGCGCACAGCTGTAATGCGCCAAACTCAACATTTGTTTATGCATTATAGAGATGCATCTGCAGGTCGCCCGTTAGCCACCCAGCGCTTGTCACACTGGCTGTGTGAGGCCATTTCTGAAGCCTACAGAGCATCAGATTTAGAGCCTCCTGTCAAACTCAGGGCGCACTCGACCAGAGGTATCGCATCTTCGACTGCCTTGCATAATGGTATGACAATGCAGGACATTTGCACTGCGGCCGCGTGGTCAACACCCTGCTCATTCATTCGCTCTTATCTACGTGATGTGACGGCCCGTTCCATGACACATTCTGTCCTTAGTGCTCTAACAGAATGAATATTGTTGTTTTCATGGAACTCTGTTTAAGCTCACATCTGTCTGCATGCTTCACAGTGTGAGATGTGTTATCAGTCACAAGTTGCGTCTGTTATTTTGGTTCTATTGTCACTAATCAGTTCATGACTATTGTTACCAATCAGTTCATTTGATTAATAATCAGTTCATTTGTTATTATTAATCTGTCTATACTGTTCAGCCATGAATGCATAGTTACACAACATGCGTCTGTGCATGGCTCACATAATTACGCGATGCGTAATTACGCACATGGGAAGCTGAGTGACAAGACGTTTTTTGGGCAAGCTTCTGCTTCATACGGTGTTCGAATGGACCCAGTGAGGCGAGGACCACATCTGCTTTGCCCTTAACCCACCAAGCGACAGCCTTAAAGGGCGAAGCTTATACGAAATAGAACGTTGGTTACGTATTGTAACCCCAGATTCTATGAGTATAAGCGTAGCCCTTTAAGCGTCGGGCCTCACTGGCTCCTAAATGGCTGAAGAAAAAGCTATTTTGGGAGCCGATTTCCCGCTCTTAACGTAATTTATATGGACCGGGTGGGGTCCACACAGCAGGTGGGTGTGGTCTAAATTTTTTCAGTGCAATGCTACGCATAACGGGATAAACCCACCAAGCGACAGCCTTAAAGGGCTACGCTTATACTCATAGAATCTGGGGTTACAGTACGTAACCAACGTTTCTTTTCCTGACTTAGCTTCTGGAGTATTTTGTGAATTTGTCATTGTCTCATTTTTTAGAGCCAATTTTTGGTTGCCTTTCCAACTTTTTTGAGTCATTTGGTACATTTTAGATGCTGTTTTTTGTGTTAATGATCTTGACTAATTTTTCCATAACTTAAATGTTTGTTCATGATTGTGCATTGCTACAAAAATATCTTGTGGTATTTTCTTCATATTACACATTTTTTTTTGTTTCTGTCTTAACAACTGTTCTTCTAATTTTTGAATTTCTTTGGGGTCAAAAGAACCATTTTTTGGAAAATTAAATTTGGAATGCCACTGTGGAACAAAACTGAGACATGGATCTCCATGTATTCTGCGCATCCGGTCAGCTTCTGGACCGCAAGGAATGTAATCCTCTGTTTAACTATTTCCTGAACCCATTTTCTTACGTTTTATTGCTCAGTCTCTTTCTGTTGAGACTTACCTTGATTTGGTTTCACAAATCTACCTCAGTTTTAAATTATTAAAACCTACTTTGTTACTATTTTATTTCTCAGTCTTTTTAGAGGGACCTACCTCGATTTTATACAAAATCTATCTCAGTTTTAAATGATTAAAACCTACTTTGTCATATATTAAAAAGTTTTTCTGTTTACCTTAAGTAGTTGTTTGTCTCAGCCAAAAGTTCTCAGTTTATTTCTAATTCTGTCAAGGTCGAATCCTCCCGATGGAAGACCAGAACGTCCCCTCGCTCTCAAAGACTAGCAGAGGTTTAGAGGAAGAATCATGCGATTCTTGGTGATCAGCCACCGTCCTGGGTGCACCAAGTGGACGGACCAGCGTTGAAACCTATTCGTGACACCAAATTGTGGAGTGTTATCAAACTTTGTTGTTCAATAAAATTTAGCAGACTGATAACTTTGTTAAAATCATGTAGCAAGGTTTATTTCTCTTCTGCAGAAGGAGCTAACACATGGAATGGATACGCAGCCCAAGAATTCCTGTGTGTTCTCTAAAAAACATGAGCAATGCAGCTTCATTTATACACCTTCACATGTAACAGATCTTGCTTTGATACAACAGCCATTACCTCATTTGCAATCTTATCAGAGAAAAAAACAGACAGTACGTTTGTGGTCAGTGACTGGTTCTGGAGCTGGGTTTGAGAAACAGAAGTTACAAAGCTTCACACATTGATGCTGAGGGGATTTAGCTGATAAGCTTTAACAGAGTGTGATATAAAGTAAATGACTAATAAGTGTGATGATAAACTTCATGAGCAAAATAAACTGGTATCAATGTTTCCATTTCCACAAAGTACTGATCCTTTCTGAGACTCAAAGCTAAAACTGCAGGCAAACACTTTAATTATCATTATAAAGTAAACTGTAAATTGAGTAAACATATCAAACTTTTATATTAACAACCCAGAAAATATCAACAACTGCTACTTCCTGTCTGACAGGAAGTTGAATCCATGAACCGTTTGTGCAAATTAAAACTTGTTGGTGTTGATAATGGTAGAAGAGAAAGACTCAGTCAACCAAGCGAGGAGTACAAATACTCTTTAAGTTTTGAGACTTCAGTTATTTTAAATAAAGGCTATAGGATTCCTTAAGAAACGTTTATTGACTGCCATTTTCTACATGTTGAACATGTACTGCTGAGATAAAACTGAATGAAAAGTCAAACTTAAAAATGAATCTAACCGTTTCTCTCACTTATCAAGGAACTTCTACACAAATCCTTCACAAGTGGAAAGGATGATGATTGTCAATAAAAAGGACATGAGTGCATTTAGATCAACAGAAGGGAATGTTAAAGGTGAACTTTCTTTTTAGCACATGAAAAGTGTAAGCCTTATTTTAAATAGATCTTAGTAGTTGTAAACAACTTTTATTTATTTTTTCACTCAGCCTCGATCTGTTTTGAGGCGCAGTCTGTGTTCAAACCAAGCTATAGAAAACCTTAATTAACCCTCTGGTTACCAAGGTCAAATGATATTATGAGAAGTACTATTTTAATACAGCAGTCACAAAATCAATTCTAATAAACCTAGTTTTTGAAAGGGACCGTTCTTGTACCTTGTACCTTGTACCACACATTATATGAAAGTCGCTACCTCATGATGTCACAGCAGCTCATGCAGTTTCTGGGTGTTTCCCATGTAAACGAGGAAATGTATTATCTAGTCATCCAACATGTGATTCAAACAGCTGGTCATGAAGCACTGAAACACTGCATATTGATCATGTGGTTGGATCAGACGGGTGCGACCGTGGCCCCCTGGTTTAAAACACGGTGAAACACCTCCGCCTGTTAGCTTATCACTCCTGTCAGAAACTATTGTTCAAATGGAGCACGTTCTAAATGCTGTCTACTGCAGGTAAAATATCCTCTAAGAGCCTTATAAAGATCTGGTTCTGGCCGTGGCTTTGTGTGATTTAGATGCGTTTTCCACAGGAGTCCACTGTGACAGTGTGTGCAATGAGGGCCTCTGGGGGCCCAACTGCTCCTACAGCTGCACCTGTGGAAATGGAGGCTCCTGCTCCCCAGAAGACGGGACCTGCGTCTGCGCTCCCGGCTATCGTGGCACCAACTGCAAAAGACGTAAGTGCATGCACGCACACTCGCACACACACACATTTGTGCATTTTGTTCTTCTTTTGTAGTTACAAAACATCCAGAAAAAAACAACAACTTTTTTTTATTATATCAGAATTAATTTAAATACATTTTACACTTTTATTGATCAACTTTTAATATTTGTTTCAGTGTCATGCTGCCAAACATGTGGGTACAAGGGAAATTCAGAGCTACTAAAAGGTTCAAAACTGATTTTTAAAATAAGCAACAATAATCTGTCTTGCTCCTAAAACAGAATCTATGAAAGGCTGAATCTTTGAGAACCAAAGATGTTTGGAGATTCCAGTTTGAAAATTTTTCTACATTAGTTGTCAGACTGGACATGAAAGGTACAGAGTACTTCAATCAACCTTTATTTATACAGGTAAATCCCATTGAGCCTCGAGGACTCATTTACAAGAGAGACCTGATTTCAACAAAGAAAGATGACAACAATGGACAACAGCAACAACAATAAACAGTTATAAAAAAAAAAAACTCATACTACAGTATTTTTTTTTTTTTTTTTTTTTTTTTTTAACAAATAGGATGGCTAAAAGGAAAAAGGTAACAAAACCAAAAAAACAGCTAGATTCTAAGGTGAGTGTATAAAACTAAAAACAGGAACATGTCAGCATTGGTCCCTGCCAGGTGTCTAACAGATTCTTAAAGCCACTTAGAGAGGTCAAGGTCGAGAGCTTCAAATCTTTTTGTAAGATATTCCAGGAAACAGGAGCGGAGTAGGAGAAGGCCCTTTTGCCTAGTTCAGTCCTCACTGAGGGAACACTGCAGGTAATAATGTCCTGAGAGCGCAC
>NC_056499.1:60756359-60757202 GCF_014905685.2 Nematolebias whitei
GGGTTGATTTACGAGCTTTGTTTTGGAACACAGGACACTTACTCTGGCTCTCGTCTGTGTAAAGCTTTAAAACACGTTTTCTGTGTGTCTAAACTATTATTAATGTGAGAGCATAAATACTCCATCTGTTTTAAGTATAAAGTATATGAATGTTGTAATTTAGCGTTATTTATGTTTAATCAACGTGTGAGCAGTGTGTCACATTGCTGGGCCCTCACTCTCAGCTGCTCTGCTCAGAGAACAAAGAAGGATCGTTTCCTGCTGCACAAACAAGTGTCTTACCTGTCTCTGTTTACTTGTATGATTATACTTAGCACTTGTAAGATTATATATAACATGAAGTAATTAGTGTATGATTATACCCGCACATACCTTGTAGAAAATGCATCATTTCACATCATCAAAGAAATGTCAAGGCTTGTCAAAAGATATAAAAGATATCAAATCCAACACACCCTCTTTTGGTCTCCCCATATTTATGGGAGACCATACCACGTATGATTTGATTTTACAGATATTTTGATTCTGCCCACTCCAGGTGGCTCTGATCCTCTGCGGAGGGGTCACCTGAGTGTTGCATCAGCGTCATAACATTAGCGGTTTCAGTCTCAACCTGAATCATTCTACGAATGATCATTCTAGCACAAGGGATAATACCAATCATCAAAACACAAAAAATAATAAGAATTACAGTCAGGGGGGCCAAAATCTTTAGCACAATCTGACTCCAGAGCCGCTCGTGAACCAAGACAGAAACTTCCACGATCCTGAAGAAGGATCCTCACTCTTAGCCTTCTGCAGCGCATTAAGTTGGTTCAAGGCGTTGGTCACCCTGGCCTGGGG
>NC_056499.1:60757302-60764229 GCF_014905685.2 Nematolebias whitei
AATCCCACCCTGAGATGCTGTTAACAAATCCAAAATCAATCTATGCTGCAAAACCATAATACGCAGGGCAGTCAATTCAGCAGAGATGCCCTCTAAAGCTCTAACAGTAGCATTTAGGAAGATTCCAAAGCGATAGTCTAACGTTTCTACCCTTAAGAGAAGTGAACCCACACCAACCCAAGGGAACAGTGAAAGCATGACCTTTTCACCAGTTGTCCAGTGTTTAAACTCCTGGGGCACATCTGTGCCCCACAGAGAATCATGAGGTTTGATGTCAATAGCTCTTCTGTGTCTTACATAATGAGAGCCATTGCTTAAGGAAGCCATGAATGAGTCATCTGTCACGGCAACCAGTGCACACAGTCCTGTCCAGTTGGCTGGTAATGTCAGCAGTACAGCATGGCCACACAGCCAGGCTAGATCCTCGACAGGATACGTTCCATTACTGTCAGGCACCCCAACGTGATGATTCCTAGAATGATATACAGCTTGACACTTGTAAGGAGGCAGTGAGCCCACTGCCTTCTGAGAAGCGTCCTGCAGGTGGCGGTAGACACAAATAGGAAATTGTTCTTCTGGGGTCCAGTCTACAAATTGACTCAACACCACTACCTGGGATGATTGCATCAGGGAGTATCTGCAAGTTTTACAACAATGTGGATCTTTCACATAACCTCTTGAACTGTATTGCAGAAAGCAGAAAGACAACCTGCGTTCGATGGGTTTAACACGTAAGGTCAGATGTGAGGCTGAAACTGGGATTTTGGTACACACATAACATTCAGCGTTGTGACAGCCTCTGGCCAGGAACTGAGCATAACGGTACCAGCTGTTCATTTGAAAACTATGAGAGAGATTCAACGCAAGATAATCCACCTCATTCACTTGAGACCAGGCCATGAGTTTAGGGTCGCTACGTTTGACGAAACCTCTGAAGACACGTCTTCTTCTTCTTCTGTAAATAAAAATAAAAACAAAGTGGCATCAAGTTTTAGCAGTTTTAGGAGTTATATTTTGTCATTTTTCAAAAATGGACTTAGCATGAGCAGAAGATGAGACAGAAGAACATGGAGAATATTGTTTTCCACACAAGGCAGCTGACGGCTCCATATGAGTTCAGAGAAATGCGTGTTTGTTTGTCCTGCGGAGCGGGGTCCGGTCTGTTTACATTCACACTGCACTTGAACCGCGCTGGAGTTCGTTTCTACTGGACCAAGACCTAGGTTTTAGCCCGGGCCAGAGTTCGCCTTTTTGTTCCGTGACAGAGTTTGATGGCGCGTTCACACCTCCCTAAACGAACCGGACTTTCTAGGAAAACGAGCTAGAGTTCGATTAAAGCAACTAAACAGGGCTAGTGTGAATGCACCCTTAAATAACTGTTAATTTAAGATAATGAAAGATTATCTGATAAATTTTACGATTCGAGTTATTTCTGAATAAATCAATTAAATCTAGTTTTACTTTAATTTTATTTAAATTTTGAATCAGCTGTGGTCTTTCTTCCTCATACATTTTGCAGTGTAACATTACATGTTGTCTCATCTGCTCCACAGTACTCACATTTACCAGTGCAGTGTTTCCTAAAATAAAAAGAGTGCTGTTTAATCCAGTACGCCCAAATCTGAGACGAGACATAACCGTCTCTTCTCTCCTCGTCCTCCCTGTGCTTCTCGTTTCTCCAGTTTTCTTTTGGATTTTATAGAACCAGCGTCCTTTCTTTTCTTCCTCCCATAGCTTTTGCCATTTATCCTTCATTTTCTGTTTTATTAAAAGTTTTATTTCTGTTTTACTAAAATTAACTACTAACTCCACTGATGTATTTCTAGTGGCTTCCTTTGCAGCTTTATCTGCCATTTCATTTCCTGTAACACCATAATGAGCTGGTATCCATAAAAATGTATCATTAGACCCATCATATTTATTCTGTATAGTGTCTGTTGAATTTCTATTAAAATATCTGGCCTGCTTTCTGAATGGTTACACTGGTAACTGACTAATGATGAACTGGAGTCTGAACAAATCACCGATCTCAATGGTCTTGTTTCTTCAACCCACTGAATGGTTAATAATATTGCGAGCATTTCCCCTGTGTACACTGAAAGTCCATCGTTACTTCTTTTCCTAACTTTGATGTTGAACTCTGGAACAATGAAGGCTACACCGACTTTATTTACTAAGTTCTTGGAAGCATCTGTGTAAATTTGAACATAGCTGTAATATGTATCAATATGGTTCTGTACCGTGTTTGAATTTAAAATGAACCCATTATTCTCATTTCTTTTTTCCAATAATGTAAAATCTATCATGGCATCTGGAAGTATCCAAGGTGGTATTACTGGTAATGGAGTTGTTTGACTTATATTGATCTGATCTATTTTGAGTTCTGTTGTTTTCTGATTCACAGTCCAACCAAAACTTCTGATATCTTTTACTTCTTTTTCCCAGCAAGGTTTAACTGTCTCTTGTGTTGGATGATCCTGTCCATGACCTCTCAGATTAGCCCAGTAATTTAGAGTTAGTTGTTCTCTTCTAATTTTGAGTGGTATTTCTCCCATTTCTACCAGTAGTGATGATGTTGGGGTAGATCTCAGTGCACCTGTACACAGTCTCAATGCTTGATATTGAATACGGTCTAATTTTTGTAAAGTTGTATCTGCTGCTGAATTATAAACAATGCTTCCATAATCTAGTACTGATCGAATTAATCCTGTGTATATAGCCTTAAGTGCTTTCCTATCTGCCCCCCAGTCACTTCCAGTTAAACACCTCATGATATTTAACACCTTCTTGCATTTATCTAAAACTTTCTGTACGTGTATATTCCATGTAATCCTCTCATCAAACCAGACCCCAAGAAATTTAAACTGCTTCACTTTTTCTAGTTCTTGGTTGTATAACTTTAGTTTAATATCATCTCCAATGTTTTTCCTTGTAAACAACATTGTCTTAGTCTTTTCTACTGAAAATCTAAATCCCCACTTGTTTGACCATTTTTCAACTTTAGAAATAGCTTCTTGCATTTTTCTAGTAATAAACTCTTAAGGTCCTTCCCCTCTTCCACATTGCTCCGTCATCAGCAAAAAGAGAAAAACCCATCCCAGTATCTATAGTTTGAAACACATAATTTATCATTATTGTAAACAATAAAGGACTTATTATACACCCTTGTGGAGTTCCGTTTTCGACAATGTGTTTTTCAGAATAATGGTTTCCTATCCTTACTTGTATTTGTCTTCTGGTAAGAAAATCTTTTATCCATCTGTACATCCGTCCTGTAATGCCTATAGTTCTAATTTTAATTAATAAACCTTTTTTCCACATCATATCATACGCTTTTTCAATATCAAAAAACACTGCTACAATACTCTCTTTTTAACTTGGGCCTTTCTGATTTCATATTCCAAACTTAAAACTGAATCCATGGTGTTTCTACCTCTCCTAAAGCCACTTTGATATTGTGATATATATCCGTTTGATTCTATATAGTAAATCAACCTGTCATTAATCATTTTCTCCATTATTTTGCATATATTAGACGTTAATGCAATCGGTCTGTAATGTTCTGGGTTTGTGTCATCTTTGCCTGGCTTGTGTATTGGTATTATCACTGCTTCTTTCCATCCCTGTGGTAATTTTCCATTCTCCAAACTTTATTATAAAGATCCAATAAAATGTTTTTAGAGGATTCACTGAGATGTTTCACCATTAAATAACAAATCTGATCTTTCCCAGGTGTTGTTAGCTTAAATTTCTGTAGGGCTCCATTTAGTTCTGATTTTGTAAAAGGAACATTTAATAGATCATTTCCATCCTCTACATGCTCCAAGATCTCTCTATTCTCTATCATTGTCATTTCTCTTCCCCTTTTCCCTTCCAAAGTAATATTATCTGAACTATGTATTTTAGTAAAGGCCATCAGATCTGCCTTTTCTTCATCTTTTACTGCTGTAATTTGACCATTGCTTAACACCGGATAGCCATATTTTCTTTTAATCCCATTCATTCTTCTTATCATTGTCCATACTTTATTAATCCCTGTTTCTCTTCCTACTGAATTACAGAAATGCCTCCAATAATCCCTTTTTGCACTTTTAATAGTTCTTCTCACAATGGCTTGACATCTCTTGTATTCAATAAGATTTTGGGAGCTGTTATTCCTTTTTAACATTTTAAAAGTTTTATTTTGACTTTTGATTACTTTATCACACTCCTTTATTCACCATGGAACAATCTTCTTACAGCCCTCACCTCCTTTCTTCTTTACAGATTTGTCAGCAGCCTATACGATTGCATGACAAACAGACACATTTAGCTGATCAACTTCCATATTTACATTCATTTTTTCCAATTCCTGATCATTTATACATCTAAATGTTTCCCAATCAGCACTACCAAAACACCATTTCTGCAAACCACCTGTCTTATATTTTTCAATATCCAATTTTATTATTATGGGATAGTGGTCGCTTCCTATTGTTGTATCTTTAACTATCTTCCATGAACTAATTCCTACTATTGAATTTGATATTATTGTGAGATCAATTGCCGATTCCATACCTGTTCTCATATCAACTCTTGTACCGTTACCATCGTTTAAACAGACAAGATTTTTATTTTCCATTAATTCTTCAATGATTGTTCCATTACCATCATTCTTAGTGCCCCACAATGAGTTATGTGCATTAAAATCACCACACAGGAGGAAAGGAGGCCATCTTTGTGAAAAGAAATCGTCCATCATTAAACAGGGGTGGAGGCCTACGTGTTCAACTGTCCCCCTCTTACAATGCTGTGATTGCTAGTATCACTCAGCCCTCTGTGAACAGTAAACAGCCATCAGTGTGCTAATGATCCATTGTTAGGCTGATGGTCCTTCATGAGCATGTGATCAGCTGGTTTTGGTTGTCAGCAGCAAACTGGTTGATCCACTCTGAGAAGGTACTATTTAAGAGACTGAGCTGAATACAGCACCTCAGACTGAGGAAGTCTCTCGGATGAGAGACGAAACGTTTCTACATTTTTTTGTTGTTTTGCTTTGTTGTTGTTTTTTTTGTTTTTTTAATGTCCAGAGGACCAGATTTAACTCTTTTAGATATCTGACATGAACTATTTCCTGCTATTGAATTTGATATTATTGTGAGATCAATTGCCGATTCCATACCTGTTCTCATATCAACTCTTGTACCCTTACCATCATTTAAACACACAAGATTTTTATTTTCCATTAATTCTTCAATAATTGTTCCATTACCATCATTCTTAGTGCCCCACAATGAGTTGTGTGCATTAAAATCACCACACCAAAAGATGTTTCCATTTAAATAACTATTGAGTTCTTCCATTGATTCATGTGAAAGTCTTTTGCAAGGATTGTAAAAATTTATTACTTTGATGCTTTCCTTCCTGTTCCAAACTTCAACAACTAAATATTCTAAATGAGTTCCTTTTGCTAATAATCTAAAGTGCATTCCTGTTTTTACAAATGTTACACATCCCCCTCCCTGGGTCTCACTTCTATCTCTGCGTACACCAGTATATCCTCTAATAACAAAGTCTAAGGTCGTTTTCATACCAGATAGTCTGGTAGACTTGGTTCGGTTCGGGACCAATATTCATGACCTTTTGTTTACATTTGAGCTGATGCGTTTGCATTCACACTGCACTGTGCAGTCGAGTCAACCTGTTGAACCAACCTGTTCCCCCGCTCGCCTGTGGGGGGCGCTGCACCAAGAACTACTGAAAGAAATGACACAAAAACCTCTGAAGACACGTCTTCTTCTTCTGTAAATAAAAACGAAGTGGCATCAAGTTTTAGCAGTTTTAGGAGTTATATTTTGTAATTTTTCAAAAATGGACTTAGCATGAGCAGAAGATGAGACAGAAGACCCTGGAGAATATTGTTTTTCACACAAGGCAGCTGACGGCTCCATATAAGGTCAGAGGAATGTGTGTTTGTTTACCCTGTGGAGCGGGGCTCGGTCTGATTACATTCACACTGCACTCGAACTGCGCTGGAGTTCGCTTCTACTGGACCAAGACCTAGGTTTTAGCCTGGGCCAGAGTTCACCTTTTTGTTCCATGACAGAGTTCGATGGCGCGTTCACACCTCCCCAAACGAACCAGACTTTCTAGGAAAACGAGCTAGAGTTCGATTAAAGCGGACTAAACAGGGCTAGTGTGAATGCACCCTAAAGTTGCTTTGAGCCAAGTTTCCTGAATACATATTATGTCTGGTTTGTTGTTAAGATTTTTAATGAAGCCTTTAAATTCTTGTCCATTTGTGATTAAACTTCGAGCGTTCCACTGTAGAATAATCAGAGTGCCCCTCTCCTGATGTCCCTGACTTCCCGATTCCCCCCAGTTCTTTGTTAATATGCTCCCATGAAATGTCTTTTATACCAAAAAATGTCTCTGCTCCTTTAAGTATTATTTTAATTTTCTCTGTTTTGTACTTTACCTGGTCTGCAGAGTTAATCACATACGCAATGAACAACATGATCCTCTCCACTGTAATTGTAGGTTCAGGTCTCTCTTTTGGTAACTGGGATGTTGGGTTTTGTTGTACACTCATCTCTCTCTTTCCAGTTTGTTCTTGAACTTTTTTCACAGCTTCATCATAGCTGATATTATTGACCGTTTTCATTTGCTCCACTTTATTTTCCTTTTTCCAAAATGCACATCCTCCAAAAGTCACTCTATGCTGTCCCCCACAGTTACAACATTTATCTTGAGCATTGTCACCACACTCCTCATATCTATGATCACTCCTCATATCTATGATCACTCCTCATATCTATGATCACCCCTCATATCTATGATCACTTCTCATATTTATGATCACCCCTCATATCTATGATCACTTCTCATATCTATGATCACCCCTCATATCTATGATCACTCCTCATATCTGTGATCACTCCTCATATC
>NC_056499.1:60764239-60766475 GCF_014905685.2 Nematolebias whitei
CTCATATCTATGATCACTCCTCATATCTGTGATCACTCCTCATATCTATGATCACCCCTCATATCTATGATCACTCCTCATATCTATGATCACCCCTCATATCTATGATCACTCCTGATATCTATGATCACCCTTCATATCTATGATCACCCCCACATCTTGGACACCTTTGCCGTCCCTTACACACAACTGCAATGTGTCCATATCTTTGACACTTATAACACCTGAGTGGGGGAGGGACATGAGGCCTAACTGGAAAGCTCATGAACCCGATCTTAACCTTCTCTGGAAGTACATTATTTTGAAATTCAATCATTATCGACAGGCTTTCAGTTCTTTCTCCATTTATTGTTCTCAATAATCTTTAATCAATAATCTTTTTATGTGATTCACCTCTGCACCCTGAATGCTCTTTTTAAGCTTTTCTACATCTTCATTTACTGGTATTCCTGTTATCACGCCCCTCGTTACTTTCTTCTCTCCTAAAATCCTTTTCTCTCTCACATTTTTTCTACAAATACTTTCAATATTCAGTGCTTTATTTTTCTGTTGTTCAGTTTTACAGATGACCAGTTTACTCCCATCTCTAAGTGTTTTTGCAAAAGAAATATCTCCAATCTTCTTTTTGAGTTCTTTTGATAATGCAATTGGACCCAGCTGTATGTTGTTGTCTTCTTCTTTACATTTCAGAATAACTTTAATTTCCTCTTTAACAATCTTTTTGCGGACCGCAGGTGTCCCTTCATCAGAACCATTTTCTTCCTAAGTCCTTTTAATAACCTGTGTCCCTACCAAACAATCATTTTCTCGCCCGATTCTTCCTCTTCTTCCACTAACAACTTGACTCCAATCGTTTAAATCCATATCCTCATCATCTTCCTCAACTTGAGCTGCCATTCTGGCCCAGTCACAAACCAGTTTATGCCAAACCGCTTGTTTCTTTTCTTCCGACACTCTTTCTTCAATGAAAAATCAGCCACTTTCTTCAAAATGTTCTCACCCACTTCCAGCGACCAACGCATGCAGGTGTTTCCGTCCAAGCGACACAGCACTCTGTGAACAGCCAGCCTCCTTAGCTATGAATGTTTTTGGCTTACCCATCCTATGGAGGGTCTCAATGATGGTCTTCTGGCCAGTTGTTATGTCTGCAGTCTTCCCCATATTGAACCAAACTGAGACAATTTAATGACACCTGGGGAAACCTGTGCAGGTTCTTTGAGTTTAGTAGATGATTAGTGTCACACTCCGTTTAAAATATTCATGCTATGCAACATTTTGCCTGATGTCTCCACAGTATTATACTTTTTTTAATCCTGTTTTCATGAGTTTCATGAGCTGGAAGCCCAAATTATGTAAAAATAAACAAATAAATACCTGAAATCATTTAAATTGTTGGCCCTGAATCTATCATCTATTAAAGATTAACTTTTTGAATGGAATTATGGAAGATAATGTCACGTTTTGCCCTTGTATGCCACAGTTTTAGTTTAGTTTTCTTGTTTCAGTCCTGTAATACCTGTCACCCTTCAGCTCCTGGCTCCCTACACCACGCCTCCTCTGCTCAGTCACTCTTCAGCACTCATTAATTCCACCTGTCCTGCTCCCTTTTTAAACTCAGCTCTTCTCTCACTCAGTGCCAGATTCTCTAACCTGTTTAGTAGTAGAAATCCAGCATTCTCAGTCTAGTCTCTCGCCTTGCCACAAACCCTTGCCTGCTTTTTGACTCCGTGCCTTTCTTGCCTCTTTTTGGATTTGTTCTGCTCATCTGACCACGGTATTTGACTCTGCGCTTTCCCCTTTTGGACCTCGATCATGGATTTTGGATTTGACCCTTGGCTCCTGATCTCTGCCTCCCCGTTCCTGACCCATCTTTGCCTGGATCACAATCTCCTCAGTCTGCTCCGCTGTAGCAGTTCACTCTTCATCAGTGACATCACCGGCTCCAGTGCGACTAAAGCTCCTGCCTCGCCATCAAGACAGAAGGTTAGGGGCTAGGTTTAGGACTAAGGTGTGAATTTAGGATGTGTTAGGTTTAGGGTTAGGTATGTACTGGTAATGGTTAGGTTATGGATAAAGGTCATGGTTAGGCTATAGAAATGAATGAAAAATGAATGGAAGTCAATGCAAAGGCCCCATAAAGATAGCAAAACAAACCTGTGTGTGTGTGTGTGTGTGTGTGTGTGTGTGTGTGTGTGTGTGTGTGTGTGTGTGTGTGTGTGTGTGTGTGTGTGTGTGT
>NC_056499.1:60766485-60777567 GCF_014905685.2 Nematolebias whitei
TGTGTGTGTGTGTGTGTGTGTGTGTGTGTGTGTGTGTGTGTGTGTGTTTTCATTCAACCTTTATTTAGACAGGTTAATCCCATTGAGCCTCTAGGACTCATTTACAATAGAGACCTGATTTCTTAAAGAGCAATGGCATCAATAGACAATCACAAAATATGCATTCAAATTTAAATTTCTTTTTTTTTTTTTTTTTTTTTTTTTTACAAATCGAAACAAAATAGCAACCAAAAGGACAATCAAGAGGAAAAGCGGCAAAAAACAGTTGGATCACAAGGCGATTAAGAAAACTAAAAACGGAAACATGTCTGCATTGGCTTTTGCCAGGTACTTAACAGGGTTTTAACGTCACTTAGAGAGGTCAAGGTCGAGAGCTTCAGATCTTTTTACAAGATATTCCAGGAAACAGGAGCAGAGTAGGAGAAGGTCCTTTTGCCTAGTTCAGTCCTCATTGAGGGAACACTGCAGGTAATAATGTCCTGAGAGTGCACACTGTAGTTGCACTCACGCAGAGACATTTAGGAGGAGATGTATGAAGGCAGCAGACCAAGAAGTGATTTAAAGATGAAAATGTACCAGTGAGAGAGTCTGCATGAAGTTAATGATGTCCAGTTAACCAGTGAATACTGGGTGCAGTGGTGGGTATGATAATCACAGCCAGTTATGAATCTTAGTGCACCATGATGGACAGCATCCAACATCTGCAGGGTTCTTGTAGGAACATTCATGTAAATGTCACCGTAATCAATGGAGGGAAGGAAGGTCACAGATACAAGGTGTTTCCTAACATTCAGGGTTAGACAGGATCTGTTTCTGAAAAACAAACCCAGTTTAACTTTCACTTTCTTTACTAGGTTTTCCACGTGACGCTTAATTTGAGATGCGAGTCGACCAAGATACCCAAATATTTATAGGAATCAACAACCTCAATGGGGACACCATTTGAGGATAAAATCGGAGGAAGAACTGCTGGGACCAACTTTCTGTTTGAAAAAAGCATCCCTTTGGTTTTATCGGCATTTAGGACAAGTTTGAGGCGGAACAAATCAGTCTGGATGATGTTGAATGCAGATTTCAAAAGCTGGAAAACCTTAGCAACTGTTTTAGCTCAACAATAAACAACTGTGTCATCAGCACAGAAATGTAAGAATGCATCAGGGATGATTTGACCTACATTACATATGTGTATTGTAAAGATGGTGGGACCTAAGACTGAGCCTTGTGGTACACTATTACAGACTGTTCGATAACTGAAGGAAGTACCATTATGTTGAACACATTGCCTCCGGTCTGAGAGATAGAGAATCAACCAATGATACAATCTGAGAAACTAATTTCTGAGAGCTTATGACTCAAGATGTTATGATCCACAGTGTCAAAAGCTTTAGACAGGTCTAAACAGGATGAACAAGAGGATCCATCATGGAAAGATAAGCCCCTGCATGGCATGTACCATGGGCAGATTGAGGAAGTGGCTGATATCAACAAATCCTACTAGAGGCTAGAAATCGCTGGACTGAAGGACAGCATAGAAGCACTAATCATGGCAGCAGAAGAGCAAAAGAAGTTGGAGTCTAAAATACCACACAAGATCCAAGATGCAGGCTGTGCAAAGATACCCCTGAGACAGTCCAACACTTACCAGCAGGATCTAAGATCGTGGCAGACAAAGCATACATGGAATGCCATAGCCAAGTGGCTGGAAAAATATACTGGATCATCTGTGTTGAGTATGGACTGAATGTCCTACATTCAAAATGAGAAACTCCACCAAGGGTAGATACTGTGGGACTTCCAGATCCAGACTTACAAACTGGTGATGGCTAACCAACCAGACATTGTGGTGGTAGGCAGTGGTGATAGATGTAGCAATCCTAAAAGTAAGGGTGAAATGAAAGCAACATAGGAAGTAATGAATAGTGTAATGAATAGTGTTTTGAAAAATCATAAAGTACGATCAGGTATTTCACAGTATTTTGTAAAAGATTACAAGGAAATCTACAATCAAAATGAAATAGTAAATGAATTCAATGAATATTATGTGAATGTTGGCCCAACTCTTGCAGCTAAAATACCAAATGTAAATAAAGATGTGAGTCATACAGTCATGGATTGTACCAACAGCATTTTTGTCAGTGACACTGATAAAGAAGAAATAATGAGTAATGTGAAAAATCTTGCAGATAAAAGATCAAAAGACAGGATGGACATGGACATGGTGTTTGTTAAGGATATAATGAGTTATGTTATTGAACCATTTACATATTTATGTAATTTATCATTTTCAATAGGACATTTTTCAGAAAATATGAAAATAGTAAAGACAGTTCCTGTTTATAAGAATGGTGAGAAATGTGTGTTCACTATTACAGACCAATATCATTGTTGACACCATTTTCAAAAATATTAGATAAATTATTTGTAACCAGATTAGATAGATTCATAGATAAACAGAATATTTTAAGTACTAGTTAATATGGGTTTAAAGCAAATAATTCAACATCAGTGGCTCTCATGGAACTAATAGAAAAGATAACTGCTGTTGATCAAAAACAATATTGTGTTAGTGTTTTTGTTGATTTAAAAAAGGCCTTCGACACTATTGACCACACCATTCTCCTTGAAAAAAAAAAATGGCATTAGAGGATTAGCACTACAGAAGGTACCCAGTTATTTGAATAATAGGAGACAGTTTCTACAGGTAAATGATGTAAGATCTGAATTTTGTGTTAACAGATGTGGAGTCCCTGATGGCTCTGTGTTTGGACCAAAGTTGTTTATTTTGTATGTAAATGATCTGGATGATGTGTCAGGGCTTTTGAAGTGTGTTTTATTTGCAGATGATACCACATTTTTTGTTTGGGTGAAGATATTGAATGGATGCTAGAGATGATACAGGCAGAATTCATAAAAATACAAACTTGGTTCCAACTTAATAAGTTATCATTAAATTAAAAAAAAAACTACATGATATTTAGTAATAGAAAGAAAATTATTGAGGTCCCATTTAAAATTGACAATATTGAAATTCATAGAGTTAATGAAATAAAATTTTTGGGTGTCGTTATTGATGAAAAGCTGACGTGGAAATCTCATGTGAATTACTTAAGAATAAAAATAGTAAAATCAATTGCATTACTGTATAAAGTAAAAGAGGTTTTGAATGACAACACTTTGTATAAATTGTATAATGTAATGGTTGTTCCATATTTAATCTATTGCATTGAAGTTTGGGGAAAAGCATGCAAAGCAATTACAAATCCTTGAACCACTTTGGCTGTGGCTGCCTGCCTGGGAGGAGTCGACGAGGGACAGGACGGCCCCCAGAAACCATCTTAACTCCAGTAAACTGGTTGGTCCACTTAACACTAGAAGTCCCAGGAATTTCGACCTCCCCCCAGAAGTCCTGAAAAAGGGTCAAAAGACCCTTAGCACTAGAGTGACTAGATTTTCAAGATCCTGAGGACAAACCCCCATCCTTCTCCTCAACAATTTGCGGGCCATTAACTGCCATTTGTTTTAAATATGCACACAAGTAACTCAGACACACCCACCTCACCAGACTACATTCCAATGTCCAATCCAGGGAGCGGGGGATTTAGAAGCCAGGTTCACTTGCGCAAAAAAGCGCAGCCTTAGTCAAAGTAGTGCTCCAAACCAGACAACTCTGATGGCTCCAATTAGCATCCTTTCATTTTTAAATGTGGCCATTGCCTTAGGAATCAGCAGGGGAGAGATAAGCTGAACTCACACAAACGTCCGTCTAATACTCCAAACAGATGCGAAATCAACTGGTTATATTTTGAACTTATATCTCTTGGTGGCACGTTGGTGCACATTTTGAACAAATTGAAGTCGATTTACCGTTTATTTTTCAATTGGTTTGGCTCATTTCTTGAAACCGAGATGACATTCTCAAAATACCATGTGAAACACAACTCAAGAGACTTTACATTTTGAGGTTACTGACAATATGTATGAAACACATATTTTGTTTTGAAGCATACATGAAGTGTTTTGGGAGAGATGCATTATCCAGGTCATTTTGCCAAATGAACAAAACAAAACAAAAGTTTGCAAAACATACAATCTGTTTCAAGATATATGCAAAAGTTTTTCTAAAAGATTTTAGTAATGTTTTTCTTTCAGAAAAAAGAGAAGTGGGTTCAAAATGACAGTTTAGAAAAAAATAACCAAATTAATTGTGAGAAGAAGGCACGCAAGCAGAAACTGCTTCAGCAACAACCTTCCACACCCAGCCTGGCAAAAGGGCAAAGTGTCAGATCAAACATCGATGCACGAACAATTGTGCAACTGTGAGATGCGTCAACTGCTACAAATACACATGTGGCAAATGTACCAGGGACATACCCTGGCAGTGCCAGGTATGTTTCGACAGTGCAGATGGACTGTATGTGTAAATATGTTACACATTAAATATGTGTAGAATTGTTTTATCCCTTGTCTTTTTATGACAAAAATAAAAAGCATGGAAACAAATAACGGTTGTTGTTTTTTATATTTCTCATGCTGAAGTTTTAGTCCTCTTGACTTACACACAATTGCTTATGGTCTGTGCTTTTTTGCTCAAAACTAAGCTAAATACTATATATATCAAAACAAAATATGTGTTTCATACAAATTGTCAGTAACCTCAAAATGCAAAGTCTCTTGAGTTGTGTTTCACATGGTGTTTTGAGAATGTCATCTCGGTTTCAAGAAATGAGCCAAACCAATTGAAAAATAAACGGTAAATCGACTTCAAGTTGTTCAAAATGTGTAACACTGAATATAACTAACTAGAAACTAAATGGCTAAACTCAATGGAAAACAGTTAGTTGGGAGTTAAGCGTGCCCCCTCCTATGGTGCACCAGTAATGGCCTTATTTACAAAACAAAAGCGCCTGTTAACAGCTCATTATAGGATGTTAGCTAAAATCCTTCAGGTCACTCGACCCGTCTCTGGGTTCCAAAGGTAGAAATGTTAAATGACCCTTCTCTGGGACTTCTAGTGTTAAGGAGTTTACTGCTTGGTGGGGAAACAGTTCACTGGAACTCCTCTGACTGAAGAAGCCCTCCGGATAGAGGACGAAACATCTCTATAAAAAAGAAATTGTCCAGATGACCCAACTGAGAATTATTGGAATTACAAATCCTACTTTTATTTTACAAAAAAAGAGCTATAAGAATTATTACCATACCATACCATACCAATTAATTTATAGAGCACTTAAAACAGCAACAAGGCCAACCAAAGTGCTGTACAAAAGAAAACAAACATGCACAGCGGACAGGAAAACATAAAATAGAAATACAGATACAAATAGCAGCAGAAGCTAACTAAAATGGCCAACAGTGTAGAGTACAGACCGGACCAAAACAAACCACAACGTGGTAAAGGCAAGAGAATAGAAGTGGGTCCTCAAGCGAGACTTAAAGACTGAGAGTGTGGGAGCCTGCCGGACACTCAGTGGCAACTCATTCCACAGTCGTGGACCTGCAACAGAGAAAGCCCTGTCACCTCTGAGCTTACGACGGGTTTCTGGGACTGAGAGAAGCATCTGGTCTGCTGACCTCAGAGAGCGCGGTGGGATATATGACTGCAGAAGATCAGTGAGATAGGATGGGGCGGAACTGTTCAGTGATTTAAAAACGTACATGAGAATTTTGAAATGGATCCGAAGGTGAATGGGTAGCCAGTGCAGGGAGGCCAAAACTGGTGTGATGTGCTCTCTATAGCCTGTACCAGTTAAAAATCGGGCTGCAGCATTTTGGACAAGTTGTAGACGAGCAATGGAGGACTGACTGATTCCAAACAGAAGTGAATTGCAGTAATCAAGCCTAGATGTTATGAAGGTGTAGTGAACTTGACCTGATGTCAAATCTTGACCTTAGGATCATATGGTCAGAAACTGTCATTTCATTGATTTGCATCCAGAAATACAGGTTGATCGATCCTGAGACTTTCTTTCTTGAATTAATCAAGTGGAAAAGACAATTCTCTATGATCATTACTATTTTACAAATGTTTTGATAATCAAATTGTGTTAGTTCAAACAATGTTTACATGTTGAAGTGAACTACTCATTTTTATTTACTTAAACAGTAGTAATGATTTTTAATCCTCAATTCAAAGTGAAATCAAGTTAGAGTACGTTACAGAGTAATGATTCAATTTCTTGATTGTCTGCTTTGAAGTGAGCAAATTTGTAAGTGTGTCAAAGTTCAGGTTTCGGTCAACTGAAAGTTTACTGAAAAGAAATGTCATGTTTAACTTTTACAGCAAGATACTTGGTGAGAGGCGCCACTAAGTCTGGTTTTCTCCAACAATCTTTCTGTCTGTTCTTAAACAATCTGAATCTTTTCCTTGACTTTTAATAACACCTTACATCACAAACCACACCTCTGCTTTGGTCCATCGGCCAATCAAAAGCTCTCAAATGAACCGGAAGTAGAGCCCATTTAAATGTGGCACTTCCCAGTTCAAGAGAAGAGTTCTGGAGTTCAGTTCAGAGAGTTCAGCTCAGTCTTGAAGCTGCTGTAAGCTCAGTCTTGAAGATGGAGTAGCAGTTCAAGCAGAGAGTTTTTGAGAGTTCAGGAGTTTTTGGAATTCAGATGCAGAGAGTTTGGGAGTTCCTGAATGCAGAACGCGGGCATTCAGGATGCTGCTAAACCAATCAAGCTGAACCAGAGACGATTTTGGGAATTATAACTTCTGTTTGGATAACCTCACACGACTCCCAAGGTTTTTAGCTGTTCTCACGGAGACGCTGAAAAGAGTCAAAAGAAGAGCTCTACACCGACGCTGAAGCTATCGTCTGCAAGGTAAAAGTTCTATTTCGACCAAGCGTACCGTTGGCCCAAGCTGATTTCAATGGAGCGTGCTGTTCTGGTTAAAACAGACAAATTCCCTCACACATCTCTCTCAGATAAACTTCATCTTTCCATCTTTAAACTCTCCTATCTGCTAGAAAATTAATCCAGATGTTTTCAGAAATGTCTGTGGTGTAGCAACGGAAAATCATGGCCATATGGTTTTCCTGGTTGTAAAGCTGATTAATTATGTCGTTATTTTCCAATTCTTGCCAATTAATGTAAATGTGTGATGTGTTAAACTTGATTCTGTTAATAAATGACCCACTCGCTTGGTGAGTCAAAGATAATTAACGTCTCACGTCCACATTTTTATTACATTCAACGCACGTATGTTACACAGTCCAGAAAAATGAAGAATCCGTTTTAATTGATGAATATATCTCAGGATATGTCATACTACATCTGGTGGCCCGTGACGGTTCATAAATGGACTGTGTATTCGTGTGACAATTGAATATTCCATGTTGGCATGAAAAAATAGCAGATTGTTTGCTGTGCTGAAACGCAGCTGAAGCTGCGCGCTTGGAGAAAACGCTGCATGTTTACGCTGCGATGTTTTGAAGCTGAAACGCTGCATGTTTACGCTGTGATGTTTTGAAGCTGAAATTCAGTCAATGTGTCTTTTGAAAGCTGAAATTGTACATCTGTTGTGTAACATAACCTGGGTTTGAGCTGTGAAAACGTTATTCTGTTTAAACTAAGGTCCAGACGTGACTCTGGTCCGGCTTGTTTTGATAAGTTCGAACGAGTTTGTTTTAAATGGTGGGAAAGACGTTTTTAATGCCGGGGCGCCAACTCCGTGCAGCTCAGAGCTTGATTCGTGACATTTGTAGCAGAAATTGGTGCATTTTGACAGTTTAAAAGGCGAAAAGTTGACGGACTTGTTCAGATAAAGCGAGCATGCTAGTTGGAAAAACGCTGCGTGATTGGTTGAATTCAGCTGAGTTAGCTGCTGTGTAACGCTTTCATTGGCTGAGAGACGTGTCAGTCGTGCTGCTCTGTCATTGGTGGATTCAGTCACGTGACTCGGAAATGAAACTCGTTTTTCATAGGGAATAAAATCTGCTTTTTAAAGTTCAAAAACGCTTTAAAAGCTGTATTCTGATCAGCTGCTAGTTCTTCGAAGTCTAATTGCTAAAATTTTGCCACGTTAGAGTTTAAAATCCGTCATTAAATGATGTTTTTGAACAACGCTAGCGATGCTAATTTTAAGCTAACAGCTAACGACCGGATGAGTGACGTGTCACGTCACTTCCTCCATGTCGGAAATGAGCTCGGTTGCAACCGGAGCCTTCGCTGTGCTTAAAATCACTAAATAAAGCCGCCATATGTCCCAGAAAAATCATGTTCATGCTAAAAAGTCGTGCTTGTTGAAACAACGCCACGTTTACGCTTTAAAACCGTTCAGAAATGTTGATTTTAACCGAGTTTAGCCGAAGCTAACTTTAAGCTAAGCGGCTAACAACAGGATGTCAACCGAACGTCACAGGACGTCGTCATAGACTCCTGCTGGTAGAAAGCTAAACACTGCCCCCTTCTGGGAAACTTCATATCACAGTTTCACTTCATCTTTAGGTATTTTTGAGTGAAATTAGACGTATTTTCTTTCTGTAAGGCATTTTTGAGTTAATAAACGCTCCTCAAAGCTGAATAATCACTGTTATCTTGCATTTAAAAAGTAATTAAGGTATTTGTGCAAGACAGGCATTTACCAGGACATTTTTCATTCACTGAATTCCTCAAACAGGAGGTACAAAATGAAAAATTAGAAACTTTTTAAAAGATACGGTTCAAATATTCACAGAGTTGAAAAGTTTACTCATTTGCTAAAAGATAATGCACGTTTAATTGCTAAATCACTAAATAAGAGTAAATATATCAGGAAAAAGAGACTTTTCTGATCTTATTTTACCACCTAAAAAATACATCTTCCTATTTAATTTTAAATAGAAGATATTGGCAGGAGAACAGGAGTAACAACAGTTTTTCTGAAGAAAGACTGATTAATCCTGACACATCATCAATTTTTCTTTTTTCTGTTCACCACCTGGTTGATGAGTAGCTGTTTAAAATAGCGAATTTCTGGAAGTAAACGGTTTAAAAAACGTTTTAAACTGATGATTGCTGTGAGACTAAAAAGAAAAATTGCAGGTTTATAAAAATTCAGTGCTTTAGAGTAAAATACACTAAAAAAGAGCTTGGTAATCTAGTATCTGTTAAGAAATAAGCACATAAAAAGTAACACTGCATAGAAGCATTTACTTAAATATTCATGAATTGGGGTAAAACCTGAGACAGGTGCCCACATTTGAATAAGTTGACTTATAACAGTACTTTTGTGTAAACCCAGAGCTTAAAATAGTGTGAAAACTCAATGACACTTGAATACAAATAGTTACCTGTAAAATATCTGAAGCTTGCAACTGTTTTTAACAGATAAAGTGCTACACAGTGAAAAACATGACAGGTGTGTTAGAAAAAGACTTTGATCCTTATGGGATGAAGAGCTGTTTAGAATATGCGTTGAAGCTGCTGACAGCATCCTTACATCCATATGGCAAACAGGCGGACAGCATGAACCCAAAAGAGTTAGTGGACAATCTGATGGAGGTTGCAGAGAGTGTTACCTCTACAGAAATTAAAAGGTCAAACTATGAAAAGCTGGCTAAAATTGCAATTATGCTGAAAGAATCATTCTATACAGTTGTTGAGAAAGCTGATTACCTTGCAATAAGGTTAGACAGTGAAAAAGAGGTGGTTCAGAAAATTGAAGAACACTTCCTTCAATTTGAGAGCGAAAACGAGGTCCTCTTGACAAAACATTATGAACAGATGTTTCACTTACAGCAAAATGCAAATGCAGAAATTGATTCGCTGAATAGCAAAATACAGTTACTTAATGCATCACTATCTGAAGCCAGGGATGCTAAAGAGCTGTTGTCCAGTGAATACTTTGCATTAAGACGGGATCACGACGAGACACTGTCACAAGTTTCGCGCTGCAAAGGTGAAATAGATGTGCTTAAAAAAGATCTGGAAGAACTCAGAATTGATAAAAAAGCATTACTGGGGCTATGTATGCGTTTACAAAGTGATTATCAAACATCACAGGAACGCTTAAAAACATGTGAACAGCAACTAAGAGCAGCAACAAATAAAAGTAATGATGAGGGGCGAGGTGGTATGGAATCCAGAGAAGACCTTAAACAGTGTCGGGATAATACACCAAAACCTCCAAAGATCTTTTACTCACCTGGTGCTTTTAGACTCATCCAACCACCCTCACCTAAAGTGGTAGGAACAGACCTGAACAGGTCTCCTCCACCAAACATGCAACAGTGTGCTGTGAATGTGTTCGAGGCATGCTCTCATGATAAGACGCCCATAGAGGTGTTTCCTTGTATAAAGGTTAAACCCCACTCCCTAGAAATGGAAGGACGGCGTGCGTCGCCACCTCCTCCTAAAACAGGCGAGAAAAGGCAGTATTTTCAAACTAACAAACCGCGTAATGAAGGTGCACGCTGGGACAAAAAGGCTCCTCTTTCAGAGGATGAACGTGATTGTCGTACATGGGACATGCGTAGGACGCAAAGATATGGGATCCAAGAGGACCCATATTATCAGGGGAAATCCGAAGAGGAACCCCCAAAAGACGTACCTAACCCTCCCCCACCTCGGACGAAACGAACCGAGGCGATAAAATCACAAAAGTCCTAGGAACAAGGCCCTACACCTCTGAGCTCGGAAGAGACAGAGGAAATACAAAGGTTTGTAGAAACTTTGAAAAACGCTGAAATGGAAATCCAACCAGGAGCACAATGTAGTGATCTGATCGCTACTAAATCTGAAGGCGCGAATGACAACATTACAGATGTCGGTGAAACACACCAAGACATTGCTGTCGTTGCCTCCAACAACCCCTCATCGGACGAAGGGGGGGTAAACTCACACACAAACGATGATGAGTCATCGCAAACTGAAAACTCAGAACCTGACTTTCATGATTTTGAACTAGGCATTCCAGTTCTGGGAGGACTCCCAGATAACCTGGTACCGAGTCAAGAAGCTGGGCCAGTATGTTTCACGAAACCATCACAGGCCATCGCTCTTTTCTCAACCGATGACGTCGACCAAGGACCGCAAACCTATGGTGTCTTACCCATAGACAGGTCCGACGACTCAGAAAAGGATTCGTTGGAGCTCCCC
>NC_056499.1:60777667-60789309 GCF_014905685.2 Nematolebias whitei
AATACTTGGTCGGGAATCCTTTTGCATGAATGACTGCTTCAATGCAGCGTGGCATGGAGGCAATCAGCCTGTGGCACTGCTGAGGTGTTCTGGAGGCCCAGGATGCTTCGATAGCGGCCTTAAGCTCATCCAGAGTGTTGGGTCTTGCGTCTCTCAACTTTCTCTTCACAATATCCCACAGGTTCTCTATGGGGTTCAGGTCAGGAGAGTTGGCAGGCCAATTGAGCACAGTAATACCATGGTCAGTAAACCAGTTACCAGTGGTTTTGGCACTGTGAGCAGGTGCCAGGTCATGCTGAAAAATGAAATCTTCATCTCCATAAAGCTTTTCAGCAGATGGAAGCATGAAGAGCTCCAAAATCTCCTGATAGCTACCTGCATTTGTTTCATTCTGTTCTGTCTTCATACCAATATACAGAATGGACGGTTAAAGCAGTATTGTTGCTGACTATAAACTTTATTGTAGCAGTATAGAATTACACAACAAATGCATCTCCCTAGGCCCTCTCCGCCTGTGTCACACCCAAATATATCCCACTGGGAACATAACCTGTACTAACAATCCACTTGTTACATCCTTTCTCTTTTTTTTTTTCCTTTTTCAAAATATAACATTTTCCTTATAAACAAAATAAATATATTTTACAGAGCATTCAGATTTAAACATAGACACTTCCAAATAATGCATGTAATTATAATGGCAAACTAAAAAAAAACAATTACATATCTTCCTAGGTATTTAACTCAAGTGCATATTCTGTAAAATTATATTTTGATAATACATTCCTTACAAAACTAATTTATCAAATAAATAACTCCTTTACTTTCACATCTATTTTTTTCCTCAATGCAACAGAAACCCACAAACAAACATAGAAAGTGGTTAAACGTGTTAAGTGAGAATATTATGTAGTATAGTCCTTCAAATACGCCGGTTTCTTAACCTGACGACCAGACCTTGTAGTAACGGTGTCTTGGTCACCACCCTGATGACAACGTTCATCAGTTACCACAGTTTGTGTGTTTGTCCCTGGTTGTTCTAATGTTGAAGTTGGGCAATAGTTGTGCCTGAGATGGCGACGATTTCTTCTTAGCACACCACCCAACTCCATCTCCACCTCATAAGATCTGGGACTCACTGGTCTAATCACTTTAGCCGTTTTCCAGGTTTTATAAGGCTCAAATTGTTGAACTCGAACACTGTCCCCTGCTCCGAAACAGTCTAAATCTTTTGCTGTGCGGTTGTAGTATTTTTCCTGTCTTTGTCGGTTGTTAATTAGTCCCTGTTTGTTGTTTGACACCTTAGGCTCCAACAGTGTCTCTTTTCTAGGAAGAAGGGTCCGGGTCCTCCTACTGAGAAGTCTCTGTGCTGGACTTGAGGTGAGACCTTGGCTCGGTGTGTTGCGATGGTCCAATAGAGCCAAGTATGGATCCTGTCCAGCTGTTGCAGCTTTCTGCACGAGCATGAGCATGCATTGAGCATGCATCAGGATATTTTCTGCACGAGGTGTTTTGCTGTTCTGACAGCTGACTCTGCTTTTCCATTGCTTTGTGAGTATTCAGATGAAGATGTTCTGTGTTGGAATTCCCACTTTTGGCTGAACTTTTTAAATTCATGTGATGAGTATTGAGGTCCGTTATCTGAGATGAGCACATCTGGAATCCCCTGAAGAGCAAAGTGTGCTTTCAGTTTGTGGATCACTGTGGTACTTTTGGTGTCTGGTAGATAATCAACCTCCCAAAAATTTGAATAATAGTCCACAGTAATCAGGTAGTCCTTATTGTGCCATGAAAACAAATCTGTTCCTACCTTGGCCCAAGAGCTGTAGACAATGTCGTGTGGATTTAAAGTCTCTTTTTGTTGTTTGGGGTCCACTGACCTGCAGATGCCACATTTGGAGATAAATGTCTTTATCTGCTCATTCATCCCTGGCCAGTACACACTCATGTGCTCGTCTGAGGCAGCCCTCCACTCCCAGGTGTGATGAGTGTATACGACGGGTTAGGTCTGCTCTTAGTGCATTAGGAACTACTGCTCTTTCCCTCTTAAACACTATTCCATCCTGAAAGCTCAGCTCGTCCTGAAAAGCGAAATAGCGTTGAATGTGTAGCTTGACATCTTTTTTGTACTTTGGCCATCCTGTCAGGATCAACTTAATCACTTCCTGCAGCTTTGAGTCCTCTGTTGTTGCATAACGGATGGCTGTCAGTCTTTCTGAAGAGGTGGGCAGGTAGGAAATCATGTTAACAATCTCTGTCTCAGACTCTGTGACCCCCTGACCGCTGTCAGATAAATAAGCTCTGCTTAGTGTGTCAGCTAAAAGCTTGTCTCGACCAGGCACATACATCACATTAAAATCATATTTCTGCAGCCTGAGTAACCTTCTCTGTAATCTCTTTGGTGCAATAAGCAGTGGTTTTCTCACAATATTTTCCAGTGGCTTATGGTCACTCAGTACAGTCACTTTTCTACCATAAGTATACTGGTGGAACTTTTCTGTCCTGAACACTATGGCCAAACATTCCTTTTCTATCTGGGCATAACCCCTTTCTGTGGAAGTCAGTGCTCTGCTTGCAAATGCCACAGGTTTCCCTTTCTGTGTCAATGCTGCTCCTAGTCCTGTCTCTGAAGCATCACATTGCAGGGTTAGCTCCTCATTTTGATCATAGTACTTGAGTAGTGGTGCATTTGTTATTTTATCTTTCAGCCTTTCTAAAGCTGTCTCGTGCACCTCTGTCCATTCCCACATGTTCTCTTTGTGTGTAAGTTGTCTCAAAACTTCCCAGTTTTCAGAAAGATGATCACAAAACTTTGAAAGGTAGTTTAGCACAGCTACAAGCCTCTGTGCACCCTTAACATCTGTGGGCCTCGTCAGCTCATGGACTGCCCATACTTTCTCTGGGTCAATTCGAAGGCCTTCTGCTGTTAATAAGTGCCCAATGTAGGGTACAGACTCTCTCCTCAGCTTAAACTTGTCTGCATTAAGTTTAATGTCTCTTTGTCTGCACCTCATTAGAAAACATTTTAAGTTTTTGTCATGATTCTTGTCAGCTTCCTCCTTTGTGTCTCCCTCACCCGTAATCAGTATATCATCGGCAATGACATGCACCCCTGGTACGCCCTCTAGTGCTTGCATAAGTTTCCTTTGGAAAATTTCTGGAGCTAGGCTGATACCCATTGGCATCCTGAGCCAACGGTATCGTCCGAATGGGGTTGCAAACGTGGTGAGATAACTGGACTCTTCATCCAATTTGACATGCCAGAATCCATGTTTCACATCACAAACGGTGAATACCTTGGATTTTGAGAGTCCTGGCAGGAAGTCATCAATGGTGGGGAGAGGAAAATTACTCCTTTTCAGTGCTTTGTTTAATGGTTTGGGGTCTATACAGATCCTTGGCTTTCCATTTGGTTTTGTCACAGACACCATGCTGCTTATCCAGTTAGTGCTGCGCTCCACAGGTGCAATGATTTCTTTGCTTTCCAGATCCTTAAGTTCCTCTTTGATTGGAGTCATTATAGCAACAGGCACTCTGCGTTTGGGCAGTTTTACTGGTGGTACACTCATCTATTTCAATGTGGTACTTGCCTTCTAGGCAGCCAATACCTGTGAAAACATCTCTAAATTCAGTCTTTATTTTGTCCATGTTCAACAGTTTCTCACTGTTGTCTGGCATTTCATCTGAACATTGTGTTTTCACTATACTATCAATCACCAGAATGTTCTCGTACTGTACTTTTATCAGCTTCATGGCTTCACTGGCCTTTCTGCCCAGCAGTGGGATCCTGTCTTCCTGATCCACCACTTGAAACTCCAGCCTGTACAGTTGATTATTTCTTGGATTTCTAAGTTTTACTTTACATTTACCAAGTGGTCGTAATTTACTTTGGTTGTACATGACAAGTCATTTCTCTGTGTTATCCAATTGTGTGTTTGGGTTCAACAGTTGTATTGGAATAACATTACATATAGCACCACAGTCTATCTGAAAATTTACTATTTTTTTCTCCATCAACATGCCTGCAAAGAGATGTTGACTTTTGCTGTGTGTTTCCTTCACTTGGTTTATTGTCTCCTGGCCTTCTCTGACATCTGTTATTGTCATAATGTCCTCACACGACTCACTTGACTCTGAAATTGTGTGTACCTGTCTGCCTGTCCAGCTTTTTCCATGCTTGGATTTGCATTTTGCAACAAAGTGGTTCTCTTTTCCACATTCCTTACACTTTTTCCCATATGCTGGACATTTGTGTTTATTTTTCTCATGTGTGTGTCCACAAAATTTACAATTAATCTCATCCCGTTTGTCTCTTCTCAGACTCTTTTTCATTGTATGTATTTCCTCCACCACTTGCCCTTGTATGGTTTTGCTGTTCTCTTTTGACAGTTCAGCAGTTCTGCATAATTGCATGCACTTGTCCAAAGTTAAGTTTTCTTCTCTTAACAGTCTTTCCCTCATTGCAGAGCTATTTGTCCCACAAACAATGCGGTCCCTTATTAGTGAATCCTTAATGTCGCCGAAATTGCAGGTGTTGGCCAATACTCTTAAATCCATAACATATCTGTCAATATTCTCATCGTGTCCTTGGTCTCTGACAAAAAACTTGTAACGCTCAACAGTCTCATTCAGCTTAGGATTGCAATGGTTATCAAACTGTCATTCAGCTTCGGACTGCAATGATTATCAAACAGTGTCATCATTGAACTCACTGTTCTCCTTGCAGCTGTAGAACCGCTCATCAGTGTTGTCAAAAGTTCTCTCCTCCTTTCTCCAAGAAGGTAGTTGAACAACTTCACTTTATTCGTTTCCTCTGCGTCGTGCATAGTGAGGTCTATATACAGTGTAAACTCCTCTTTCCAACTTTTCCAGGTCTTTGCTAAGTTGGTTGAATCCAAACAAAGTGTAGGCGGTGGCCTAAGACCCTCCATTGTAACTTCTGCTGTTCTTGTCTGCTCCTTCTTCGTCTTCACCACAATGGCCAGCTGCTCCAACTCCAGGGCTAGGCTAACAAGTTAGCAACACTTTTAGCTCTTCATGGCTTGTCACAAACTTATTTTGGCTGACTTCACGACTGCTGCCACCATGTTTCATTCTGTTCTGTCTTCATACCAATATACAGAATGGATGGTTAAAGCAGTATTGTTGCTTACTATAAACTTTATTGTAGCAGTATAGAATTACACAACAAATGCATCTCCCTAGGCCCTCTCCGCCTGTGTCACACCCAAATATATCCCACTGGGAACATAACCTGTACTAACAATCCACTTGTTACAGCATTGACCCTGCCCTTGATAAAACACAGTGGACCAACACCAGCAGCTGACATGGCACCCCAGACCATCACTGACTGTGGGTGCTTCACACTGGACTTCTGGCATTTTGGCATTTCCTTCTCCCCAGTCTTCCTCCAGACTCTGGCACCTTGATTTCCGAATGACATGCAAAATTTGCTTTCATCCAAAAAAAGTACTTTGGACCACTGAGCAACAGTCCAGTGCTGCTTCTCTGTAGCCCAGGTCAGGCGCTTCTGCCGCAGTTTCTGGTTCAAAAGTGGCTTGACCTGGGGAATGCGGCACCTGTAGCTCATTTCCTGCACACGCCTGTGCACGGTGGCTCTGGATGTTTCTACTCCAGACTCAGTCCACTGCTTCCGCAGGTCCCCCAAGGTCTGGAATCGGCCCTTCTCCACAATCCTCCTCAGGGTCCGGTCACCTCTTCTCGTTGTGCAGCGTTTTCTGCTACACTTTTCCCTTCCCACAGACTTCCCACTGAGGTGCCTTGAGACAGCACTCTGGGAACAGCATATTCGTTCAGCAGTTTCTTTCTGTGTCTTACCCTCTTGCTTGAGGGTGTCAATGATGGCCTTCTGGACAGCAGTCAGGCCGGCAGTCTTACCCATGATTGCGGTTTTGAGTAATGAACAAGGCTGGGAGTTTTTAAAAGCCTCAGGAATCTTTTGCAGGTGTTTAGAGTTACGTCGTTGATTCAGATGGTTAGGTTAATAGCTTGTTTAGAGAAACTTTTCATGATATGCTAATTTTTTGGGACAGGCATTTTAGGTTTTCATGAGCTGTATGCCATAATCATCAGTATTAAAACAATTAAAGACCTGAAATATTTCAGTTGGTGTGCAATGAATCTGAATTATATGAAAGTTTCATTTTTATCATTACATTATGGAAAATAATGACCTTTATCACAATATGCTAATTTTTTGAGAAGGACCTGTAGAGTATTCTCTGCCAAGGACACTTAACTTTTATAGAAATATGTCATTATAGCTGTTTCTAATCTACTAATATAATTATCGCAATATTCCCCAAATACTTTTACCCTGGTTGGTTTATTTTAACAGACATGTTTGAGTTCCCTCATTGATTTAATTTACTTTCACCTGTAATAATTCAAAATCTTGCAAGAAAATAAATACAAAACAAGGTCAGACGACACTGGTAGCCGTCCTGCTTATCTGGGCGAAAAGGCTCCAGTCAATCTGATCCAGACAAAACGAGACTATGACCCACACACATGATACTGTAGTAAATGAAAAGCATATTTGACCTGTCACATCTACATCATTGTTTTCAGAGAGAAGGTTTTTGTGTTTTTTAATCTACTCACATCAACTTGAGTGCAGAGATTTCTGTTTTCTGTCTGGGCTGCCAGTTTTAACTGTACCTGTTGGTCTTCAAAAGTTATTTAAATAAATTTATGTTAATATAAAAAGGTCACTTACCAATTTTATGCCTGATGTGTGATGATGTTTTCCTCCTCCTTGGTTTTATAAGGATGTGTACATTTGTTGTTATTAAGTGACCTTGTACTACATGGCTGCTAAAGTTATCAGTTTTCAATCTTATACATGTCACAATGGAGGCAGTTACCCAGAGGAACGGACTGAAGGATTATAGACTTAGAAAAAAGGATTAAACAATAATTTATTTGCAGTGATAAACGGTCAGTCTATTTACAGGTGGCTCTCACTGGGGGTTCCTGGAAGGGAAAGGGAGATGGTTGGAGACTTGATAAGAATGTGAGGATTGTAGATTGGAGTATTAAGTCTTACAGTGAGAGGAAGTGAGGTGGCTCTGTGAGAGATGATCAGGGTCAGGTCCAAGGAGTTCACAGGTGGGACATGGGTAGAACATGGAGACAGGTAAGGTCAGTGGATGAATAGCTGGGGAGGCCCACAAGGTAAAGTAGTTGTATCCAGGTAAGTTCAGCATAAGAGTTTCACAGGACAGCCAGGAGAATCCAGGACGTGAGGCGCAGGAGGACCAGGGTCTGAAGAAGCACGAAGAGAAATTCACAAGGTAAGTATAAACAAGATCATAACAAAACACTAAAAGGCTGAGAGCACAGGTATCTTGAAGTAGGTTATGCTTCAGCACTGAATGAAGCAAGCCAGCAGCCTCCTATAGTCCTGGTGGTAATTAGTGGAGATGGCTGTCAGCTGTGACTTGTTAACTCTGCCTCAGGAGCCAGGGACCTGTGAAAAGAAGGAAGCTGGAAACCCCACAGTACTTCCCCTTCCAGAATCGCCTCTTGGCAACCTAAGGCGCTTTTCAGGATGGGACCTGAAGATAGAGGAGATAAGGCTGGGATCTAGAATAAAGGATCTAGGGATCCATGACATCTCTTCTGGACTATAGCCCTCCCAGTCAACCAAATACTGGAAACCCCGTCCTCAATGCCTTACACCCATGATGCGCCTGACTGTAAAAGCAGGATGGTTGTCGGTAAGACAGGGGTGGGGGGTGGGGGGGGGGGTAGCAGGAGGGCTCAAGGGACTCTCAGAAACAGGTTTAATCTGAGAAACGTGGGATGGATGCGCATGAAGGTTGGTAATTTGAGACGTACAGCAGATGGGTTGCTTATTCTGACCACAGGGAAAGAACCAATAAAACCAGGAGCAAGTTTCCTTGGAGTGTTTTTGAGCTTAATGTCTCTGGTAGAGAGCCACACCCTCTGGCCCACGTGGTAAGTGGGGGCTACAGAAAGGTGGCAATCAGCATGTCTCTTGTTTTGGTCAGCGGTTCGTAGCAGGGCTGCCTTAGTCTGTCACCACACTCTACGCAACGACAAAAATGGTGTTGAACAGAAGGGACAGAAACTTCAGACTTTTGGCTAGGAAAAAGTGGGGGGTGATAGCCCAGAGAAGCTTCACAGGGAGTCAACCCAGTGGCGGAGGATGTGTGGGTGTTGTGAGCATCCTCCATCCAAATAAGATGTTTGCTCCAGGTGGATGGGTTGTCCTCAGTTACACAGCGTAGGGTGGCCTCCAACTCTTGGTTGCAGCACTCCGATTGCCCATTAGATTGGGGATGATAGCCAGATGTCAGACTAGCAGAGGCCCCCAGGGTGTTGCAGAAGGCCTGTCAGACCTGCAAAGTGAATTGAGGCCCTTGGTCTGATACCACGTCTGTAGATATACCATGAATCCGGAAGACATGTTGGGTCAAAAGGTGAACAATCTCCATAGCAGAAGGGAGCTTGACAAGAGGTATAAAATGAGCAGACTTGTAAAACCTGTCAATAACTGTGAGGATAACGGTATTTTCTTCAGAGGGAGGTAATCCAGTGATAAATTCCAGTGATACATGGGACCAGGGAAGGCTGGGAGTGAGCAAAGGCTGCAAAAATCCTGCTGTGGGCTGATTCCCACTCTTGTTACAAGCACAGGTAGGACAAGCAGCTACAAAATCCTTAACATCCTAGTTCAGCATGGGCCACCAGAAGTGTCTCTTAACAAAAAAAAGCATGCGGTTAGTGCCCGGATGACAAGAAAGTTTATTTGAATGAATCCAGTCTAGCACCTTAGACCTGATAGCAGAGGGAACAAACCTTTTGCTGGAAAGGACCAGTACCTGGGTCAGGTTTTGATTTCTGGGCCTCCTGGATGTCTCGTTCAATGGACCAGGTAAGGAAGCCGACCACAACAAAGAGGCGAAGGATGTTTTCTTCAGTCTTGAATCCGTCAGAAGTGGAAAATTGTCTAGACAGAGCATCAGGTTTGATGTTTTTGGATCCTGGTCTGTAGGTCAGAGAAAAGTTAAATCTTGCAAAAAACATAGACCAACGAGCCTGTCTAGGATTCAACCGCTTGGCATTCTGGATGTAGGTAAGTTTCTTATGATCTGTTGTGTTTTGGGGCTGACTGCGGGTCGTCAGTCACTGTAGCTAGGTAATGCTGCTGTGGGCCTCAGGCTTCCTCTCTGACCCTGGACCCTCAGCCAGCCCCCACTGCTTCCTCTGGTTCTATCTCTCTCAGAAGTGTCAACTCATACTATCAATAAATCAAGGAAAACGTCAATTAAGTTTTATCAATTATATTAAAAAAGGCAGGAAAAGTTACAATTTACAGCGCTGGACTCTCCGGTCTGTGACGCGTTCACAGACCCGGAAGAGTCCCGATGTTCTGTGTCATTACTCATTTATAGAGTCCTAGACTCCGCCTTCGCAGAAGGAGAGCTCAACTTGTCATTGTATGAGGGGGTGTGACTAAGTGTGATCTCAGTGGATTTTATGTGGACTGACATGTTAGGAAATATGAGACGGTGCTTCAAAAGCCTTTCTACGTGATGTGGCAAGCAGATTAAACTATTTCTTGACTGATATTGAAATCCCAGGGAGACTCTCTTAGAGCTGCTGACCCAGTTTAACCCAATCAGAACCGGGTCATAATTTCATTATAATCCCGTCTCTGAACAGATCAAAACCATAGGCCCATTCCAAAAATATTGTAACAGATCTGTCCAGATGAAAAAAAGTGTCTTGGTACCCTCCAACCAGTACCTCCATTACTCTAGTGCTAACTTTACAGCCAAGAGTTCTCTGTTGCCCACATCATAATTTTGCTCTGAAGGGCTAAGACGTCGAGAGAAGAAGGCACATGGATGGACCTTGTTATCCTCCTGGGACCGCTGAGATAGAACTGCTCCCACACCCGTGTCCGAGGCGTCGACCTCCAGAATGAAATGTCTATCAGGGTCTGGGTGAAAAAGAATGGGAGTGGTAGAGAATAGATGTTTAAGTCTCCTAAAAGCTGTCTCAGCCTCAGGAGTCCAGGAAAAGGTTCTTAATGTGGAGGTGAGTTGGGTTAGAGGTGCAGCAATGCGGCTCTAATTCTTAATGAACCTTCTTCTGTAAAAGTTAGAAAATCCTAAGAACCGTTGCAGCTGTTTACAGTTCACAGGAGTAGGCCATTCCTCCACAGCCCTGGTCTTCTCAGGGTCTGTGTGAAAACGTCCTCCCTCAAAAATAAATCCCAGGAAAGACATAGAGGTGACATGAAACTCACATATTTCTGCCTTTACAAAAAGCTGGTTCTCAAGGAGTCTTTGAAGTACTACACGTACGTGGTCCTCGTGTTGTTTCATGTTGTGGGAGTAGATTAGTATGTCTTCTACATATACAAAAACAAGCTCATTCAAGAAATCTCTGAGTACGTCATTGACAAGTGCTTGGAACATAGCAGGGGCATTATTACTAAATATTCAAAATGTCCGAGTGGAGTCCTGAAGGCGGTCTTCCACTCATCCCCCTCCTTAATCCTCACAAGCTGATAAGCGTTACGCAGATCTAATTTAGAAAAGATGGTGGCTGAATGTAATTGTTCATGAATTGGGTCAATGAGAGGCGATGGGTACTTTTTCTTTATTGTAATCTGGTTAAGACCACGGTAGTCAATGCATGGACGTAATGTGTTATCCTTCTTAGACACAAAAAAGAAACATGCCCCTACAGGGGAGGTAGATGGGCGAATGATACCCGAAGCCAGAGACTCTTCAATATAATTTTTCATAGCTTCCCTCTCAGATCCTGATAAGCTAAACAGTCTACTGGTAGGAAGAGGGGCCCCGGGAAGTAGATTAATAGCACAATCATATGGACGATGTGGAGTTAACAATAGAGCCTTCTCTTTATTGACCACCACACCCAAATCATGATATACAGAAGTTACTTTAGTTAGATCAGCATTCTCAGACTGAAGACCTCTTACAGAAATCTTAAGCACATCAGAGCGAAGGCAGTTCTTAAGACAGAATGTACTCCATTTATCCACCCTCTTCTCAGACCAGTTTATCAAGGGATTATGTTTCTTCAACCAGGGAAAACCCAGTATCAATTGAGTAGTAGGGGAGTCGAAAACAAAGAATTCACCTCTTTCGTGGTGATTACCAGAGATGATGAGGTGCACTCCTTGGACCTTCAGGTGAACCTTGGCAAAAGCCTGTCCAGTGAGCCCAGCTACCATCAGGGGGGTCTGGAGAATCTGGGTAGGGATGGATAGTTGTTCTACCAAGTCATTGCTGATGAGATTCTGCTCCGCTCCAGAGTCCACGAGGGCTGCAACAGGTAACTTAGGCCTTATTTACACAGACACGATGGGGGGAAACATAGGTTTTTTCGTATGTTGATGTAATCAGAGTAATTTTCTCCATTCCTATCAGAATAATTTCGTTATTTATTACAATAGTATATTTTCCCCCATACATTTTATCTTTTTGTGGTTGAAATTACGTTCCCAAGAAGTAATTTCTTAAAGAATTATTTATTGTTAATTATTTCATTAATTTCAAAAAATGTATTTGTAAAAAGTCCTCCTTTCCTTGAGTAAAAAGAAAACAAGCAAG
>NC_056499.1:60789409-60803342 GCF_014905685.2 Nematolebias whitei
AACAATCCATCTTACTCGCATCAAGGAGTTGAACTGTGAACTTTTTTTTTCTTCTTGGCTAAGCAAAAACAATTGTGGAGATTTCATGTTTTGGAACATTTCAAGTACTTGTCTGTATATATAGATTTTTGTAAATATTACATAATATAATTCACTTTTTTTGCATTATATGGTTGTCTGTGTGTTTTTACAAGGTACCACTTCCCTCTAGCAGTCAAACCCAGACTCTTCTGATTTATCTATCTCATTAACCAACTCTAATAAATATCCATATATATAATGTATATGCTAAATTAATTACAGGAAAAGATCCGCATTGATACGGTCAGATTTTGTGTTTACATGCATCCGCAGGAATCCCCCCCGCCCTCCCGAATCCACTGTAGTTACCATGCCGGGCCATTAGTTGGCGCTATGAGTTTTGTACTTTCACCTAATGCGCATGTGTGTTGCTTCAACACGCTCTTTTCCTCTGGGCTAAAAGCTCAGCTAACAACACCTTAACAAGTTAAACCTGGTTTTTGGCTGGATTTTGGATAAGAGTCGACAGATTTGAAGCTAAGCGGGACCGCTTCGTCTAACAGCTCCACACCGGTCGCTGAGTGGACCAGAACCGAGTCGATGATGTCGGACTTTACTCCGTGATAATCAGTAGCTGATTTACTGCAGGTAAATCAAATGTTCTTAATAATGTTTGCCTGTGTTTACTTCGAGTACAAAACAACCAACTGAGTTTTTATTTTTTCCTGAAAGAAGAAGAAGCTGTCCTTCCACCAAGTGGACCAGAACGAGGCTCGGCCCAGATGCACTGTAGGAAGATGTCGAAGAGAGAAATGTTGGATGAACTGTTTATTTAAAATTCCCATCAGTTCTTTTATTCAATCCATTTAATGTTTTAAGCTGCATTAATCAAAAGGAGTGACTTTCTGAACGAGCCAGATGAACAACGTGCTACCAGATTCCAAGATGAAAACAAGAGTCCAGTTCATTAATGCAGTTTACAGTGAACTTGTTTTTAATAGTGTGTTCAGTTAAATTATCAGTGTTTGTGTGACATACAGTTTGTGGTGTTGAATAAATAAATAAAATAAAAATTAAACCTGATGTCTTCATTGTCAACTTTAATAATGTGCAATATGTTTAGCATCGTTTTAATCACATAATTTGAATTACATAATGTCCAGATAGCTTCATTATATATCTCAAACTTAAGATAAATACTGTTTATTATTATTAAACTGTTATTATTTAGCACATTTAGTATGTTATAGCGCAGCGTGACGTGTGTGTGTGCCTTGTTCTATAAACAGTGACATTAGAACTGGATCAGACTGTGTCTCTTCGAACACTGATGTTGGTCACAGCACCTGGAAACTGATGTAGATTAACTATGAGATTAAAAATATATTCCATCAATCATAGTTCAGAAAGCAGTGTATCCGCTGCCATGTTGATAGAAATATAGTTTCTGTCCGTGCGTGCACATGTGGTTTAACACAAAGCCTCAGCGGGAGATGTTTACATTATCAGCGGGGGGTCAGCGAAAAGCCTCCACTCTGGAAAGTGGGTTCAAAAACCTCCGGATTCAAAGAGGGGTGCCACTGGTGTCGTGTAAATGATCAGCAGAACCGCAGAGAGAAAGCTGCGGATGCACTCAAAATACGCGCCGTCTAAACGGCCCCTTAATGTTATTATTCAGGATAATAGTAGGCAAAGTTAATTGTGAAACAGGAGAACAAGACGAGCTACCCACCAGTATCTCCTGTCTTATTGGTGGGTTGATTTGTTTCCCCGTAGAGGACATTGAACAATGTAATGGCCACCTTTGCCATAATAAATATACTTTCCAGTCTTGAAACATTGTTGTCTCTCCTCCGGGGACAACCATGTGCGACCTATCTGCATAGGTTCCAGTTCGTCCTCTGGGGTTTGTTCGGGCTTATACTGAAAACTCGGGGTCGAGCGGCATCCGGAAGTGGATGGCCGCTGGGAGTTGTAGTCCCTCTCTTTACGTCTTTCATTAAAGCGATTATCAATTCTAATTGCCAAGGTGATCAGTTCCTGAAGGGATTGGGGTTCGTCTCTAAGAGCGAGTTGATCTTTAACTCTTTCTGATAATGAATTTAAGAAGGCACCTCTGATAGCGAGATTGCCCCAGCCCGTCTGTGCAGCCATGATGCGGAAACGTAGTGCGTTCTCCGACACAGACCTCCTTCCTTGTCGGAGGTTCAACAGATGTTTCACTGCCTCCTCCTGCTGCAATGGGTGGTCGAATATTAGCGAGAAGTCTTTGAGGAAATCAGAAAAAGTTAGTGATTCGATAGAACGTGAAGATAGGTGTGCATTAGCCCAACTAAGTGCGTCACCCTTTAACTGGCTGATAACAAAAGAAATCTTGGCTGCATCAGTGGTGTAGGTACGAGGAGCTCTAGAAACAGCTAGGCGGCATTGAAGAATAAATCCGCCATAGTGGTCAGGATCACCACTAAAAAACTCTGAAGGTCTGAAAACAGGTTCGTTTGAAAAGGTTGTTACCTCATCCATGGTACTGACAGTGGGTGGTTCAGGTTGGTTGGCCTGTGGGACAGGAAGAAGTTGTGAAAGTTTCTGATTTGTAGTGAACATCATACCCCCAAGTTCTCTTAGATTGGACTGGTTAGATTGTTGCTGGGTCAATATTTGTTGTAGGGTGGATTCCAATTTATCAATACGTGCGATTTGGGGATTTAAGGCATTCAGAGAGTGTTCTCCCTCAGTCACATTCTGGGTATATTTGTTTGGCTGAAGCATTCTGTCACAATGGTGGCATTTACCCAGAGGAACAGACTGAAGGATTACAGACTCAGAAAAAAGGATTAAACAATAATTTATTTACAGTGATAAACGGTCAGTCTATTTACAGGTGGCTCTCACTGAGAGTTCCTAGAAGGGAAAAGGAGATGGTCAGAAACTTGATAAGGATGTGAAGATTGTAGATTGGAGTATTTTGTCTTACAGGAGAGGAAGTGAGGTGGCTCTGTGAGAGATGATCAGGGTCAGGTCCAAGGAGTTCACAGGTGGGACACGGGTGGAGTGTGGAGACAGGTAAGGTCAGTGGAGGAATAGCTGGGGAAGCCCACAAGGTAGTGAAGTTACCTCTAACACCGAAGCTTCAAAGCATCCTTCAAACTCGACAGGGTAGTTATGGTGAAGCAGTGGGCCGGAGCTTGCTTCATGTGATGTCAACAATGACATGTGAATCACTTCACTGCTTCATTCAGACCGAATCAGCTGACTGCTTCAAGTTGACAGGTGGAGTTTCAAACATCTGGCATGATTCAGTGTATTTAAGATGGCTCAAGCCCCGGTTCACATCCCTGTTCTACATGTTTTATACGTTACGAACAGCTCTTGATATTCAGACAGTGGTTCATTTGAGCCGGATCCTGTCAGAACAAGATCCTGGAACTCTATAATTTTTACCACTCAGATCTGCCAACTCCGCCCCTAAAAGTCCAAAGTCATCGTCATTTTTATTTTGATTATTTATTAAAAATACAACGAGTGGATGTTCTGGTCGCGCCACGCTCCTGCCAGCAGAGACAAGGACTGCATGTCCCGCAGGGGAGCGTTTTCATCCACCTTCAGCTGTGCACCCTGAGACAGTTGTTTTACACACAGCGTCTCCAGACAGCTCTGCAGGACGCATGCACAACTGCTGTGTTGGAACTCCTGCATACTTTACAGTGCATAACATTTCAGACATAATAAATAAGCTTACAGTAAAAAAAAAAAAAAAAAAAAAAAAAAAAACGAGTGAAATGTTTGATGTGTATTACATCACGTACCTAAACAACGGCACTAATTAGTCAAAATAACAGCGACCAAAATGTTGAAAAGACAATTTATTATCTAAAATAAATGGATGGATAGCTGGACAACAGAGGCAGTGGCAAGTGAGATTGGAGCAGAACACAAAGGACTGAATTCAGCTGAGAAGAGTTTAGGTCGGCACTCGGCAGTGTGTGTGTGTGTGTGTGGGGGGGGGGGGGGGTAGGGTGCTTGACAGACTGTCAAGGACATGCATTCATACACAGGCTTGTTAGGCCCAAGCAGAGTAGCGCTGCGAAGGCCTATTGCAATCGATCTGTTCAGGCCTGAGCTGCAATTTTTTCCGCCAAATGAATTGGCGTTTTGGGGCCTTAACATTTCCCAAAAGTCACCAAATTTGGCAGATGCATCAGGACAGGTGAAAAATTACGTATTTCAAGTGCGTGGCAAAAATCGCAACAGAAACGGCTCAAGAGCACCACCTAGAAATTTTCAAAATACCCTCCGCATTAACCTTAGTTTGTTGTAGAAACATGAAATTTGGTACGCTTGTCCAAATCCCCAAGATGCACAGAAAACCCTCTGGCACCAATGTTGTACAATAAACAGGAAGGCGGCCATTTGGAAATGCCTGCCCAATTTTCACACCTTTTGGGCAGTTTACAGCCTCCGCATTTGAACAAACTCCTCCTAGGGATTTCGCTCAATCGGTTTCAAACTTGCCCATTTTGGTCAAAACACATGGGGGATGCAAAGTTCTCTAACGGTTCGTTTCAGAGCATGCTGAAGGGATGGGGCCAGACCTCAAATTTTGACATCTCACCGTGAAAAATGAAACGCTAATAGCTCCTACACGAAAACTTTCTGAGACATGAAACCTTCAGTGATTGATCCACATCTGGTCCCCTGCAAGACTGAATGGTCAAATCAGGACATCACTTAAGCCACGCCCCCTGACAACATAAGTGTAAAGTTTTATGTTTAACGATCCCTATCTGACCCCTGTTACCTGATCAGCATGATAGTGTGTCCAGTGACCAAAGACATGTTGGTGTAACTTGCTTTCCAACACTGACATTTTGGGTGGAGCATGTGGGCGGCGCGGCGTGGCGAAGTAAGACGTAATCCTATCGCCATAAGTTTGGCTCTAAATTCCACAGTTTTGAACCGAGGTGTACCAAAATCAGTATGATCGATCATTATCCAACCCTTGAACAGGAAGCCATGATAAATGGCCAATAGCCTCCACAGCACCCCCTAGAATATTTTAAAGCCTCAGCTCCAAGCAATTTTTTGACCGATAATTCTGAAACTCAGAGAACATCTGTATCTTCTCAGGACCTATGAAAAAGTTTCTTGGAGCCCTGGTCCAAAACCAACAGAAAGTCGGCCATTTTGGGTCAAAAGGTCATTTTTGGGTGTTTCTAATTACAAATTTTAACAAACTCCTCCTAGGAATTTTGAAGGATTGCCTTCAAACTTGGTTGATATGCCCTTAAGACGTTGTAAAGTAAGTTATCAAAAGCTTGTGTTTTCATATATGTTAAAGGGGCGTGGCCAAACCTCAAAGTTTGGCTTGATGCCATAAATTTCCAAACACTATAACTTTCACATTGACAGACCGAAATGCACGAAACTTGGCATGACTCATCCCTAAGTTAAGGGTTAAGGGCCTTGCTCAAGGGCCCAGAGTGGGGCAAATTAGGGTGGAGGCAGGTTTGGGTGCTTCACCTTTCCCGCCCACATTTTAATGTTGTCATGTCGGGGAGTTTAACCGGCGACCTTCTGATCACAGGCCTGCCTTCTCTAACCTCTGCGCCAGATTTCTTAAAGGTTTCACAACTATCAAAGAAGTTCACTTTGGAGTAAGCTGTTGGGGGAAGAATCCGTTTTGTTGTGTGTTTCCTTGACTGATGAAGCCTTCTGGACCGAAGGTGAAACGTTTCAGCACAAAAAAAGAAACTGTCAAGATGACCTGACTGAAAAATGTTGGATTTTATACCTGGATTGTTGAGCATGGACTTTGTTATCAAATAAGTTCTTTCTTCTTTTATTCTCTTTTTGTTGCTAAATGTGTCTGCCAGTTTCCCGTCAGAGGTCTGACGGTTGTGTTCAGTTTTATAAAGGCCTCATGTCACCTCCTTCATGACTGACTGGAGCTGCAGTGGTTCTGATCCACAACAATTTCTCTGTTCAGCTCGAGACCTTCTCCAGAACTTTCAGTCTGATGTTCAGTGGAAGCTGTTGAAGGATGTGTTTCTGTCCTCTGCCTAAAATCTGAAGTCCAGCAAAAGTTTTTGTATCCTGCTGAACTTCATCTGTTTTCTTGTGTCTCTGTTTCAAATATGGGCACTTCTCTAGTCAGTTTAGTGTTAAACTGTTCAAAGATTAAAGTACATAAATAAATAAAATAAAAAGTAAAAGGCTGGAGCTCGTCAGTGAGTTCTGCCTTTTGTTTAATTCTTCTTCACACCTGAAAACGAAGCAATCAACACATCAGTTATTTCTCAGAAAATGCTGAAGACCATAAAAGCTTTTATTCCTCACTCTTCTTTTGGTTCTTTACGTTCAGAGCTCTTTGATTTTCATCTGAACAATCGTCCCTACAATCAATCAGCAGAAACTCTTGAACCAAGAACGGAACCATCAGGAACCTTTTGGATCGCACACTTGACAATGTTTTAGGTCCGTTAAATAAAGCAACAAATTAGAGAATAAATATTAGAACTCAGCAGCACGGTGGTGCAGTTGGTAGAGCTATTGCCTCTCAGCGAGCAGGTCCCTGGTTCAAATCCCAGTCTGGGGGCCTTTCTGGGTGGAGTTTGCATGTTCTCTCCGTGCATGCGTGGGTTTTCTCCAGGTACTCCAGTTTCCTCCCACAGAACAAAAACATTCATGTTAGACTGATTGCTAACTCTAAATTGTCTCTAGGTGAGAGAGTGAATGGTTGTTTGTCTCTATGTGTCCCTGTGATGGACTGGAGACATGTCCAGGGTGTACCCCACCCCTCACACAGTGATTGCTGGACATGGACACCGGCGACCCCTGTGATCCAAAATGGAAAAAAAACGGGTAAAAATGATGGATAGATATTAGAACTCCAACTCAAAATTACACCTTTATTTAAGGAAAGAGAACAAGAAAATAACATTTTACAACATTTTAAACATGCACAATTTCAGCTTCACTAAAACTGTTTTTTCAACAGTAACAAAGTTAAGTCAGGTCCTCTGGACAGATTCTTCTTTGTTGAAACGTTTTGTCTCTTATCCAACACACTTCAGTCTGTTTCTGTTTCTTCAGTTTGTTCAAACGTTTTCGTATTTTTATCATTCCTCCAGAGTGAATCTGGCACAAAGCAAAAAAATTAACTTTTCCATTTTGGTATGGTATGGTATAAAGTTTATTCATTTTTTAAAAAAGTACAAAACAATTCCATAACAATATAAAAAAAATACAAAAGATTTAAAATGAAAGGCAGCAGAAAGAAGAAAAAATCTTATTATATCTGCCCCTTTTTTCAAACAATTATTTCAATCATAATAATTTTCAAGTAACAGAACAAAATGAATAACTCTTTCTAATTTTTCTAATTCATTAATTTTCTCATTTTAAATGTATATTAAAAATATATTTAAAAGTATTCAGAATAAGCGGAAGATAATGGATGGATGGATAGATGGATGGATTTTAAAAGTAGAAACATGGCCATTATTTGTTAGCAACAAAAAAGTGTAACAACCTTAAAATACATTTAATAAAACAGAGAAAACTTCAAATTAAAAGCAGCTTTGTCCTTCCAAACATGAACCGTTCTTTGGTAGAACCACTTGTGTGCGTCGGGTCATTGTCTTGCTGCATGACCCACCTTCTCTTGAGATTCAGTTCGTGGACAGATGTTCTGACACTTTCCTTTAGAATTACCTGATATAATTCAGATTTCATTGTTCCATCAATTATGGCAAGTCGTCCTGGCGCAAATGCAGCTAAACAGTCCTGAACCATGATACTACTACCACCACCATGTTTCACAGATGGGATAAGGTTCTTATGCAAGAATGCTGTTTTCCTCCAAACATAACACTTTTCATTTAAACCAAGAAGATCTATTTTGCTCATCCGTCCACAAAACATTTTCATTTAAACCAAAAGTTTTGTTTGGTCTGGTTTATGATCAATTTGATAAATAGGCTCAAAAACTGAGAAAACATCGGTAAAACACAAGATGGAACCATGGTTATTTACCTGCATGCAGTTAAAGTACACAGAAATGTGTTTTGATTAGATTCTGTTTGTGGTGTTACAAGGAGGAGTTTGTGTGTCCACAGTGTGTCCCAGTGGAAACTTTGGTAAAGCATGCGTGGAGACGTGCTTGTGCACCAACAACAGCACCTGTAATCCCATCGACGGCACGTGTCAGTGCTACCCAGGATGGATCGGAAAGAACTGCTCCAAACGTGAGCTCAGAAATTTCATTTTGTTCTTTGTTTTGCTGACGACTAACAGTTGTTACAATAAGGTGTAAAACTCCTGAACCAGCCCTCATCTCAGTATATTTTCTTTCAAGTAATCCAGACTCTCCTTTAACCTCCAGAAGTGGTCTGGATCAACTGTTCATTGAAACTTCTGAAGGCCTAATAAAACTTTTTTTCTCAGTTTTAGGCTTTAGACCTTGACCAGTTTCCTTTTAATCTGGAAAAAAAAAGTTAAAATGTTCTACATGAATTATTTAATACCGCAGATATCAAGGTTGGTTGGTAGAGAAGTCACCTCAGCTAGAATGTTGCCAGATCAAATCCTGACCAGAGGCCTTTCTGGGTGGAGTTTGCATGTTCTCTCCATGCATGCATGTGTTTTCTCTGGGTACTCCAGTTTCTTCCCACAGACCAAACTCATGCAGTTTAGGCTAATTGTTAACTGTATATTCCATCCATCCATCATCTTATTCCTTTTCAGGTCGCAGGGGTCACTGGTACCCATGTCCAGCTATCACTGTGTGAGAGGTGGTGGACACCCTGAACAGGTCTCCAGTCCATCACAGGGACAATAGAGACAAACGAGACAAGCAACCATTCACTGTCTCACCTAGAGACAATTTAGAGTTACCAGTCAGTCTAACATGCATGTTTTTGGCCTGTGGGAGGAAACTGGAATACCTAGAGAAAACCCACACATGCACGGAGAGAACATGCAAACTTCACCCAGAAAGGCCCTCAGCCAGAATTTGAACCGGAGCAACCTGCTCACTGAGAGGCAGCAGCTCTACCAACTGCACCACCGTGCCGCTGCTACCTGTATATTGTCCCTAGGAATTAATGTGAATGGTTGTTTGTCTCGTTTGTCTCTATGTGTCCCTGTGATGGACTTGCGACCCGTCCAGGGTGTACCCCGCCCCTCGCACAGTGATTGCTGGACATGGGCACCAGCGACCCCAGTGACTCAAAATGGAATAAGCGGGTAAAGATAATGGATGAATGGATGGGTTGTTTATCTATATAGCCCCTTTTCCATAGCTTCTCTTCAGCACGACTCGACTCAGTTCGATACACTTCCGAGCCATTTTCCACTAGCACTTTTTCATGGAACCGGCACCTTTTTTGGTCCCTTCTCCTCAAGGGGACAAAGCGAGCCGAGCCAGCACCAAAATTTGACGTCAGAACACTGTCAGTCACTGATTGGTCAGGGGGCAGAGCCACTGGATCTTTCAGAACTTTTCAAAAACACCGAACCACCATTTGCAATTACTCAGAATTCGGAGCAGCAGCTGGACCTATTTTAAAGATTTTAAAAACAATAATGACAACACTGTGGTCTAAAACTGAAGTGCAGGCATTTTTTGTGCTTGGTGGCCGACGACAAAACTCAGAGTGAGCTAGATGGAGCTCTTCCAGTCCCCGACTCTTCCTGGTCTTCTCCACCAGAGCCTCGGAGCCCCCTCAGACCGTGCAGGGCATCGTCTCCCCAGCTTTGAGCTCCGCCTGTTACCGTGGAAGATCCTCCGTGCTGCTGACTCGGGACTCGGGCTCCGGATCCCGGCCTTGCGGGCTCTGAGCTCCACTGGTCACCACAGAGGATCATACGAGCTGCTGACTCACATAAGGCTGTTGCCTGGACCCTGGCCTTGCTTGCTCATGAAGGCCGAACCCCGATACTGGCGGATGGGCGGACCGGGACAGGTCTGGGACGGAGGGTGGAAATGATTTTATCAGTCAAGATTAAAATTAATTTTTAAAAAATGTGTCAGCATCATCATGAAATCCAGTTTTCACTTTAACGACTATTAAATAATCTGTTAAAGTTAATTAAACTGAAAAATCATAAAGCCCCCAAATTATTGGATCTCTCAGGAATATTTCCCTGAAACATGTTTAAAGAAGAGACGCAGCATTTAGTTCAACTTTATTCTAACCCACAGATGAACAAATCACAAAACAAGCATTAAATTTTAAAGCAAAGCTAAAATAAAATAATCTGTGTACAAGAAACAAAACCACACATCTAAATTGAACAATAAAAGTAGACACAATGAGTGCAAATACATCAAATAATGAAGAAAAACTATAAAATTTTAAATATAGATGTTTTTGTAGAATCTGGTTCATCAGAGATTTAATTCAGTTCAGTTTATTTATACAGCGCCAAGTCAAATCAGAAGTCGTCTCAGGGCATTGAACAGAAATATTCATATTTAAAAATAATAATTTAACATTAATTATCTGAGGAGCAGACTGCTTTGAGTTTAACTCATCGCAGAACTCTCACTCTTAACATCCTGATGCATGCTCAATAATCCAGGTAGAAAAATCTAAAAAAGTTCAATCTGGTCCTCTGGACATTCAAAAAAAAACAAAAAAACAAATCAAAACAAAACAACAAAAAAATGTAGAAACATTTCGTCTCTCATCCGAGAGACTTCCTCAGTCTGAGGTGCTGTTTTCAGCTCAGTCTCTTAAATAGCACCTTCTCAGAGTGGATCAACCAGTTTTGCTGCTGACAACCAGACTGGTTCATCCCAAAGATCCAGTCCCCCGGCACAAACAGAGTAATGTTGTGTATGCTGTTCAGTGTCAGGAGGGCTGTGGTCAGTCTTACATCGGGGAAACAAAACAGCCACTGGCCAAAAGGATGGCCCAGCACAGAAGATCAACATCATCAGGCCAGGATTCTGAGGTCTACACTCATCTCCAGGCCAGCGGTCACTCTTTCAGGGATGAAGATGTTCACATCCTGGACATAGAGGAACGATGGTTTGAGAGAGGAGTAAAGGAGGCCATCTTTGTGAAAAGAAATTGTCCATCGCTAAACAGGGGTGGAGGCCTACGTGTTCAACTGTCCCCCTCTTACAGTGCTGTGATTGCTAGTATCACTCAGCCCTCTGTGAACAGTAAACAGCCATCAGTGTGCTAATGATCCATTGTTAGGCTGATGGTCCTTCTTGAGCATGTGATCAGCTGGTTTTGGTTGTCAGCAGCAAAACTGGTTGATCCACTCTGAGAAGGTGCTATTTAAGAGACTGAGCTGAATACAGCACCTCAGACTGAGGAAGTCTCTCGGATGAGAGATGAAACGTTTATACATTTTTTAATTGTTTTGCTTTGTTTTTTTTTGAATGTCCAGAGGACAAGATTTAACTTTTTTAGATTTTTCTACCTGGATTATTGAGCATGCATCAGGATATTTTGAACCACTTTGGCCAGGATTGCCTCAAACTAGTTAGAGAGTTTGAGAAAACAGCAAGGAAGAGGGCAGACTACAAGAACCATTTGCGATTCAACCTCCGATGTCGACAAAGTGGCATCATTCCCAAGAGCCTGGAACTAAAATCTTCGGTCAGCGGGCACCGGGCAAGCAAGATCCTTCAGAAGGCACAGACCCAGCTGCTGAATGAACGGGTGAGACAGACCAATTTTACTATTGAGGCCTTGAAGGCCAAAGAAGAGCACATTAAACAGAAACTAACTGTGTCTAGATCAGACCACACTTCAGCAAGTGATGGACTGTACAGATCAGGCACGCTTAGCACAGCATGTCAAGTCCAAGACTCGACAACAAAACAAGTTTAACTTACTAATAGCTCATCAACACCATCACTATTCCAATAACAACACATTCAGTGTAGGACAACAATCCAGTAGTCAATTACATGTCAGGGAGACAGAAAAGTGGGTGAAGAATTTATCTGACAGACAGCTCACCCAGCCGGAGACAGAGATTCTTGCCAGGGGACTGAACGTTGCGGTTGCACCAAGTAGAATTCCTCTGGTGGAGATGATCACAGCTACTGAGTCAGCCATCCGCAACAACAAAATTAAAGAGGGTGAAGCAGAACAGCTCAGAATCAAAGTTTCATCCTGCCTCAGCAATGCCAAACCACCACCTTCCAACATCAGTAGAGAGGAGTGGGATGCACTCACCACTCTTAGCAAGGACAAAAACATCATCATTCTCCCAGCAGACAAAGGAAGGTGCACAGTGATTTTGAACCAGAAAGACTATCATGAGAAAGTTATGACACTCCTTAGTGACTTAAACACTTATGAACCTCTGAAAAGAGATCCAGGAAGTGGTTACAAGAAGAAATTGATAGATTGCCTGAAAATTTTGGAGCAGGACAAGGCTATTGACCGTTTTCTGTACCACAGACTGTACCCAGGGGAGGCCACACCTAGTCTGTATGGTTTACCTAAAATCCACAAACAAGGTGTACCTTTAAGACCTATTGTTAGCATGATTAACTCTGTCACTTACAATGTTTCCAAATATCTGGCATCTGTACTCATCCCTTTAGTTGGCAGCTCAGAACACCACATACATAACACCATGGACTTTGTGGATAAGGTGAGGGATGTCATCATGGAGACTGATGAATCAATGGTCTCTTTTGATGTCACACCACTCTTTACGTGCATTCCTGTTGATGATGTAGTACAGGTGGTCAGTTTAAGATTAAAATCAGACACCACTCTGAGCAGCAGGACCACGCTTTCCACAGAACAACTGTGTCAACTCTTGAAACTGTGCCTGCAGTCAACCTACTTCACATATGGGGAGCAATATTATAGGCAGAAACATGGGTGTGCTATGGGGTCTCCAGTTTCTCCTATTGTTGCCAACCTGTACATGGAGGAGGTAGAAAAGAGAGCCTTGACGTCCTTTTCAGGGACACCACCAAGTCATTGGTTCAGGTATGTTGACGACACCTGGGTTAAAATTAAATCTCAGGAAGTCCAACATTTTACTGACCACATCAACTCTGTGGATAAATACATCAAGTTCACACGAGAAGATGTAAAAAATGGCAAGTTGGCTTTCTTGGACTGTGAGGTCTCAGTCTCTGATAGAGGACATTTGCAAACTGAGGTGTACCGCAAACCCACCCACACAGACCAGTATTTGCAGTTTGTCTCCCATCACCCTTTGGAGCACAAGTTAGGAGTCATCAGGACTCTGTATCACAGAGCAGACAGCATCCCCACTAACTCGGGAGCCAGGCAGAAGGAGAAATCCCACACAAGACAGGCTCTAGAGCAATGTGGATATCCTAACTGGGCCTTCCTGAAAGCAGAGAAGAAACCCAAACAGGACTCCAGTCAGCCAACAGGTGAAAAGGAGGAACCCAGACCCAGACCAGTGGTCATTCCATATGTTGAGGGAGTATCAGAGAAAATGAGACGTTTATTTTCTAAACATAACGTCCCAGTGGCTTTTAAACCCCAAAATACATTACGGCAAAGACTGGTTCATCCCAAAGATCCAGTCCCCCGGCACAAACAGAGTAATGTTGTGTATGCTGTTCAGTGTCAGGAGGGTGATCAGTCTTACATCGGGGAAACAAAACAGCCACTGGCCAAAAGGATGGCCCAGCACAGAAGATCAACATCATCAGGCCAGGACTCTGCGGTCTACACTCATCTCCAGGCCAGCGGTCACTCTTTCAGGGATGAAGATGTGCACATCCTGGATAGAGAGGAACGATGGTTTGAGAGAGGAGTAAAGGAGGCCATCTTTGTGAAAAGAAATCGTCCATCGTTAAACAGGGGTGGAGGCCTACGGGTTCAACTATCCCCCTCTTACAATGCTGTGATTGCTAGTATCACTCAGCCCTCTGTGAACAGTAAACAGC
>NC_056499.1:60803742-60816467 GCF_014905685.2 Nematolebias whitei
AATAATCCGTATTCTTTTTAATTTACCAGAAACTTTCAAATAAATTCTCACCTGTTTCAAGTTTAAAGCATGATTATGAGCTAAATCCAGATTTTCCATCTACAGTGTTTGATAAAGTCATATCAAAAGTCAAGATATTTCTATAATACATCTTTATTGTAAACATTTAAACTGAAATGATACATCGATGAAAGGTAAGAGCCTTTTTCATCTTTATGGCACACATTGGTTGCTCCAGAGCTGGATGTAAACAGACTGTAGGTCTGATGCCATTATTTTGCTGGAGAATCCTCTGAAACACACACAGCATGTATTACTAAACCGTATTTAATCAACATTTACCAGTACATACTTTTACATTTGGCTCTATAGCAGATTAGCATTAGCTTACCATCACTTGTCCTGTAATCATTTCCAACACTCTCGTGTTCTTCTCCACAGCCTTTTCTGGCTCTCTTCTCTTTGACGTTTGACAAAAAGCCACAGACTGAGCAGAATGTTCAACAAAGCTACGAGATCCTCCGTTTTGGTTGTTTATCTTTTCAGGGTGTTCTTCTTCTTAATATGTTTATTGGTGGCTAGTAAATAGCTTAAGGGAGCACTACCACCACCAGCTGGTAAGGCGAGTTGGATTCTGGACCCACCTACAGAACCGGTCCTGAAGTGAATGTGGAATTGCAATGTGTACAGAGCTGAACTGAGCTGAGCCGAGTCGAACTGATCCAAGCTGTCACTGTGGAAAATGGGCACATGTGACTCTGTGATGGACTGGAGACCTGTGCAGGTGTCCCCCGCCTCTCGCACAGTGATGGCTGGATATGGGCACCAGTGACCCCCATGACACGGAAAAGAAGAAGTGGGTAAAGATGATGGATAGATAGATGGATGGACAGATGGATGGACAGACGGATGGATATATACTATCAATTGGAATTCTGTCTGAGAACTAGAGATCACTGTTTGGCTACAATAAGATGGAAAAGTTGGACAAATTCCTGTTTCTAGGATCTAAAGTTTCTAAACAAGTTACCTGAACAACTACAACCATCACCCCCTGCCATCAGCAGAAAAGCAGACAATGCACTAATGCTTTATGTAGTCGAAACAAGTCCAACTCCAAACTTGACGGCTGTCTAGGAACAATCAGTAATGTAGCACAGGGAGGTTCCATTTTTCAAGTGCAATTTAGGTGAAAAAAGACATTTGTGTAGACGGCAGCCTGATTTTACACTTTGTAGGTTTTGTTTGTGAACTGACATCCCATTTTTTGCATTGAATTTTGTGTTTTTCTTCTAATCATCAATTTTCTTTCCAAGACCTCCTGGAGAACTCCCTGGAATCTCCTTGTTGGATTCAACTGCAAAAATGGGATTAAGTTGTGTCTCTTTGACAGACTGCTGGAACAAAGACTCTAAAGATGTGATTTATTTTATGTTAATTGTCTGCAGTGTGTTGTTATACCCTGAGTTTAGAAGCCTTTTGTCCATCCAGACGAGGTCACAACTTGAAAGGAGTTACAGCTGTAACTACGGTTCTATGAATCCCAGATGACTGCCAGAAGCAGTGCTTAAAGCACTGAATGATCATTCTTGCGCATGCGCAGGTCGAGAATTTATGCCAACATAGTCACGTGTGACGCCCGGGACACCGGTGAGTCTATATAAGCACGTGACAACGGTAGCCCAGTCCCTTAATCTTCTCGCGAAACGCGATGATTCTGAGGGACCGAGTGCTCTGGTGGTCATCCTGGATTCATAGAACCGTAGTTACAGCTGTAACTCTCGTTCTATTTCATCCCTACTGACCGCCAGAGGCGGTGCTTAAAGCACTGGATGACGATTGCCAACAGAGTCCTGAGGAATCACATCCACATGAAGAAACAAAATTTAAGTTTGCCCACCTTACTGAGACGAAGATGGGTGCTGTGATAGGATCCCTTCCAATGGGTTAAAGGCAGCCAGGTTTACCCTGTAGAACCTGGCAAAGGTATTTGGGGATGACCAGGAGGCTGCTGCACATATTGCCTCCAGAGTGACCCCATTCATAGCGGCCCATGACACGCTAATGCTCCTGGTAGAATGGCATCGTACCCCTACAGGTGGCTGGCGGCCCTGCAGAGTGTACGCCTGTTCCACCACGTCCACAATCCAGCGCGCAAGGTGCTGCTTTGAAAGGGCCTGCCCTTTGTGAGGCCCTGCATAGCAAATGAACATATTATCAGACAGCCGCAGAGAGGCTGTCCGTCTGATGTACGCTTCCAGTGCCTGAACAGGGCAGAGAGGCTCGTCAGCACCATCTGCATTGAAGCGAGAAAGCTGGAGAGGCAAAGAGTGGGTCCCAGATGAGGCCACCTTAGGGAGGAATGTTACGTTAGGCCAGAGTGTAACACCCGAACCAGCCGGGTTCCAACGGCAACAGTGCTCGTGAACAGACAGTGCATGTAGTTCACCTACTCGTTTGGCCGAAGCCATGGCCAGGAGAAACGCTGTCTTCTTAGACAAGCACTCAAGGCTCACGTCCGTCAAGGGCTCAAACGGAGCAGACCGCAGGGCAGCTAGGACCAGAGAGAGATCCCACACAGGCACGACGAGGCGTGTGGGGGGATGCAGATGTCTGGCGCCTCTCAGAAACAAGGACACATCCTTGTTACGACCTACTGTCTCCCCACCTACTACCGTATGCCAGCAAGAGATCGCAGCAACATAAACTTTCAGGGTGGATGGAGACCGGCCCTGAGTAAGTAGCGCCTGAAGAAAAGTGAGAATAACAGAAAGAAGACAGTGTACAGGGTCCTCGTGTCTGGCATGACACCAGTTGCTGAAGACCTTCCATTTATATGTGTACAACAGTCGTGTGGAAGGGGCCCTGGCATTATTCATTGTATGTGTGACCTCACCATCATACTCTGAGAAGGTAATGCCAGGCCCTGTAGTGGCCAAGCCCAGAGCCGGAGGCGACTGGGGTCGGGGTGCAGGAGCTGACCCCCCAACTGTGATAGGAGGTCCTTCCTGTGGGGTAGAGGCATTGGAGAGCTGCAACAGAGCCTGTGCAGCAGTGGAAACCAAGTTCTCCCAGGCCAGAGGGGAGCCACTAGGAGGACTTGATGCCCCTCTTGAAGAACTCTCAGGAGTGTTGGGCCTATCAGGGGAAGCGGCGGAAAAGCATACAGCAGCACCCTGGGCCAGTCGTGTGCCAGTGTGTCCTGACCCAGGGGACTGGCACTGCCTGCTAGAGAAAACCAAAGCAGGCAGTGTGTAGTTTCCTGAGATGCGAACAGGTCCACAGCTGCCTTGCCGTACCTCTCCCAAATTACCCTCACCACCTCCGGATGGAGCCTCCACTCACCAGGTGGTGGGCGTCCCCGAGACAGAAAGTCTGCCGGTCCGTTCCGCACTCCTGGAATGTGGGTTGCCCTCAGGTTGGCAAAGAGGGGGGCTGCCCAAAGTAAGAGGTTCTGGGTCAGTAGCAGCAATGTCAGCGACCGTGTTCCACCTTGATGGTTGACATGAAAAACCACAGTAGTGTTGTCGGAACAAACCAGGATATGCTGTGGAGACCACGTTCCTTGGGCAATCCGTCACTGTCACGATGCTCCCCAACCTGTGGTGGATGCATCGGTACAAACAACCTCCCTCCGAGACGGCAGAGAGCCCAGTGGGACCCCCTTCACCGTAAACACTGCATCTCGCCACTGAGCCAGTGAAGCGAGGCGTTGAGGGGACACCAGCAACCTCCTGCGTCAGTGCACTGCACAAGTCGGATCCAGCCGCAGGCTGTTGAGCCACATCTGTAGAGGGCGCAGAGACAACAGCCCCAGAGGTACCACTGTGGAGGCAGCAGTCAGCTTACCTAACAGGCGAAGGTACGCAATGAAGTGGGGTGCACGGCCAGGCAGGAAGGCGGGCAGCATCTGTAGAATCCCGCTGACACGCTGTGGCGACGGGCAAGCCAGCATGGTGATAGGGATAGGGGTAGTTTTTAAAAACACATTCAGGCCTCTTAGGTACAGAATTGGCCGTAGCCCACCAGTCTTTTTGGGGACTAAAAAATACTTTGAGTAAAAGCCCCCTGGATCCCGCAGGGGGTCAACAGGCACTATAGCAGCCTTGGCCAGCAAGGCATCTATTTCGTGGTTCAGTGCCTGAGCTTTCACCTGGTCGTGAATGACCGTCATTCTGACCTGACCAGGAACGGGAGGGCGGCGGCGGAACTGTAGCACGTTGCCCCGAGATAGTGTTGACACAACCCATGAATCGGGCAAGAGAGTGGCCCAGCGGTTGAGCTGAAATGGGGTAAAGTGTCCCACCGCCTGCTTCCAATTGTCATCTCTGAGCTTCCCTGCCTTTAGGAGGGCGGGAGGGATGCCGGGAGGGATGCCCACGTTGAAGAGGGATGGGAGCCCGACCTCTGGGCAGAGCCCAATGGCTATGAGCAGGTCCTGCAGCAGGCCACGACTGTCCCCCAGAGGGTGTAGGTGGAGCCGGATAAATGCGTGAGGAGGATGCAGAAGCACCTCCAGCAGGACACCAAGAGCATCTGCAATGAAGGCCAGACAATTGCTGTCTGGTACGCGTGGCCTGGGCTGAACGTTCCAAGGCTGCAAGTGCAGCAGAACCAAACAGCTCCCCTGAAACCACAGGAAGACTCATAGAATAGAATAGAATAGAATAGAATAGAATAGAATAGAATAGAATAGAATAGAATAGAATAGAATTCAACTTTATTGTCATTGCACATGTCACAGGTACAAAGCAACGAAATGCAGTTTGCATCTATCCAGAAGTGCTTAGCAAGAAAAATAAATTGATAGATATATATAGTACAATATACAGTAAATTGCTTTGAATATGCTATAGGTATAAATATATACAGGTTGTGAGTGTACAGACTATGAACAGGTTATAATATGAAGGGGTATAAACAGCTAAATAAAAAAAAAATATATATATAATATATATAAGTATGTGAGTACTTATGAACAGTAGATAGTATATTATGTGTACAGTTTGTACAGTAGTGGGCTAACGGATGAAAGTGCAGGTGGTGGTGTTACAGTCCATGTGCTGTTGTTGTGTGTATGAGAATACAGACCGTTGTTGTTATTCAGATGTCAGGAGGCAGAGTTAAGGAGTGTGACAGCTGTGGGGAAGAAGCTGTTCCGGTACCTGGTGGTTTTAGTCCAGAGGCTCCTGTAGCGCCTCCCAGAGGGCAGGAGGCTGAAGAGCCTATGTGCTGGGTGGCTGAAGTCTTTTGTGATTTTTCCAGCCCTTTTCAGACACTGCTTCCTGTAGATGTCCTTTATGGCAGGAAGTGGTGATCCAGTGATGTGTTGGGCAGCTTTCACCACCCGCTGCAGCGCCTTCCGGTCTGAGGCAGAGCAGCTCCCGTACCAGACTGTGATGCAGTTGGTCAGGATGCTCTCAATGGTGCAGCGGTAAAAGTTCACCAGGATGTCTGAGGACAGGTGGTTCTTCCTCAGAGTCCTCAGAAAGAAAAGACGCTGGTGAGCTTTCTTGATCAGTTTGGAACAGCAGGTTGTCCAGGTGAGATCCTCGGAGATGTGGACACCCAGGAACTTGAAGCTGTTCACACGCTCCACCAAAGGAAGACTCATCAGGGTCCTTCTACAGGGTTCAGTCAGGGGAGACTGCACCAGCCAAACCTGGCGACGTGTCTGGACGAGAGTAGATAACACAGGCCAATCTCCCATGAAAAAAGAGCAAAGGCATGAAGGGAAGCGTCCATCAGGCCTTGAGTAGGTGCATCAACCGCAAGGCCCTCCAAGGAGCTTGAGAGGCCCAATAACAAATGCGAGTTACCTAGTTGCCCCAATCGAGACCCCGAGTCATAAGCTCTGCAGAGCAGGTCATCTGTGGCCCGGCACTGAGGACGAGGGCACCTGACATTAGCCCTCAAAGCCTCATCCAGAGGTACAATGAGGGACGCTATGGCAGGTTCGACAGAAGGCATATGGCCCAAGCCAAACTTCGGCGCATCCTGCATGGCCACCAGGGCCCTGCCATCTGTGGACGGTTGTAAGAAAGCCTTAGTATCCATCCAGCAGGCATGTACCTCCTTTATGTATTTAGCCGAAGGGGGAACCATAAAGGACGACCTAGCAGAAGAATGTCTAAAGAAAGTGCTGGAAGCAGTGGGTTGGCTCTGTGGGACATCCAAGTGCAACCGAGCAAGAGCAGTTCTCAAAGCACCCACTATGGAACTGTCCTCTGGCTGAGAGCAGAAGGAGGTGTGCGAACTAGCAGTCGACATACATGAGCCAGACTCAAACTGCTCTTGGAAATCAGTTCCGGATGTTGCCAGGGAGCTAGCATCCTCTTCAAAAGTGGAGGCCCCTGAGCCCATGTTCTGTCCCAGGTCAGGGTCCCCAGTCAAACCTGCGTTGTCCCCCTCTCTCAGGGACTCGAGCAATGCCTTCATCTGTTCCAGCTCAGAGGCGAGATGGGCCACTTGCCCAGATAGTCCCTCTGAGCCCCTGGAGCTTTTCTTGGTCCTCTTTCTTGGAGGTCCCAATGTCTCTGGGGCCACATGCTTTAAAGGCTGGCTTGCAATCTCAGAACCAACCAAACGAGCTGCCCGCAGGGACAAGGGCAGAACGGAACAGTTGGGGCAGGCCGCTTCTGTCAAGGCCTCCTTAAGATGATCCGGCCCCAAACAAGGGGGGTACAGATCATGTCCATCCTCCAACTGGAGAGGGGCCAAACAGGCTCTGCAGTACTGCACGTCCAACATATTACGGCTCCCAGGACTAGAAGCGTCAGGTCGAGCAGGAAACGCCACCCTTGACGCTGGAGTCGATGAGCGAATGGACCAGGGAACCCGGTCGAGCAGAAAAACGCCACCAGGGGTTCCCCAACTGCTAGCTTAAAGAAGCAGTCAGAAGTGCTATGACTGCTGTAGAGTCACAGGTAAAAAATGCAACATGAGCACAGTTGTGATTAAAGAAAGGAAGGCAAGCCGAACACGGCTGCACAACTCAAGAAAAACATGCAATCACGAACACGGCTGCACTATAATGAAAAAATGCAAGCGCAAACACGACTGTACTATAATGAAAAGGGAGAGCCGAACACGGCCGCACAACTCAAGGAATGCAAGCACGAAAAACAGCTGCAGTGTAACAAAATAAAGTCAAGCCGAACACGGCTGTAACTATGCAAATGAAAAGCAAGCACGAAAAACGGCTGCAGTGTAACAAAATAATGTCAAGCCGAACACGGCCGCACAACTCAAGGAATGAAAGCACAAAAAACGGCTGCAGTGTAATTCAATTCATTTCAATTCAAAAATACTTTATTAAACCCAGAGGGAAATTAAATGTTGTTGTAGCTCATTTTCCTTGTTTCATAAAAGAGTTGTTCTAGATGTTGATGGTTGTGGGCGGGAAGGATCTCTTGTGATGGTCCGTCTTACAGCAGATCTGAAAAAACTGGCCACAGATGTTGATCTGTTTACTTGCACTTGGTTGGCCTCCTGGGCTTCAGGATCACCTGAATGTTGGACAGAAATCCTCCCAGGGCAATAGCCACTCCTCCCAGCAGCTTGTTGAGCTCCTCATCGCTGCGGACAGCCAACTGTAGGTGCTGATGGACGATCCTGTCCTTCCGCTGTCATGAGCCGTGTTTCCTGCTAGTTCCAGGATCTCAGTGGTCAGGCACTCGAGCACAGCTGGCAGGTAGATGAAAATGCGTCCACAGAACATCCTTTTCAACTCATTTGAAATTTAGGGCTGTAGTTGAGATATTACTTGAGCTTTTGAGATATTAATCAGCTGCTGTTGGTTGTAGAAACTGCCTTGTTGCCATGGTTATGCATCATAACAAATGTCCAAAACTAAAAAAGTTTCAGTAAAAATCCTTCCAGCCGCACAGCATCCGATACCAGAGGAAACAATCATCCAAAAAATGTGATTTGCATCCAGAAAAAGAGGAATTAAAGTTTCCACAAGCAAAATCTCAGAATGAAAGTAGCAGAGCTGCTCCAACATGCAGCCACCTTGTGCGGCGCAATTCTAGAACCAACAAAACAAAGTAACAAAATAAAGTCAAGCTGAACACGGCTGTAACTATGCAAATGAAAAGCAAGCACGAAACACGGCTGCAGTGTAAGAAAATCAAGCTGAACACAGCTGTATTTAACTATGTAAATGAAAAGCAAGCACGAAAAACGGCTGCAGTGTAACAAAATCAAGCCAAACACGGCTGTAACTATGCAAATGAAAAGCAAACACGGAAAACGGCTGCAGTGTAATAAAATAAAGTCAAGCCAAACACGGCTGTAACTATGCAAATGAAAAGCAAGCACGAAACACGGCTGCAGTGTAAGAAAATCAAGCCGAACACAGCTGTATTTAACTATGTAAATGAAAAGCAAGCACGAAAAACGGCTGCAGTGTAACAAAATAAAGTCAAGCCGAACACGGCTGTAACTATGCAAATGAAAAGCAAGCACGAAACACGGCTGCAGTGTAAGAAAATCAAGCTGAACACGGCTGTATTTAACTATGTAAATGAAAAACAAGCACGAAACACGGCTGTAGATGAACATATTCTGATATATTCATAAATTAAACGGATTCTTTCATTTTTCTGGACTGAATAATAACGTGCATTGAATTTAATAAAATGTGGACGGAAACGTGTTTATCTTTGACTCACCAACGACAGTGGGTCATTTATTTAAAAACGATTTAAACACATCACACATTTACATTAATTTGGCAAAATGATTTCAACAACAACATGGCTAATTTAGCAAGCTGTACAATTTGATTAACCATACGGCGATGGTTGAAAACCTCAAGCTTCACAACAGACATTTCTGAAAATATCTGGAATGATTTCTAGCAGGATAGAAGAATTTTAAAGATGGAAAGATGAAGTTTAGAGGGAGGGAGATGGTGTGTGTGAGTGAAAAGTGTTGAACAGAACGGCACCCTCCATTCGAACCCAGCTTTCCTCGGTACGCTCGGTAGTAAACTCGACCCATTACCTCTCTGACGATGAATCAGTGGAAACGGAGCTCCAGTTAAGCTACCGGTCCAGCGTCTCCGTAGGATGGCAGAGAACCGTCTGGAGTGGTGGCGGGACTTCATCAACAACAGTTCACCTCACGAGTGGACTTCACATGAGTGGAGTCCTTCAGAAGTTCCACTCAGAGGTGGAAGATGTCATAATCCCCACAAGACTCGGAAGAGCTGCGGATCAAGCCTGGACTTCTGTTCTCCCAAACGACTGGAGCTGCAAACTCTCCACCCGCCTGGTTTGAACTAGGAAGTACCGACATTTAAAGAGCTCTATTTCCGGTTCATTTGGGAGGTTCCTGATTGGTAAATATCGACCAGACAGGGGTGTGTTTTTGTGACGTAAGAGGTCACTAGGAGTCAGAAAAACAGAAAGTGTTTTGGAACAGATTGAAAATGTTTTTAGAGACAGAGAGAGGAATATTTAGGCGAGTTGGGGTAAAACAGGTGCCAGCCTCTATATTTACGTCTGAGAGGATTTAAAAACATGACAGTTCGTTCCAACAACTTGTTTTGCGTTTGACTCCAACCTTGGACCAACTTACACTTGCTCGTTCAAAGACAGAAAATCAGAAAATGCATAATTACTCTGTAACAGACCTTAACATGATTTCTACTTTGCATGAGGATTAAAATCATTATTACTGTTTCACAGTTGAATTAAAAATGATTAGTTCACTGCAACATCTAAAAATGGTTTGAACTAAAAACACTTTGATTATCAAACATTTGTAAAATAGTAATGATAGTAGAAAAGAGAGTGTTCTTTCAATTGATCAGTGTAGGACACTTAAAAAGTCTTCTGGATGGACTTGATTTGTGTTTCTGGACTCAAATCAATGAAATACAGTTCTTGTTCCAGGAAGGCCCCTCAAGGCCAGATTTGACCTGAGGCCTAGTTCACTACAGTCCCCCCTTTGGAAATCATCACCTGTCCATGGGGATGAATTCCAACATGAACTTACGCCTTCAAATGTCCTTGAGCTTGATGTAATCCAGCAAGGAAAACAACAGTCAAAGGATGTAATCCCACAATGTTTTTGGTAATTCCATTGTGTTGATGATAATTCCATAATGTTGTTGGTAATTCCATTGTAGCAATGCTTTAACCCCTTGGAAACAGAGTCTGTAATCCATTGGAAAAAGTCATATAATCCACAACGGTAAATCCACAACGATTAGAGGTGTTGATTGATCAGCATACAGAGGGGTTCCCTTGGATTGAACTGAAGATGCGGCCACTGGATGAAAAGTGGAGACCAACGTCAGGATTGCAGGTCTCCTCCAGCGAAGGTCGTCGCTGGGTGGATGTCCAGCCTGTGCCTTTCTGGTTCAATGTGTCATGCAATTATGTGGTTTAAGGTGGGCTTATGAAGGGGATTTTACATAAGGCCTTAAACTATATGCACCTGGTGTGTAAGCTATTATGATTGGGAACAGCTACAACTGCCAGTTAAGGGGTGGAACATGCTGAAAAGGGTAGTAATAGGGATTTATACCTATAGAAGAGTGTTCCAAACTATTTTTTCCATTCCTAACTTGGTTTAAGTTAGCTTTACATGGCAAAATATAGTTTGGTTCATTTGTCTGTTGTCTTTTAGACGAACGACTTGAGATTGGGTGTTTGGTTTCCCCATAAATGTTTTTGGAAGTCTATGGCGAGACTCATCAAAAAGAATTAGCTATCCCCCTGAATAGAATTGTTCGAGTAGGTTCGGCTTAAGCGTTGTGAGACCAATGTAGATTATGGTACTTAAGGTAGCATTAATCTACATTGACTCCGCAAAGATTACATTTTAACAAATGAACTGCATGTTGGCATGGTTAAAGGCCTCTTAGTCTCTAACTTAACTACACACAAAATTCATTCTTGCTTGGGGTGTTCAGAAACAATACCAAAAACCAATTAAACGATGTCTCAACATCGACAAAAACAGTGACTAAGCAACCAGTTAAACAACGTTTCAACATTGACAAAAGCAGTGATTAAGCAATTAGAAAACGACGTTTCGGTGCCCCACTCACTCTGAATGTCAGATTTGCTCACGTTATCGCGTCTGGTAGCACCCTAACTGGAGTCACCCCCCTTCGGTCATGGGAGACCGCGAACACGGGTGAGGACGTCGCTCCATGAGCTAAAGTTAGGCTGTCCTTGAATAGTTTTAACTGTTTGCGCAGCTGAAAGAGGACTTTAAGGTCTGGATTGGAATCCAGTTCACCTTTCGATGGAGTGTATTTGTCTGGGTCAGTCAGATACAGTATCATCGATTTAACTGCAGGATCATCCAACTTCTGAAGTTGGGTGATGTCTGGGTCAGGTGAAAATGACTTTTCATATTTTAAAAGAACTTGGCGAAGTTTGTCTCTTTCTTCATCAGATGTTAGAGCGTCGGCTTGGGCGACCACCTGATCAATCTGTGATGAGACTGTTAAGGGTTCTTGCTCCTTGGGGAGCTCCAACGAATCCCTTTCTGAGTCGTCGGACTTGTCTATGGGTAAGACACCATAGGTTTGAAGTCCTTGGTCGACGTCATTGGTTGAGAAAAGAGCTATGGCCTGTGTTGGTTTTGTGAACCATACTGGCCCAGCTTCTTGACTCGGTACCAGGTTATCTGGGAGTCCTCCCAGAACTGGAATGCCTAGTTCAAAATCATGAAAATCAGGTTCTGAGTGTTCAGCTTGCGATGACTCATCATCATTTGTGTGTGAGTTTACCCCCCCTTCGTCCGATGAGGGGTTGTTGGTGGCAACAACAGCAATGTCTTGGTGTGTTCCACCGACATCTGTTATGTTGTCATTCGCGCCTTCAGATTTAGTAGCGATCACATCACTACATAGTGCTCCAGGTTGGATTCCCATTTCAGCGTGTTTCAAAGTTTCTAAAAACCTTAGTAGTGTCTCTGTCTCTTCCGAGCTCAGAGGTGTAGGGCATTGTATCTGGAACTTTTGTGATTTTATCGCCTCGGCTCGTTTCGTCCGAGGTGGGGGAGGGTTAGATACGTCTTTTGGGGGTTCCTTTTCGAACTTCCCCTGATAATATGGGTCCTCTTGGATCCCATAACTTTGCGTCCTACGCACACCCCATTTACGATTACCACGTTCGTCCTCTGAAAGAGGAGCTTTTCTGTCCCAGCGTGTCACGATCCTCAGTGTTGGAACCCAAATGCAGAGAGGCGAGCGAGGCAGGAGTTCGAAAACAAAAACAATTTATTTCAATAACAAAACAAAAAGCTGTCGGTGCAGCAAAACTTACTTGGGCAACAGGATCAGGAACAAGGCAGAGCAGATGATCAGGTGGACAAGAAACAGACAAGATAGAAGAGGACTGAGATGTCTGTAAACACAGAACAATCACCGGACAAAAAGTGAAGGAGAGACAGGCTTTTTATGAGACAGAGGGAGAGTGAGTAACGAGAGCACCTGGGCAGGTGGCTGATGAGGGACAGGTGTGAATGATAAAGATTGAGTGGAGAGTAACAGAATCAGATAAACAGAAAATCACACACAGAGCAGAACAACAAAAATATAAAGAGCAGACAGAGACAGAACCTAGAAATGGAAGGAAATGATTTAGTTTGTGGGATGATTGTTTGAAGATATAAATGTTGGTTCCTGGTTGCAGCTTGAAGGAGAAAGCAGAGGCTTAGGCAGATGGGGGGGGCAGCGGGGGCCGCTGACCGTGACA
>NC_056499.1:60816567-60822800 GCF_014905685.2 Nematolebias whitei
TCCTTCCATTTCTAGGGAGTGGGGTTTAACCTTTATACCAGGAAACACCTCTATGGCGTCTTAGCATGAGAACATGCCTCAAACACATTCATAGCACACTGTTTAATCTCATTGATGGATTTTTCTCTGAAATTTGCCATAATTTGTACTGACATGCGTATGTCAGTGTGGAGATTTTTGCTGAAAACAAATTTAAAACCTTCTTCCTCCTCCATTCCGGTTTCATTTCTGTAACCAAAATAAGCTTGGAAGATTCTTTTGTAATAGACTTTTGGATGTTCATTCTTGCCCTGCGTGACCTTGTCTGCGGCTGGGAAACCAGCAGGTCCCGTGCAGGGGTCGTACTCTCTGATCAAAGCTTCACACAGAAGGTTGTAATCCCTTCTCGTTGCATCAGGTAGACGCTCGATGAAGGTGAACACCTCTCTGTCTGAAGTGAGCCTTATCAGACTGATTTTATCCTCAACCGTAGCATTAGGATAACCTTTCAATCTGAATTCAAGATCTTTCAGGTACGCTTTTGTTCCAGTTGAACCCATCGGTCCAGGTACAAAGCGTTGTACATATTTTGAGAGTTTTAGCAGAACATCTATTGAAAGAGGAAGTTTCCATGCACTCTGTTGCATGTTTGGTGGAGGAGACCTGTTCAGGTCTGTTCCTACCACTTTAGGTGAGGGTGGAGGTGTTTCTCTACACACATGTGGAGGTGGCAGAATGGGATTAAGAGCAGGAGGTGCAACAACATCTTTCTGGGGTGATGGCGGTTTGTTTGGACTCTGACCTTTGTCTTCCTTGAGTTCCAGACAAGCTTGCCCCACGTCAGAAATCTTATTTGTTGCTGTGGCTAGTTTCTCCTCACAAGCTTTCAGGCGTTCCTGTGATGTTTGACATTCACCTTGTAAACGCACACAATGTTGGAGTAATGCCGCTTTTTCCATTCTGCATTCGTCACATTGTGTTTTAAGCACATCTATCTCAGCTTTGCAGCGGGAAACTTGTGACATTTTCTCGTCGTGATCCCGTCTTAATGCAAAGTATCCTCTGGACAACAGCTCTTTATCATCCCTGGCTTCAGATAGTGATGCATAAAGTAACTGTATTTTGCTATTCAGTGAATCAATTTCTGCACGTGCATCTTGCTGTGATTGAAACATCTGTTCAAAATGTTTTTTTGTGAGGATCTCGTGTTCACTTTTAAATTGAAGGAAGTGTTATTCAATTTCTTGAACCACCTCTTTTTCACTGTTTAACCTTATTGCAAGGTCATCAGCTTTCTCAACCACTGTATAGAATGATTCTTTCAGCAACATTGCCATTTTAGCCAGCTTTTCATAGCTTGACTTTGTAATTTCTGTAGAGGTCACACTCTCTGCAACCTCTTTCAGATTGTCCAATAACTCTTTTGGGTTCATGCTGTCCACCTGATTATCATATGGATGTAAGGATTCTGTGAGCAGCGTCAACGCTTTCTCTAAACAGTCCTTCATCTCATAAGGATCAAAATCTTTTTATATCACACCTGTCATGGTTATTCACTGTGTAGCACTTTATCTGGTTAAAACAGTTGCCAGCTTCAGATATTTCAACAGGTGAATATTTGTATTCAAGTGAGCAGTGAGTTTCACACACGTTTTAAGCTCTGGGTTTACACAAAAGTACTGTTATAAGTCAACTTATTCAGAGGAATGGGCACCAATCCGTAGGTTTTACCCCAATTCATGAATATTTAAGTAAATGCTTCTTTGGCAGTGTTACTTTTTTAATGTGCTTATTTTTTAACAGATACTAGATTACCAAGCTTCTCAGTGTTTTTTACTCTAAAGCACTGAACTTAATAAACCTGCAATTTTTCTAAAAAGTCTCACAGCAACATCAGTTTAAAAACGCTTTTTAAACCGTTCACTTCCAGAAATTCGCTATTTTAACAGTTACTCATTAAACCAGGTGGGTGAAAAGAGAAAGAAAAATGATGATGAGGAATAATTAGTCTCCCCTTCAGGAAAACTGTTATACTCCTCTTCTCCAGCAGGTGGCGGTGTTAGCTTTATACCAGCAGGAGCCTATGACAACTTCCTGTGGACGTTCTGTTGACATCCTGTCGTTAGCTTCTTAGCTTAAAATTAGCTTCGGCTAAAACTCGGTCAAATCAACATTTCTGAACGTATTTAAAGTTTAAACGTGGCGTTGTTTCAACAAGCACGACTTCTTTGCATGAAACATGAGTTTTGGGGACATGTGGCAAATTTTATTTAGTGATTTTAAGCACAGAAAAGGCTTTGGTGCAACTGAGCTTTACAACCTGACATCAGAGGAAGTGACGCGGACACGTCACTCATTTCTCAGCGTATCAGAGTGTTCCAACTCAGCGGTTTTCAGCCACTCACATATCGTTTTTCCAGCTAGCGTGTAGCATTAGCCTGAACAAGTCCGGTCAACTTTTCGTCTTTTAAATTGTCAAAATGTACCATTTTCTGTTAAAAGTGTAACGAATCAACTCTCAAAGCTGCACGGAGTCGGCGCTCCGGTCTTAAAACATCTCTCCAACCATTTAAAACGACTCGTTCGAACTTATCAGAACCGAGCCGGACCAGAGCCTCGTCTGGAACACAGTTTAAACAGAATAAAGCGTTTCCACAGCTCATCAACTTTGTCACACACAACAGACGTACAAATTCAGCTTTTAAACAGACATATTGAGTCACAATTTCAGCTTTCAAAACATCACTAGCTGCAAAACATAGCTGTATTTTCTCCAAGCATCGCATCTGCAAAAACGCTGCATTTCACACAGCAGAATCTGCACTTTTCATGCCAACATGTAAAATCAATTGTTACACGGATATAACAGTCCATTTATGAACCTGTCACGGGCCACCAGTATGTAGAACAAACGTACGGGCCGCCAGAATGTAGACGAACATATGCTGTTATATATATTCATAAATTAAACGGATTCTTTCATTTTTCTGGACTATATAATGTCGTGCATTGAATTATTAAAAACGTAACGTGAGACGTTAATTATCTTTGACCCATCAAAATGAACGTGGTCATTTATTTACAGAATCAAAATTTAACATCACACATTTACATTAAATGGCAAATTGAAAAATAACAACATGGCTTAGTTAGCAAGCTGTACAATTTGATTAACCATACGGCGATGGTTGAAAACCTCAAGCTTCACAACAGACATTTCTGAAAATATCTGGAATGATTTCTAGCAGGATAGAAGAATTTTAAAGATGGAAAGATGAAGTTTAGAGGGAGGGAGATGGTGTGTGTGAGTGAAAAGTGTTGAACAGAATGGCACCCTCCATTCGAACCCAGCTTTCCTCGGTACGCTCGGTAGTAAACTCGACTCATTACCTCTCTGACGATGAATCAGTGGAAACGGAGCTCCAGTTAAGCTACCGGTCCAGCGTCTCCGTAGGATGGCAGAGAACCGTCCGGAGTGGTGGCGGGACTTCATCAACAACAGTTCACCTCACGAGTGGACTTCACATGAGTGGAGTCCTTCAGAAGTTCCACTCAGAGGTGGAAGATGTCATAATCCCCACAAGACTCGGAAGAGCTCTGGATCATGTCGGGATTTTCCTGTTTTCCCAGCACTGGAGCTGCAAACGACTGAAGCCGGAGCCTGAAGCGACTGGGGCTCTGCAAACTCTCCACCCGACTGGTTTGAACTAGGAAGTACCGACATTTAAAGAGCTCTATTTCCGGTTCATTTGGGAGGTTCCTGATTGGTCAATATCGACCAGACAGGGGTGTGCTTTTGTGACGTAAGAGGTCACTAGTAGTCAGAAAAACAGAAAGTGTTTTGGAACAGATTGAAAATGTTTTTAGAGACAGAGAGAGAAATGTTTGGACGAGTTGGGTGAAAACAGGTGCCAGCTTCTCTATTTACGTCTGAGAGGATTTAAAAACATGACAGTTCGTTCCAACAACTTGTTTTGCGTTTGACTCCAACCTTGGACCAACTTACACTTGCTCATTCAAAGACAGAAAATCAGAAAATGCATAATTACTCTGTAACAGACCTTAACATGATTTCTACTTTGCATGAGGATTAAAATTATTATTACTGTTTCACAGTTGAATTAAAAATGATTAGTTCACTGCAACATCTAAAAATGGTTTGAACTAAAAACACTTTGATTATCAAACATTTGTAAAATAGTAATGATAATAGAAAAGAGAGTGTTCTTTCAATTGATCAGTGCAGGACACTTAAAAAGTCTTCTGGATGGACTTGATTTGTGTTTCTGGACTCAAATCAATGAAATACAGTTCTTGTTCCAGGAAGGCCCCTCAAGGCAAGATTTGACCTGAGGCCTAGTTCACTACATAGCTGCAGTGTAAGAAAATCAAGCCGAACACAGCTGTATTTAACTATGCAAATGAAAAGCAAGCACGAAAAACGGCTGCAGTGTAACAAAATAAAGTCAATCCGAACACGGCTGTAACTGTGAATGAGAGGCAGGCACAAAAACGGCTGCAATTTAACAAACAGAAGCGGACGCAGCTGTACAATATAAGCGCGAGCTTAAACAGGTAAAGGTGGGCGAAGCCGAACACAGCCGCTACACCCGTAACTGAAAACAAGCAAGCAGGAACGTGGCTGCAATGCTTTCTATAAACCAAGGAAAAAACGGCTAAACGCCGTACTTCCAGCCAATCAGGAAACCTGATGCGGCTAGCGAACACGCTACCACCGGGTCAATAAAAACAAAACAACTTACCAGTTGAAGTACAATTTGTTTAGAGGATACCAGCTTGCGCAGCCTCTGGAGGGCAAGACAGTCCCGCAGCTCCGACCGTAATCTCGAGGCTACCAGCGTCAAGCAGAAAAGTAAACCTCTTACCACCTGCATGTGAGAAGATGAAAGGGACTGGGCTACCGTTGTCACGTGCTTATATAGACTCACCGGTGTCCCGGGCGTCACACTTGACTATGTTGGCATAAATTCTCGACCTGCGCATGCGCAAGAATGATCATTCAGTGCTTTAAGCACCACCTCTGGCGGTCAGTAGGGATGAAATAAAACCTTCCTCTGGTACAAGAACTGAAATTGAGAGGGAACTCTGAGAACTTCAGAACGTTTAGAGAAATCTTGATCAAGACCACTTTAAAAGGAAAGTCTGAACCATTGGAAGGAAAATAGATGAGAACTGATCAGGAGTTCTGGACAGGACCGTGCCGGTCACTGAACCATTCCTCACCCACCTGTTGGTCCTGAGTTATGTATCTGCTGCTCTTCATCTTGAAGTGATTGTGCACATGTATGTGTGTTTTGTGCTCTAGTTTCTCTGTGTGTTTGTGTGTGTTGCTGACAGAGTGTCCTGTGGGCTTGTGGGGTCCAGACTGCATCCATGCATGTAACTGTCACAACGGAGCAGAGTGCAGCGCTACAGATGGAGAGTGTCGCTGCAGCCCTGGGTGGACTGGACTCTACTGCACTCAGCGTATGACACACACACACACACACACACACACACACACCCCACACACACATTTGTCTTTCTATCTTTACAGGTCCAGCAGCACCATCTAGTGGCAGGTCATTAAACTACACACTGGTTCTCCTGACTTTTATTCTTTCTGATGCAGAAACAGATTTTAGTTTCTAGAAATTCTTTCAGAAAAATAAAGTACTGCGAAAATAAATGAAATCTGTTTCAATCTGCTTTATGTTTCAACACTTGCTCTTCTCAAGGGCGGATGTCTTCTCCTCTCCCTCTCCACTTTGCTTTAGCTCTGTCTGTCTGTGAAACTGCTTTAGAGTCTCTCTTCTACAAATCTTCTGAATCATAACTATGGACTTGGATTTGGTCATTTGGTCCCTCATCACAATTGTGTCATGATCAGCGGCCCCCGCTGACACCCCATCAGCCCCTGTCTCACACTCACAGCCCCATCATGTCATGTTTCTGCTCCTCTTTGTCATCATGCTGTTTTTTCTTCTGTCATTAGCCACACCCCCCTCTGCACTTTCAGATCAGCCCTGATTACACTCACCTGTTCAGCTCATCTAGTTCACCTGCTCTGCACCCTTTATAAACTCCATTCTCCCTCTCCACCAGGCTGAATTATTACACCTTCCATGGTCCCTAATACCAAGTCATTCATTGTTTCATGTTCATGCCCAATGATCACGGCTTGTCATTTTGGATTTACGACCATACGCCTGTACCTTGGATTCTTTGTCTGCCTGTCCCTTCCTGGTTTTTGG
>NC_056499.1:60822900-60863579 GCF_014905685.2 Nematolebias whitei
GAGACAGTGATCCACGCCTTCATAACATCTAGGCTTGATTACTGCAATTCACTTCTGTTTGGAATCAGTCAGTCCTCCATTGCTCGTCTACAACTGGTCCAAAATGCTGCAGCCCGATTTTTAACTGGTACAGGCTATAGAGAGCACATCACGCCAGTTTTGGCCTCCCTGCACTGGCTACCCATTCACCTTCGGATCCATTTCAAAATTCTCATGTATGTTTTTAAATCACTGAACAGTTCCGCCCCATCCTATCTCACTGATCTTCTGCAGCCATATGTCCCACCGCGCTCTCTGAGGTCAGCAGACCAGATGCTTCTCTCAGTCCCAGAAACCCGTCGTAAGCTCAGAGGTGACAGGGCTTTCTCTGTTGCAGGTCCACGACTGTGGAATGAGTTGCCACTGAGTGTCCGGCAGGCTCCCACACTCTCAGTCTTTAAGTCTCGCTTGAAGACCCACTTCTATTCTCTTGCCTTTAACACGGTGTGATTTGTTTTGGTCCGGTCTGTTCTCTACTCTGTTGGCCATTTTAGTTAGCTTCTGCTGCTATTTGTATCTGTATTTCTATTTTATGTTTTCCTGTCTGCTGTGCATGTTTGTTTCTTTTGTACAGCACTTTGGTTGGCCTTGTTGCTGTTTTAAGTGCTATATAAATAAATTGGTATGGTATGGTATGGTATATATATGTGTGTGTATATGTATATATATATTTATATATATGTGTATATATGTATATATATATATATATATGCGTATATATATATGTACATATATATATATATATACATACATATATACACATATATATGTATACCTCCAACCTGGGAAGTTTACCATATTATTCTGTTGTAGGATGTCAGGGTTGTTCCAGATGGGTGTACGTCTGCATGGAGTTAGTGAAGAGTGTCATTTTAAGACTAGCTCGTCTCAGCTGCCTGAGGAAGTAGAGTCTCTAATGAGCTTTCTTGATCAGGCTGGTGGTGTTATTGTTCAAGCTCAGGTTGTCATTCATGTGTACACCCAAGTACTTGTTGCTGGAGACCACTTCCACTGCAGATCCTCTTATGTTCAGGGGGGTGTAGGGGTTTTTGTTCCTTCTGAAGTCCACAATCATCTCCTTTGTCTTCTTCACATTGATGTGAAGGTTATTCTCTTTGCACCAGCTCTCCAGGTGTTCCACCCCTTGCCTGTAGCTGGACTCATCATTGTTTGTGATGCATCCCACCACCGCTATATCATCTGCAAACTTTACAATGTGACAGCCTGGATGGGTAGCTGCACAATCATACGTGAGCAGAGTAAACAGGAGGGGGCTCAACACACATCCCTGAGGAGAGCCAGTGCTGAGGGTTATGGTAGAGGAGAAGTTGTGGATCCTCACTGACTGTAGTCTGTTTGTTAAGAAGTCTAGTACCCAGTTGCAAATGGAGGGGCTTAGTCCTAGTGTGAATAGTTTGTCCATCAGGGTTTGGGGGATCATGGTGTTGAAGGTGGATGTGAAGTCCACAAAGAACATACGGACGTAAGAGATTTTCTGCTCCAGGTGGTTGAGCGCAGTGTGGACCACAGAGGAGATGGCATCCTCTGTTGATCGGTTCTCATGGTATGCATACTGACGAGGGTCCTCGTTGATGTTGATGGTTGTTTTGATGTGAGTCATGACCAGGTTTTCGAAGCATTTAGCGACTATCGGGGTGAGGGCCACTGGCCGATAATCATTCAGACCAATCACTGTAGAGCTTTTTGGGACTGGGATGATAGTGGCAGTCTTCAGGCAGGTGAGAACTGTCTCCAGGGTAAGTGAGGTGTTAGAGATGTCTGCCAGCACTTCGCAGAGCTGATCGGCACATTCTTTCAACACTTTTCCGGGGATGTTGTCTGGGCCGGTTGCTTTGTGCAGATTAATCCTCCTGAAAGTACTCCTTACTTTGGCTGAGGTCACGCAGAGATGCTCTTCATCCAGTGATGAGGTGAGTCTGGTGCTGAGTGGTCTGTTCGGGTCTTCAAAGCGTGCATAAAACTTGTTGAGGGCATCAGGCAGAGATGGGTCTTTGGGGCATTGTTCACTTCTTCCTTTATAATCCGTTATACACTTAATGCCACTCCACATGCTCCGAGGTTCTTGTGAGATGAATTGACCCTTGATCCTCTGAGCATATGTGGCCTTGGCCTTCTTAATACCAGTACCAGCTCTTTCCTTGTCTTACTCAGCTCCTCTGAGTTTCCAGACCTGAAGGCAGTGTTCCTGGCTTCCAGCAGGGTGCGCACCTCTGCATTTAGCCAAGGTTTTCTGTTTGGGTAGCTTTTAACATTTCTGATAGTGGAGACGGTGTCCGTACATGTACTAATGTAACCCAAACTAAGGATGTCTGTTGGTCCAGATCAAGCGATCCTTCATTTTCAGCAGCTTCTCTGAAAACCTGCCAGTCTGTTCGATCAAAACAATCTCTCAGTATGGGGCCACTGTCCTGGACCCAACATTTGACTTTCTTTTGTACCGGTCTGGAGCGTCTCAGCGGGGGCATGTAAGCAGGAGCCAGGAAGATTGAAATGTGGTCTGACAGTCCTAGGTGGGGGCGCGGTTCAGCTTTGTATGCATTTTTTACGATTGTGTAAACACGGTCCAGCGTGTTGTCTCCACGTGTTGGAATTGCCACATGTTGATAAAAGCTTGGGAGACAGTCCTTTAGATTCACGTGGTTAAAGTCTCCGGCTTCAACGTAAAGAGCCTCGGGGTGTTTGCTCTGCAGCGAGCTGATGATATCATGTAGTTCCTTCAGTGATTCATTAGCATTAGCGTCCGGAGGAATGTAAATAACGGTAATGAAAGTCACTGTGAACTCGCGGGGTAGATAATGTGGTCGACATTTCACTGTTATTTGCTCCAAAGCCTTCGAGTATTAGCTATTTACAACAGCACAGTTAGTGCACCAACTTTTACTCACATAAATGCACACTCCGCCTCCCCGTGATCTCCCCATTAGCTTGCTGCATCGGTCCGCTCGAAAAAAGAGTCTGTCATTTAGCTGGAAGACTGTATCTGGTGTTTCGTTTGTAATCCACGTTTCTGTGAGGCAAAGCACCGCACACTTCTTCATCTCTTCTGAGGCGCCCACTCTCAGACCAAGTAAATCCATCTTGTTGTCCAACGAGCGGACGTTTGACAGAAAGAGAGATGGTTTTTGGCTGAGATATGAAAGTTTCCATTCATTCTGACTGAAAAAATGGCACAGTATCATTTTCGGCCACTAGCGGCGTTAGAGGGCCTTCTAGGCTTTTGACGACTACCGGTATACCTGTAGGCATAAAACCTAGAGGTGGAGCTGGAGCTGCAGCTGACGCGGTGGAGGACTCTGATAGCCCTGGGGAGGAAGAGGAGGCAGCGCTACATCACCTACCTCAGGAGTTGGCAGAACTCTTCGCCAGCGACACAGAGGATGAAGAATTCAATGGGTTTGAATAATAAAAAAATTAATAGATGTATCTGTCACCATTATGGGCAGGTGGGTGTGTAGTAATGTTAAAGCCGTTTCATTTCGTCTGCTTCATTTTGCCATGTTTTGATCTTCAAAGTGCATTTATTAAGAAAAAGTTCAACTGAGACACACCTTGACTATAATTTTGAGCAAATGAATAAATGTTTTTAGGTCGTTATCTGGTTAAAATTCTAAGAAATGTGGAGGCTCGTACAGCTGTGCATGCCTGCTTCGCAGCACAGTAGCAGGTGACACTGGGTGAAGCTGGGTGAACAGAAACTATTTTTAGAAATTCAGCTGATTTGACCATTAAAGTGCATTTATTAAGGAAACGATCAACTGAGACACACCTTTACTATAATTTTGAACAAACAAATGTTTTTTTTTAGGTGGTTATCTTGTTAAATTTTAAAGAAATGCAGTGGCTTGTCTGGCTGCGCATGCCCGCTTCGCAGCACCGAGGCAGCAAAACTATTTTTGAAATTCAGCTGATTTGACCATTCAAGTGCATTTATTAAGGAATAGTTCAACTGAGACACACCTTTGCTATAATTTTGAGAAAGAAAATAATTGTTTTTAGGTATTAATCTTGTTAAATTCTTGTTAAAGTCCTGCCGTGTATGCTCCTGTGGCCGCCATTTGGCAGCCAATCCATTTTTGGCACAACACTGGCCCACATTTCCGGGTTGTCAGCGGTGACGCGTAACATACGTGACGCGTCAGTGGCGCCGCATTATAGATGCAACTTATATGGCGAAGCGACATATTTATGGATTTTCCACTTTATTGGACATAATTGGACTGATGTGACTTATACGGCGGTGCAACGTTTACAGCGGAAAATACGGTAGTCTAGCAATAGTATTAAAAAGAAACCTAGGGTTATTTTTATTCTCCTCTATTAAAGATGAGTAATGTAAAGTTCTAGCTTTACGGAGAGCTTTTTTATATGTTAGCAATACTATCTTTCCAAGTTAAATAAAATTCTTCAACATTAGTAGAGCGCCATTTTCTCTCCTGGTTTCTAGATGCCTGCTTTAAAATACGTAACTCAGATTTGAACCAAGGAGCCAGTTTCCTCTGATTGAATACTTTCTTTTTCAGTGCAGCAATTTTATCAAGTGAAGTTTGCATTGAAGTTGTAAGATGATCAACTAGATGATCTAAGTCACTGTTCTCTGATGCATTACTCTGCAAGACAGAGGAAAACATTGATGGAAGAGATTGTTTAAATTTGGTTACAGCATTTTCTGATAAGCACCTGCTGAGATGAAATTTACTCTGTGACTGTGTAGTCATTTAATGTAAACTCAAAGGTTATTAAAAAATGGTCGGACAAAATAGGATTATGAGGAACTAAGTCCTTAATCTCTATACCATAGGACATAACTAAATCAACTGTGTGATGATAAGAATGAGTAGATGTGTGGACGTTTTGGGTAAAACCAAATGAGTCTATTAAATTATTAAAGGTTATGATTAAGCTATCACTTTCAACATCTACTTGAATATAGAAATCAGCCATTATGATGATTTTATCAGTATTTAATAGTAAGTCAGTTAAGAATTCTGAGAATTCAGACAAAATTGAGAGTAAGCGCCTGGTGGACGATATATAACAACTAGTAAAAGTGGCTTTTCTGATTTATATTTTGGATGAGAAAGACTGAGGGATAGCGATTCAAAAGAATCATAACTAATAACTGGTTTGACATTAATCAATAATCCTGACTGAAAAATAGAAGCTACTCCTCCACCTCGGCCAGTTGTTCTAGGAACATGAAAATTTAAATAATTAACAGGAGTGGATTCATTTATACCAACAAAATCCTCCTGTTGTAGCCAAGTTTCTGTCAGACAGAATAAATCAATATGATGATCAGTTATCAGTTCATTAACTAACAGGAATTTAGAGGAAACAGATCTGATGTTCAATAATCCACATTTAATGATTTTATGATTTTGCTCTGGTAAAGTAACTGTGTTTATTTTAATCAGATTTTTATGGTTTATATTTTTAGAGTTGATTTTTGGTTTATTTAATTTGAGCCGTGGGCGAGTTTACATTTTCAATGGGGGTGTGGGGGGGTAACAGAGGAGAAGCAGCTGAGAGGTGTGGAGGACTACAACTCTGCTTCCTGGACTGGACCCTGGGTTGTCAATAATTTGGGGGATAAACAAAATCAGCCATATTTCTAGAAAGAAGAGCGGCTCCGTCCAAAGTGGGATGGATGCCATCTCTCTGCATCAGACCAGGTTTTCCCAAGAAAGAACTCCAGTTATCAATGTAGCCCACGTCGTTGTCAGAACACCACCTGGACACCCAGCGGTTAAACAACGACATACGGCTAAACATGTCATCGCTGGTCAGGTTGGGAGGGGGCCGGAGAAAACTACAGAGTTCAACATGGTTTTAGCAAAGTCACACACCGAAGCAACATTAATTTTAGTGACCTCCGATTGGCGTAACCGGGTGTCATTACTGAATAACGACATGAATAACAATCTTACTGTATTTAGCCTTAGCCTTAGTCAGCAGTTTCAAATAAGATTCTATGTCGCCTGCTCTGGCCCCCGGAATGCATTTAAATATGGCCGCTGTAGTCCCTAAAGCCACGTTTCGGACTATAGAGCTGCCAATAACCAGGGTCTGCTTCTCAGCGTGTGTGTCACTGAGCGAGGAAAATCAATTAGAAACTTGAACAGGTTGAAGATCTTTCTGACGGGTTCTTCTGCCAGGCGTTCCCAGCAAACACTCACTACACGTTTGGGTCTACCAGGTCTGTCCGGCATCTTCCCCCAACATCTGATCCAACTCACTACTAGGTGGTGATCAGTTGACAGCTCAGCTCCTCTCTTCACTCGAGTGTCCAAAACAAATAGCCACAAATCAGATGACATGACTATGAAGCCTCTCATTGATCTACGACCTAGGGAGTCCTGGTGCCAAGTGCACTTATGGATACCCTTATGTTCGAACATGGTGTTAGTGATGGACAAACTATGACTAGTACAAAAGTCCAACAATAGAACACATCTCGGGTTCAGATCAGAGAGGCCGTTCCTCCCAATCACACCCCTCTAGGTCACACTGTCATTACCCACGTGGGCATTGAAGTCCCACAGCAGAATAAAGAAGTCACCAGCAGAAAATGACGTCAAGGCTCTCTTTTCTACCTCCTCCATGTACAGGTTGGCAACAATAGGAGAAACTGGAGATCCTATAGCACACCCATGTTTCTGCCTATACTATTGCTCCCCATATGTGAAGTAGGTTGACTGCAGGCACAGTTTCAAGAGTTGACACAGTTGTTCTGTGGAAAGCGTGGTCCTGCTGCTGAGTGGTATCTGATTTTAATCTTAAACTGACCACCTCTACTGCATCATCAACAGGAATGCACGTAAAGAGTGATGTGACATCAAAAGAGACAATTGTTTCATTAGTCTCCATGATGACATCCCTCACCTTATCCACAAAGTCCATGGTGTTCTGTATGTGGTGTTCTGAGCTGCCAACTAAAGGGATGAGTACAGACGCCATATATTTGGAAACATTGTAAGTGACAGAGTTAATCATGCTAACAATTGGTCTTAAAGTTACACCTCACACGAGAAAGAGTAAAAAATGACAGTTTGGCTTCTTTGGACTGTGAGGTCTCACAGTCTCTGATAGAGGACATTTGCAAACTGAGGTGTACCGTAAACCAACCCACACAGACCAGTATTTGGAGTTTGACTCCCATCACCCTTTGGAGCACAAGTTAGGAGTCATCAGGACTCTGTAGCACAAAGCAGACAGCGTTCCCACTAACTCCGGAGCCAGGCAGAAAGAGAAATCCCACACAAGACAGGCTCTACAGTAACGTGGATATCCTAACTGGGCCTTTCTGAAAGCAGAGAAGAAACCCAAACAGGACTCCAGTCAGCCATCAGGTGAAAAGGAGGAACCCAGACCCAGACCAGTGGTCATTTCATATGTTGCGGGAGTATCAGAGAAACTGAGACATTTATTTTCTAAACATTACGTCCCAATTGCTTTTAAACCCCAAAATACATTAAAGACTGGTTCATCCCAAATATCCTGTCCCCCAGCACAAACAGAGTAATATTGTGTATGCTGTTCAGTGTCAGGAGGATGATCAGTCTTACATCAGGGAAAATAAACAGCTACTGGTCAAAAGGATGGTCCAGCACAGAAGATCAACATCATCAGGCTAGGACTCTGGGTCTACACTCATCTCCAGGCCAGCGGTCACTCTTTCAGGGATGAAGATGTTCACATCCTTGACAGAGAGGAATGATGGTTTGAGGGAGGAGAAGGAGGCCATCTTTGTGAAAAGAAACCATCCATCTTTAAACAGGGGTGGAGGCCTCATTAGTAAAATTGGTCTGTCTCACCCGTTCATTCAGCAGCCTGGTCTGTGCCTTCTGAAGAATCTTGCTTGCCAGGTGTCCGCTGACAGAAGATTTTATTTCCAGGCTCTTGGGAAACTGAGATGAGATGCAGATAAAGTGGTATCATTCCCAGGAGGCCATCTTTGTGAAAATAAATCGTCCATCATTAAACAGGGGTGGAGCCTCTGTGTTCAACTCTCTCCCTCTTACAATGCTGTTATTGCTAGTATCATTCAGCCCCCTGTGAATAGTAAACAGCCATCAGTGTGATAATGAGCCATTGTTAGGCTGATGGTCCTTCTTGATCATGTGAACAGCTGGTTTTGGCTGTCAATAGCAAACTGGTTGAATCACTATGAGAAAGTGCTATTTAAGAGACTGAGCTGAATATAGCACCTCAGACTGAGGAAGTCTTTCGGATGAAAGACGAAACTTTTCTATAATTTTTTAGGCACGAGCAGCGAAGCGCTGCGAAGGCCTATTGCAATCGTTCTGTTCAGCCCCGAGCTGTAATTTTTTTCTTCCAAATGAATTGGCGTTTTGGGGGGTCTTAACATATCCCATATCCCAAAAGTCACCAAATTTGGTGGACGCATCAGGACAGTTGAAAAATTACGTATTTTAAGGGTGTGGCAAAAATCGCAACAGAAATGGCTCAAGAGCGCCACCTAGAAATTTTTTTAAATTCCCTCCGCATTAACCTTAGTTTGTCGTAGAAACATGAAATTTGGTGCACTTGTCCAATTCCCCAAGATGCACAGAAAACCCTCTGGCACCAACGTTGTACGATAAACAGGAAGGCAGCCATTTGGAAATGCCGGCCTAATTTTAAGACCTTTTGGGCAGTTTACAGCCTCCGCATTTGAACAAACTCCTCCTAGGGATTTTGCTCAATCGGTTTCAAACTGGCCCATCTTGGTCAAAATGCATGGAGGACGCAAAGTTAACAAAACGGTTTGTTTCGGAGCATGATGAAAGGGCGGGACCAGACCTCAAAGTTTGACATCTCGCCATGAAAAACGAACGCTAATAGCTCCTACACAAAAACTGTCTGAGACATCAAACCTTCTGTAATTGATCCACATCCGGTCCCCTGCAAGACTGAATGGTCAAATCATGACATCACTTAAGCCACACCCCCTGGCAACATGAAGTATAAAGTTTTACATTGAATGATCCCTATCTGACCCCTGTTACATGATCAGAATGATAGTATGTCCAGTGACTGAAGACATGTTGGTGTAACTTGCTTTCCAACACTGACAGTTTTGGGAGGAGCATGTGGGCGGCGCGGCATGGCGAAGTAAGACGTAATGCCATCGCCATATGTTTGGCTCTAAATTCCAGTTTTGAACCGAGGTGCACCAAAGTCAGTATGATCGATCATTATCCAACCCTTGAACAGGAAGCCATAGGTGGCCAATAGCCTCCCCAGCGCCCCCTACAATATTTTAAAACCTTAGCTCCAAACAATTTTTTGACCGATAATTCTGAAACTCAGAGAACATATGTATCTTCTCAGGACCTATGAAAAAGTCTCTTGGAGCCCTGGTCCAAAACCAACAGGAAGTTGGCCATTTTGGGTCAAAGGGTCATTTTTGGGCGTTTCTAATTGCAAATTTTAACGAACTCCTCCTAGGAATTTTGAAGGATTGCCTTCAAAATTGGTTAATACGCCCTTAAGTTGTTGGAGAGTAAACGTTATCAAAAGCTTGCATTTTTGTATATGTTAAAGGGGCGTGGCCACACCTCAAAGTGTCGCTTGATGCCATAAATTTCCAAACACTATAACTTTCACATTGAAAGACCGAAATGAATGAAACTTGGCATGACTCATCCCTATTCGATGCCCGACGATCCACTGTGGTCATATTTTGATGTCATCAAAGCCCCGTCCCCTCAGAACAGGAAGTCTCTTTTTTAACTTGGAATGCTCCCTCTTTGACACCATTGACCTAATCAGGATGATCCTGTGTTAGAAGACAGATAATACAGTCTGACTTGATTTAATGTACAAACAGTTTTTGCTTGAGAATGTGGGCGTGGCGGCGTGGCAAATTAAGAAGTGACACCGTTGCAATACGTTTGGCTCTAAATTGCACCGATTTTATTCCGATGTGCACCAAAATCACTATGATCGATCATTATCCACCTTTTGAACAGGTATCCATGATAAGTGGCCAAAAGCCTCCACAGCGCCTCCTACATTATTTCTACATTTATAGCTCAGTGATACAACATCCGATCTGCACCAGATTTATTGTGCATCATCAGTGAGGAATTCTAGAAACATTGTTATTGTGGTTTAACATATGATTCTAGTGCACCCCCTAGATTATTCCAACAGTTATATCTCAATGATACATCATCCTATCCGCACCAGATTTTGGGTGCATCGTCTGTGAGCATTTCTAGACACATTGGTATTGTTGTTTAACTTTTGACTCAAGTGCGCTCCCTAGATTATTCAAACTGTTCTATCTTCTGTTATATCTAAATGACATTTTATCCGATCTGCACCAGATTTTTGGTGCGTGATCAGTGAGCACTTATATATACATTTGTGTTGTTATTTAACTTTTGACTCCAGTGCACACCCTACATTATTCCAACTGTTATATCTCAGTGAAATATCATCCAATATGTACCAGATTTATGGTGCGTGATCAGTGAGCACTTATAGAAACATTGGTATTGTTCTTTAACATTTGACTCAAGTGCACCCCCTACATTACCCCTTTAATCTTTTAATCTGGTTAAAGATTCTATATTTTTTATGTTGGCTACCGGCTCCATTAATATTCCATGTGACAAACCTTAAGATGCCCATATTTGTGCTTGTGAGAATATAATTAAACCACACCCATTATCACAAATATCAAAAATAGTAAAACACCCAGACAATAACATAATCCTTAATGATTGATTATTTATGATTTATAGATAAACTAAGTGCTGTTTTTGAAGGTAAATCATGGATGTATTCCTTTATGAGGTATTTGTATGTATGTATATGGATATATAAGCCTTTGTGCCTGTGTGCATATTAAGTGCCAAGTGTTGTTTAACTTTTGACTCCAGTGCGCCCCCTAGATTATTCCAACAGTTATATCTCAGTGATACATCATCCAATTTGAACCAGAATTTTTGTGCATAATCAGTGACCACGTCTTGACACATTGATATTGCTGATTCATGACATCACTTAAGCCCCACCTACTCAGAGAAAAAACTGTTGATTATTGGATGACACGTCCAGCTTTGCACTGTGTATGATATTAGACTGAAACTTTGTTCGCGAACTGTTGATTACCACATATGACATGTTGAAAAGCATAAAGGAAGTGCTTGTCAAACAGTCGTCACAAAACAGGAAGTCACCATAACTCCTGTCTGGAAGGTCAGATTTCACCTATACGTGTAAGACCTGCAGCTGGACAAGTACTGACATGGACAGAAGGCGATGTCGAAGATTAGGGAAATGCGCCCTGTGGTGAATGCGGGCGGGATTGACATGACAGCATTTGCAATGGTGACTGGGTGGACTAGCTCTAGCTCCTGCGGTCGCTGTAAGGTCAGAGCTGCGAGGGCCTCCAAAGCTGCTTGCAGCTTAAATTTTTTTTTTTTTTTTTTTTTTTTTATGTCCAGAGGACCAGATTTAACTTTTTTTTAGATTTTTCTACCTGGATTATTGAGCATGCATCAGGACTACTCATCTAAATGATGTTTCTCACCAATCTTGAGGACAATAAGATGTGGGGTTTTAAAGACATTTCAACTTTAATGCACTGTAACACACAGCGTCTCTTACACTTGCAGCGTCTTACAGCATCACAGTTACTGCTAAGCTAAGATGCTACAGACGCAGCGCTCCTCTCAAACATCCTCCTAACCATGTATATATGTTTATGATCAACCTCCCCGTCAACAACTACCCGCACTAAGCTCGCTAAACTGGCGATTGATTAACACAGAGGTGTCTCCACCTCCTTCACCTGTGTGCTTTTTCTGCTGAGACAGAAGGAGACGCACAGAAGCACTGCAGGCAGCAATGCTGCTGTGTTTAAAGTTGGAGGTAACCTGTAGGTACCCCTCCCTGGGCTGCCACCTGACCGTGTTGGAGGGGTTTGAGTGTCCCAATGATCCTAGGAGCTATGCTGTCAGGGGCTTTACGCCCCTAGTAGGGTCACCCATGGCAGACAGGTCCTAGGTGAGGGTCCTAGGTGAGGGACCAGACAAAGTGCAGCCCAAAGACCCCGATGAAGAGAAAAATGAATGGACTTAATGTTCCCTTGCCCGGACGTGGGTCACCGGGGCTCCACTCTGGAGCCAGGCCTGGAGGTGGGGCACGCGGGCGAGCGCCTGGTGGCCGGGCTTTTACCCATGGAGCTCGGCCGGGCACAGCCCGAAGAGGAGATGTGGGTCCCCCTTCCCATGGGCTCACCACCTGTGGGAGGGGCCAAAGGGGTCGGGTGCAATGTGGGATGGGTGGTGGCCGAGGGCGGGGACCCTGGCGGTCTGATCCTCGGCTACAGAAGCTGGCTATTGGGACGTGGAATGTCACCTCACTGGTGGGGAAGGAGCCTGAGCTGGTGTGTGAGGCTGAGAGGTTCCGGCTAGAAATAGTCGGACTCACCTCTACGCATGGCTCTGGCTCTGGAACCAGTTTCCTTGAGAGGGGCTGGACACTCTTCCACTCTGGAGTTGCCCCTGGTGAGAGGCGCAGAGCAGGAGTGGGCATACTTATTGCCCCCCAACTTGGTGCGTGTGTGTTGGGGTTCACCCCGGTGAATGAGAGGGTGGCCTCTGTTGTGGTAAACATAGTTCAACCCTGGAAGAAAGACACGCACACACTTTATATGACATGACATTTGAGTGCTTGATAGGAATTATAAAAAGGTATAAAATATTAAATCCAACATTCCCTCTTTTGAACTCCCATATTCATGGGAGTTCACCCTCTTTATGGATTTATCAATATGGACGTGATGCAAACTTACTGCACTCCCCAGGGGTCCTGGACCAGACCCCTGATCCAACACCTGTGAAAAGTACTACACACATAAACCTTTATAAAAATACAAAAAAGCGGCAACACCCCTCCTAGAGAAAGATAAATAAGTGAAACTCTATTTTAAACCACCTTTAAAATACCTCGTGGTATTTTAGAATGATTAAATGCCCAATTGAATGGAGTAAAATATTTGAATATTTAAGTTAACTGAATATTTAAGTTAATGAATATTTAAGTTAATAGTCAAGTTAAGTTTATAGTCAAGTTAAATGAATAGTTAAGTTTCCAATTGAATCCACGACCCTTCTCTGGTTGTTTTTCAGAATGACTGAAAGGTAAGACAAAACACTCATATTAAACAGGAAAAGCCAACACCCTCAATTTAAACATTTCTATCTAGCAGGTCTTCGGTTCTTGAGCTTGCGGTGGGAGCCCTTGTTCGTCCACAAGGGTCCTTTGGTGCTCGGCGGGATTCGGCCCGCGGAGTTTTCTTCATGTAAAGTCCTCAGCACCTTTATCAGCCTGATTAAACATTCTAAATGACGTGTGTGTGCATTGGGACAAAAACTAAATCAGTTTGACGCGTCTTCTGTTCTTCACGGTCAGGGCTGGTGATCTTCGTCCTTATCCGATCCACCCGAATCGACCGACTTAGGCAGAGCGGAGACTCCTTCTCCGATGTTTGCTACTGCCTTTTTCCAACCAGAACAAAGGGGCAAAGAATGAGCTCCCACGAAGGTCCTGTCACCTCCTCCAGGTGTAGTGGGGAGCTGTCTTCAGATCACCCTGCATCTGGTCCAGCGATCGATTCCTCTCCTCTGCAGGGGTGCCCTGGTGGGGTCGTACAGGTGCCACTCTCCTTCTGTGGACCGATGGCATGTGATGTTCTGTCCACCACCTGGTGGGGTCTTGTCCTGTCCCTCTTTTCAGCAGGACCCAGTCCCATGTGAGTCTGTCTCCTCAGTCAGAGATTCTCCCTCCTGGTGAGAAAAGCTGGACACCAAAGCTTGCGAATTGTTAAGCACCCTGCATGGCCTTTAGATTATTTTATCTGTGGGATCCATGACCCATTTGTGGGCCTGGAAAAATTGACTGTGGTTACTTCTGTAGTGAATAAAACCTATTTCTGAATTATTGGACACCCTGATGGTTATTATTGCTACTGATAGGTGTATTATTACACTGTAATGTTATCCTAAAACAGAATTCGTAAAACTAAAATAAAATGCTATCCTTACATGCATCTATACACTTGAAACTGAATTGTGTTACATACTGGACTTCTCCAGGGATACCTGTGTGCTCTCGTCCCATCTGTCACCCTTCCAAGCCTTTGCCGTCAACCGGTCTACCTACAATTAAAATTAAACATACACAATACAACAACAATAACAATCCCCCACGCCGGCCCCACTCCTCCATTCGGAACCTGTGGAAGTAACTTCATTAAACGCTTGCGCACACATCAAAGTACAATATACCCATAAGTTTAAAACAACTGACATATAACACTGGAGAATAAAAATGAATTAAATCTTCCCTCCCGGTACCTAGAGAAGGGAAGAAATAGCAAGGAAGAAAAAGAGAGAAAGAGAAAAAATAAAAGAGAAAGAGAACGAGGAAAAATGGTTAAAATCCTTTGTTCATGAAACCTTTTATTATTAGCCCAATTAAACTATAAGTCCAGTCCAGTCAAGTCAGTTGTGTTTAAAATTATCAAACCACCTCATTTCCCTTTAACCTTTGCTCAAATCCACTTCAGGCTAGGGGCATCCCCCTTTCTGGAATCTGTACACATTACAACAAAGAAGGAAAAAAAAATACTGTTGTTAAACCGATATATACAATATAAAATATACAAGTGCAATGTCGTTTTGTAGACTTCTGATTTATTCCACTTTCCAAATGTCAATGTGATTATCCTAAAGGATCCTTTAAACGCTTCAGACTTACTACTTGTTTTTTGTTTTAAATTATAAAACCCTAAGAAGTTATTTTTGTGTATTTTGTAATGATCTAATCATTGTATGAACTGTTCCCTGTTAAGAGCAGCCTTCACCTACCGTTGTCACCTACCCCCTTTGAAACAGTTTTCTGTTTCAAATATGAAATATTACCTTCTGTAATCCACTAACACCCAGTTTGAGCATTAGTTTCAAAACTATAAAATATGGTGTAGTTTTAATCTTACCACTACTGTTATTCAACCCAGGTTTTGCAAACAAATAGCCAAATACAACACAAGCTCTCCTATAATTTAGCAAAGAGTTAACCATTAAATAAATTTCATCTCAGAGCAGTTGGAGAATGGTGAATCGTCTAGCACTCCCACATCAGTACGTCTGTGTCATGTTGTCACTCGTCTTAAAATGAGTCTATGTGAGTGATTATTATCAAAGCCAACTATAGTTTTGATCACGACCCCAAAGCGCTTAGATGACCATCACAGACCAAATGTGGGGTTGACACCTTCGTCAGGCTGCAGTTGATGTTAGTGACCTCAGACAGAGTGACCACCAGCTCGTTCTTTCAACCTTTCAGTCTTCAGTTTGTCTCCCTCGGTCTGGAGACCAGTTCAGCTTCGTCCAACAGTTCATCTCAGCATACAGCAAGACTTGACTGGATGTCCTCGCTGTGGACAAAGTCCAGGACCCCCTCTGGACAGTTAATTCAGTTCGCTGTTGGACTGTTAGATCTTTGAAAAGTCACTTTAATTGGCTGAAAAGTTCTTTGTTGTTGTGTCAGTGGTGCTTGGCTGACAACTTCTCTGAACCGTCTCATTGGTCAGTTTCACAGACCCAACTTCAGCGTCCACCTGAACACCTCTGGTATCTGATCCGGCCCCCGGCACTCGAGAGTCCTGATCAAAACTCAGATGGATGCTGTATGCATTTGAATGCTAACTTCTGTGTTTTGTGGGCCTAGTCAGACTCATCTTCCCACTCCAAAGTTCTGTCATCTCCGGCTGCAGAGAAGGAAAAATAAACCATCCAATTATTAAAATCAGATCTAACATTCATCTGTTATCCACATTAATCGTTCGTTAGCAAGTTTTACTCTGGAACCACAGCGTTTACCCCCAAAGGAGTCATTCTGGTGTCCTGGATTGTACAATAGATGTTTTAACCGCTCAATTACATAAGAGTGAAAGCTTTCATTAAACACTGCACAAACCAATTCTTTACGCCTACTGCATAAAATATTCCCCTCCAAACAATGTCCTCCATCTTGAAGAATATGTGTGTTGACACATCACCTGACAGTGAAGTCCACTCCCAGGGCCACATTATCAGTCCAGACCTTGTAATTTTAGGCAGCATGACAATATGTAATCACTTACTGTTATATAACAAATCTGCAAATCATTTCCTCTCATAACTATGCTTTTTCACTGTATCACAAACAAGATACTTTTAATACAAATCAATTAAGACCATGTATACTCCTCAAGACATCACAGAGTCCATTATCACTGCACAAAAACGTGTACATGCCCTTTGTTCACAAAGTACAACTTCTTAAACTCACCATGTACACCTCTCTGTTGTCCTTTTGCACTCCCAGGACCTGTGTGAAGTCTCAAATCATAAAGTTAAAGTCATGGCGTTTACCCACTAGAATTGTTGTTGTCCCATAATTAACCTAGTTCCGGCAGCTCTTAAAAGGAAACAGCTCCTATACGCTAAACATTTCCAATATGTGACAACTCATGTGGACTGATTAATTTAACTCAAGTATTTCAATCTGAGTCCGGTAAGATTTTCTTTGACCAGAATAAAATTCTATATTTTACACGTGTCAAGGATTTTGTCTATTACTTATTTTATTCTGTTGTTTTGCAGTTGAGTTTAAAACCTGAGTTTATTGTCAATTCCAAGAAGAAAGTTAATCTAATTTGTCCAGTACCACCAAGACCACCCCTACAATATTTCTCTTCCACTCGGTCGCTTTGACATCTCAACCCTCTACCGTCTAATCTGACTCCAAGATGATTCAACCTTCTCCAGCTGACTCACTCTGACTCCATCTCCTGGTTAATTACAGCTCGTACATGTGATGTCCCCTCTGTCCTTGAGCCAAGTCTGTGGGATGAACAAACCCACAGTCCAGACTTGTCCTTGTCTTACACAACAGCCCCCCTTGCGGTCAGGATATGGAAGCTCCACTCATACACAGACACACAGAAAAAAGAGAAAAGTAACCCTGAGCTTCCGCCCACACACAGCTCACTCCCCCCTTTTTTTTTTTTCATTGTTACGTCTCTCCCAACGTGTCCCGGCCTTGAAGCCTTCACACGACATACAAAACACGGCGCAAACAAAAGTTATTACAACGTCCTAAAACTAATGCGATCCCTGATCACATGAAATTTGGTAAACTCTCTATTCTGTTCACATTTTCCCTCAAAGCTAAACTATCAATGGAGTCCAATTTAGGCCGCAGTCGACACGACCGGAGGAGAGACCCGCACCTCAGCCCCAAGACGTTTGTGAGACGCTCGGTACCTTAATCTCGTCAGATTAAGGCTTTGATGGCCAGATCCGCTGTAAACTGAGGGAAAATGGTCCGTCACCCACGTGACCCCGGCAGGCCTTCCGCCGTCCACCGGCACAAGTCCACACACTTGTGAAAACTACCTAAAAATGTCTAAGTAAGCGTTCGGCGCTTAAACTTTCTGAATATCGTAACCCACCTCGTCAGGATTAACACGAATCACCGGAAGTTAGCTTAAATAAAACTATCTTTATTTTCTGGAGATGGCCACATGCACACCAACAGAGGAATTTGAATTTAGTTATAATTTGGTTTACAGCCGAATAGCCAGAAACTCCGGACCTTAAGGTCCAAACAGTTAACCAGCTTACCTGAAAGTAATGGGCCCAGTTCCTCTCTCTGTGTGTGCACCGCAAGCCACCTCGATCCAATTCAGTCTAGGCCGCATCGCCTCCTCGCCGCACGTCGGGTGTCACCATTTGTTGTGGTTAGAATACCACGTCGTGTTCAAAACGGCTGAGGCATCGCCCTTCGTATAAAAGATTTATTTGACCCAACATGGGTTACAGATATTCAGAGACAAACAATTACATTAATAAGATATATGCATATAAATGGAGCATTAAGAACGAACCGTCGCCATGTGCGCCTCCCGGAAATGCTCGGTGGGCGTGTGTCATTTCCGGCCTTTTATCCCCGTTTGAGAAGGCTAGCTTCCTGATTGGTTCAGCTTCTGTCGCTATGGTTATGACTTAGCCCACCCCCTCAAGGACGTTAACGTCTATATTTCAGATAAGTTTTGGTACACCGAAATCGGCTTTTGTTTAAAGTTTAACTTGCTATTATACTTTTAGGGATACAAAATGATTCGTGTCTAAATTGTTTATACGTAATAATTAATAACTATTAATTATTACCTACCTCATGGGTGTTAATTCAATATCTGTTGAAGGCCTGGTGATTCTGTTTTTTAAGGCAGATTCATCTTATTTCCCTTGTCTGCGTTTAAACTGTTAACACTGTTTGTTTAACGTGATTATACCTTAGTGATACCAACTGATTAGAAATAAAGTTGTTTATTTCTAGGAATACTTAATAACTTAATTATTATCCAACTCATGTTTGTGTTTTTATTTGGATCATTTTTATATTGGTTTTAGTTTAGTTTCAGTTGGATTTTACTTAGTCAAACTATATTGTCTAAATTAAAGAGATGTGTTCTAGCTTTATGGCATGATTTGATTGCTTGTAATCTATCAAATGTGAACTTGTAAAATTATCTTTAGCTCCTATGAGATTATATTTAAAGGTCAGCTAGTTAGAATTAGCAAACATTTTTTATAAACATAGTTCAACCCTGGAAGAAAGACACGCACACACTTTATATGACATGACATTTGAGTGCTTGATAGGAATTATAAAAAGGTATAAAATATTAAATCCAACACCTCCCTCCGCCTACGTGTGGGGGGACGGGTTCTGACTGTCGTTTGTGCTTATGCACCAAACGGCAGTTCAGATTATCCACCCTTTTTGGAGTCCTTGGAGGGGGTACTGGAAAGTGCACCTCATGTGGACTCCCTTGTCCTGCTATGGGACTTCAATGCTCATGTGGGCAATGACAGTGAGACCTGGAGGGGTGTGGTTGGGAGGAACGGCCCCCCTGATCTGAACCTGAGTGGTGTTCTGTTGTTGGACTTATATGCTCGTCATGGATTGTCAATAACGAACACCTTGTTCAAGCATAAGGGTGTCCATATGTGCTCTTGGCACCAGGACACCCTAGGCTGCAGTTCGATGATCGACTTTGTCATCGTCTCATCTGATCTGCGGCCACATGTCTTGGACACTCAGGTGAAGAGAGGGACGGAGCTGTCCACTGATCACTACCTGGTGGTGAGTTGGCTCAGATGGTGGGGGAGGATGCCGGTCAGACCTGGCAGACCCAAACATATTGTGAGGGTTTGCTGGGAACGTCTGACAGAGTCTCCTGTGAGACGGAGTTTTAACTCCCACCTCCGAGAGAGCTTTGAACATGTTCCAAGGGAGGTGGGGGACATTGAGTCTGAGTGGACCATGTTTCGTGCCTCTATTGTCAAGGCGGCTTACAGGAGCTGCGGCCACAAGGTTGTCGGTGCCTGTCACGGCGGCAACCCTAAAACCCGATGGTGGACACCGTCGGTGAGGGATGCTGCCAGGCTGAAGAAGGAGTCCTATTGGGCCTTTTTGGCCTTTGGGATCCGGGAAGAAGCTGATGGGTACCGGCAGTCCAATCAACATGCGGCTCGGGTGGTCGCTGAAGCAAAAACTCGGGCATGGGAGGAGTTCGGAGAGGCCATGGAGAATGACTTCCGCATGGCTTCAAGGCATGTCTGGTCTACCATCCGGCATCTCATGGGGGGAAAGCAGTACGCCACCAACACTGTTTATAGTGGGAGTGGTGTGCTGCTGACCTCAACTCGGGATGTTGTGGGTCGGTGGGTGGAATACTTTGAAGACCTCCTCAATCCCACCGGCACGTCTTCCACTGAGGAAGCGGAGCCTGGGGACTCTGGGTCGGGCCCTCCCATCTCTGGTGCTGAGGTCACCGAGATGGTTAAAAAGCTCCTTGGTGGCAGGGCCCCGGGGGTGGATGAGATTTGCCCAGAGTTCCTTAAGGCTCTGGATGTTGTAAGGTTGTGTTGGCTTATGCGACTCTGCAATATTGCGTGGACATCGGGGGAAGTTCCCCTGGATTGGCAGACCGGGGTGTTGGTCCCCCTATTCAAAAAGGGGGACCGTAGAGTGTGTTCCAACTACAGGGGAATCACACTCTTAAGCCTCCCTAGTAAGGTCTATTCGGGGGTTCTGGAGAGGAGGGTCCGTCAGATAGTCGAACCTCGGATTCAGGAGGAGCAGTGTGGTTTTCGTCCTGGCTGTGGAACACTGGACCAGCTCTACAATCTCAGCAAGGTCCTGGAGGGTGCGTGGGAGTTTGCCCAACCGGTGTACATGTTCTTTGTGGACTTGGAGAAGGCATTCGACCGCGGCCCTCTGGGAACCCTGTGAAGGAAACTCTGGGAGTATGGGGTACCGGGCCCTTTGATACGGGCTGTTAGGTCCCTGTATGACTGGTGTCAGAGCCTGGTCCACATCGCCGGCAGTAAGTCGGGCTTGTTCCTGGTGAGAGTTGGACTCCGCCAAGGTTGCCCGTTGTCACCGATTCTGTTCATAACTTTTATGGACAGAATTTCTAGGCGCAGCCAAGGTGTTGAGGGGATCCATTTTGGTGGCCTTAGGATTGCGTCTCTGATTTTTGCAGATAATGTGGTCTCATTGGCTTCATCAGATCGTGATCTAGAGCTTTCGCTGGAGCGGTTCGCAGCCAAATGCGACACGGCCGGGATGAAGATCAGTTCCTCCAAATCCGAGGCCATGGTCTTGAGCCGGAAAATGGTAGAGTGCCCTCTCTGGGTCAGGGAGGAGGTCTTACCCCAAGTGGAGGAGTTCAAGTATCTTGGGGTCTTGTTCACGAATAATAGAAAAATGGAGCGTGAGATCGATAGGCAGATAGGTGCAGCGTCTGCAGTGACGCAGGCGCTGTACAGGTCTGTCGTGGTGAAGAGAGAGCTGAGTCAAAAGGCGAAGCTCTCAATTTACCAATCGATCTACGTTCCTACCCTCATCTATGGTCACGAGCTTTGGGTTGTGACCAAAAGAATGAGATCTCAGATACAAGCGGCCGAAATGAGTTTTGTCCGCAGGGTGTCTGGGCTCTCCCTTAGAGATAGGGTGAGAAGCTCGATCATCTGGGAGGGACTCAGAGTAGAGTCTCTGCTTTTCCACGTCGAGAGGAGCCAGTTGAGTTGGCTTGGGCATCTGTTTAGGATGCCTCCTGTACACCTCCCTGGTGAGGTGTTCCGGACACGTCCCACCGGAAGGAGGCCCAGAGGAAGACCCAGGACACGCTGGAGGGACTATGTTTCTCAGCTGGCCTGGGAACGCCTCGGGATTCCCCCAGAAGAGCTGGCCCAAGTGGCTGGGGCGAGGGAAGTCTGGGCCTCCCTACTTAGGCTGCTACCCCCACGACCCGACCCCGGATAAGCAGAAGAAAATGGATGGATGGATGAAGGTAACCTGGAAAACCTGGAGTGGAGTTTTAGTGGTTTCAATATTCTCCTATTAATCAAGTGGAATGGATTTGTTCACGAAGAATGAGAAACTGTGCGGACTGAACTAATATTTCATAGTAATAGTAAGGGGGGGTCCAAATTAATGTTTTTTTATGTCGGGGGGGACATGTCCCCTTCACATATAATGGTTGCAATGTCTATGTCCTGGACCAAAAAAAAAAATCTATTCCGGACCAGAAGCACGATCGATTGGTAACGTTTGCGTTCTTCCGTGCCCCTGGAGGCAGATATTGGCGCCCAGAGTCTTCCTATCTCTTGTAAAGAAGAGGCGCTAGTGCACATGTCCAATTTTTAACAATAGTTTATGAGCAAAGATTCTTGCACCCCAGGGGCTGGAAATACGTCACCAATTAGACAATGTTTTTGAAAGAAACAAAGTAACTCGTCATTAACTATAAAATATTTATTTTACACAACTAAAAATATGTTTACATATATTTTGAAATATTTTTATTTTTCTACTTAATTTTTATTAAATTTTTTTTAAGACTTCAATGTAAAATGGTGAGTGGTTTCAGTGGGTGGGCGGTGCTCTAAAGCCCTCTATTGGCCAGCTACCACAGCCTCAAAGTGCAGAGAATGCACATCCAAACTCTCACTGACATCCACTAATCATCCATCCATCCATCCATCCATCCATCCATGAACATCATCTTTTAACTGCTTCTTCCTTTTTGGGTTGGGGGGTCTCCGGTGCCCATGTCCAGCAATCACTGCACGAGGGGCGGGGGACACCCTGGACAGGTCTCCAGTCCATCACAGGGACAGAAGGAGACTAACGAGACAAACAATCATTCACTCTCTCACTCACACCTAGGGACAATTTAGAGTTACCAGTCAGGCAAACATACATGTTTTTGGTCTGTGGGAGGAAACTGGAGTACCTGGAGAAAACCCACACATACACGGAGAGAACATGCAAACTCCACCCACCCAGAAAGGCCGGGATTTGAGCCGGTGACGTGCTCGCTGAGAGGGAGAAGCTGGACTGACTGCACCACCATGCTGCCTCAGCTTAATAAAACATTCTAAAATAATCACAGGTGAATTAAAATAATAATAATAATTAAAAAAAAAACTTTATTAATCCCAAAGGGAAATTAAGTATTGGCATAGCTCATCATCCTGGTTCCATTCAAAAGTTATAGATGCTGATAGCTGTGGGCAAGAAGGATCTCCTGCAGCAAATCCAAAAAAATCTGGCCACAGATATCGATCTGTCCACCCAGATCCAGCTTGCTGTCAGATCCGGCGGGTTTCTCGATCCTCCTGGGCAGCAGAACTGCCCGAATGCCGGGCAGAATTCCTCCTTGAGCAGTGTGCCAAGCTCCTCGTCACCACAGACAGCTGAAAGTGCCGGGGGATGATCCCGGTCCTCCCATTGTCACAAGATGAGTTTTCCACCAGCTCCAGGATTTCGGTGGTCAGGTTCTCGCGCGCCGCCACCAGGTTGACGGGAAATGGTCCATGGTGCCTCCTTTTCAACTCATTTGGGATTTGGGGCTGTAGTTGAGGTATTTGAGCTTTTGAGATGTCGATTAGTGGCTCCTGGTTGTTAAAAACACCTTATTGTCATGGTTATGCATCATAACAAATGCCCAAAAGTAAAACGTTTTCAGTAAAAATCCTTCCAGCTGCGCAGCATCTGACACCAGAGGAAATAATCATCCGAAAAAAGCAATTTACATTGTTGTGGCTTATAAGAACCACACTGGCGTTCAATACAGCTGAAGCGATACCTTAGTTCAAAAGATTTATTTGACAACGGATTACAAGTATTCAGAAGATCAAAAACAAATACAATTGTATGCATACAACAGGGCATTTTCAGACAGACCTGCATCAGCGCCAATCTTCCAGCAAAATGCAACGACCTCTCCTGTGACTCTGCACCTTATCCTAGATTTCTGCAGCCTCGGCTTCTGATTGGTTTAAACACCCCGTTGTCATGGTTACGGGGCTCTTCTGCATGCTAGATAAGTCTTGGAGGTCACATACCAAAAGATAAAGTTTATGGCCCTTTGTTAGCTGGTGTTTTAGCTGAAGATTTTACCCTGAGCTGATCACACTTGTTAAACGATTAAATGCTACTTTCTATTATCTTTACTAATTATGTTTAGTCAACTATATTAAGTTTAAGCAAACTATATTGAGTTTAAAGTAGAGAAATGTGCTCAGAGACTCTAAACGTCCCCCAGCCTATGTGTGTGCGTGTCAGTCTCTGTGTGTGTGTGAGCGTAGGTGTGTGTGAGTGAGAACTTATACGAATGCGAATTAGCTGAAGATTTTCTCTAGTTAATGTAAGATTATATTTAAGCAAACTACCTGAAGTTAAGATTCTACTTAAGCAAAGTAACTGATTAATACTTAAATGATTGTAAGGTAATAAAAAAAACCTTCAAAGAATGACACATACTCATTTTATAACATGAAATTTCAAGCTTGATTAAAATAATAATAAAAGATAAAACATGAAATCCAACAACATCCTGAAAACAGAGGAGTTAAAGTTTTCAAAAGCCATAACTCAGAATGAAAGTAACAGAGCTGCTCCAACATGCAGCCACCACGAGCGGCGCAATTCTAGAAATCTTTAACAAGTTAAAAACAAACTGATGAACAAGGGAAGAAAATGAGTGGATTACCTTTAAAAAAAACTGAAAATCTGACAAAAAACTGAACCTGCTGTCACAAGAAAAATTTTCTGAGAGTTTGTCTTCCTGATGCAGCATTGCTAAGATGATCCTTTCTGGATCCACCATGACAGACCGGATCAGCTGATTTCAGTTGTGTGTGTTTGTGTGTGTGTGTGTGTGTGTGCGCAGGTTGTCCAACAGGATTCTTTGGTTCTCAGTGTTCCGAGGTGTGTCGCTGCCAGAACGGGGCAGACTGTGAGCACATGAGCGGGCAGTGCTCCTGCAGAACGGGCTTTATTGGACCGAGCTGTGAGTTCAGTAAGTGCTCAGCAGAATTATTTCCTCTCAGGTTTTAAAGGTGTGTGTGTGTATGTGTGTGTGTACGTGTGTGTGACGGTGGCTCTTGTTTGCAGAGTGTCCTGCTGGAACCTTTGGTTACGGCTGCCAGCAGCTCTGTGAGTGCATGAACAATGCCACCTGTGACTACGTGACAGGAACCTGCTACTGCAGCATCAGCTTCAAAGGCATCCGCTGTGACCAGGGTGAGGACGGACGCAGCTTAGATCCTCCTGGATCTCTTCACATGTTGGCTCAAACCAATCAGAACACAGAACCAAAACTCAAAAACCCAAACCAGATGAAAGAGTTCTGTGGTGAAGCAACAGGTCTGAGCCTGGTTTTAAGATATCTCAGATTATTTCATCATCAAGGAGCAGAAGGAACCTAAAGCTCTTCTCCTCAGATTAGTAATGATTACAGATTTATCAGCTTGATGTTAACCACCAGGTTAAAACCATTTCCTGTTTGCTTTCTATGTTTTTTTTTTAATTATTTTAAATCCCAACCTGCAAACGTTTTTTTTAGATTCTCTTGAATTTAAAGCTCTGATGAAGACAAAATGGCTGAAATTATGCAGGATTTATGGGGACAGCCATGATTGGATTAGATCTGCTGACTCAGAATCCGCTGAGTCACTTGTTGCCATGCTGACTCACACTTTTGACAGAGGGGCAGTCTTGATAACTGAGTGACTTTGATGTTACCTTTAGTATTGAAATCCTTTAGCATCTCTTTCAAAAAACAAAAAGTGATAAGCGAAAGAGCTCCTGACGTTTTGTTTTCTGGTGATTCTGGAGACCTCTGAAGACTACGGTGGCCCTAAGGTGTAAATGAGCAACATTTGAAAAAATGGAATTAAATTTGAAAAAAACTGAATTACATTAAGCCAAAGCGGAAGTGTTCGGAATCACGTTAGAAAAAACAGAATCACATTAGAAAAAACAGAATTACATTTGAAAAAAAAAACAGAATTACATTTAAAAAAAAAACAGAATTACATTAAGCCAAACAGGAAGGTTTTTTTTTTTTTTTTTACTGTATTAACAGCATAAAACTGAACAACAGAACAATATACAGTACACACACAACGGAGATGTGTGTGTACTGTATATTCTAAAAAAGTTGTCAGGTCCGCTGGATGTTCAAAAAACAACAACAATAAATAAATAAAATTATAGAAATGTTTCGTTTTTCATCTGAAAGGCTTCTTCAGCCTGAGGAGCTGTATTCAGCACAGTCTTATAAATAGCACCTTCTCAAGGTGGATCATACAGTTTGTTGTTGACGTCCAGAACCAGCTGTTCACATGATCAAGAAGGACCATCAGCCTAACAATGGATCATTAGCACCTGATGGCTGTTTACTATTCACAGGGGGCTGAGTGATACTAGCAATAACATCGTTGTAAGAGGGGGACAGTTGAACAGGGAGGCCTCCACAGGACCTGATTTAACTTTTTTAGATTTTTCTACCTGGATTATTGAGCATGCATCAGGATGTACTGTATATTGTTCTGTTGTTTGGTTTTATGCTGTTAATAAAGTTTAAAAAAAAAAACTTCCTGTTTGGCTTAATGTAATTCTGTTTTTTCAAATGTCATTCTGTTTTTTACTAATGTGATTCTGTTTTTTCAAATGTAATTCTGTTTTTTTCTAATGTGATTCTGGCCACTTCAACTTTGGCTTAATGTAATTCCGTTTTTTCTAATGTTGTGATTTTGTTTTGTTTTTCAAATGTACTTCCGTTTTTTTCAAATGTTGTTCATGTACACCTTAGGGCCACTGTAGAAGATTGGTGTGAAAGCATGCAGTGATGTAAATGTTTTTTAACTTTATACTTTTACTTTTTAAGTACAATTTAGAGTTATCAATCAGACTAACTTGCATGTTTTTGGTCTGTGGGAGGAAACCGGAGTACCCAAAGAAAACCCACGCATGAACGGAGAGAACATGCAAACTCCACCAACCCATCATGATCCTCAGCTCGCTGCAGAACAAACACCCCAAGGCTCTTTACGTAGTAGCCGAAGGCTTTAATCACGTGAATCTAAAGGACTGCCTCCCAAGTTTTTACCAGCATGTAGGCATACCAACATGTGGAAACAACACGCTGGACCGTGTTTACACGAACATAAAAGATGCATACAAAGCTGAACCCTGCCCCCACCTAGGATTCTCTGATCATATCTCAGTCTTCCTGGCTCCTGCTTACCTGCCCCCACTGAGAAGCTCCAAACCGGTTCAAAAGGAAGTTAAATCTTGGATCCAGAACAGTGGCCCCATACTGAGAGATTGTTTTGATCAAACAGACTGGCAGGTTTTCAGAGAAGCTGCTGAAAATGAAGGATCGCTTGATCTGGACCAATACACATCCTTAGTTTGGGTTACATTAGTACATGTACTGACACCATCTCCACTATCAGAAATGTTAAAAGCTACCCAAACTAAACCTTGGCTAAATGCAGAGGTGCACACCCTGCTGGAAGCCAGGGACACTGCCTTCAGGTCTGGAAACTCAGAGGAGCTGAGTAAGACAAAGAAAGAGCTGGTACTGGTATTAAGAAGGCCAAGGCCACATATGCAAAGAGGATCGAGGGTCAATTCATCTCACAAGAACCTTGAAGCATGTGGAGTGGCATTAAGTGCATAACAGATTATAAAGGAAGAAGTGAACAATGCCCCAAAGACCCATCTCTGCCTGATGCCCTCAACAAGTTCTATGTACGCTTTGAAGACCCGAACAGACCACCCAGCACCAGACTCACCTCACCACCGGACGGATGAAGAGAATCTCAGCGTGACCTCAGCCGAAGTAAGGAGTACTTTCAGGAGGATTAATCCGCACAAAGCAACCAGCCCAGACAACATCCCCGGAAAAGTGTTGAAGGAATGTGCTGATAAGCTCTGCGAGGTGCTGGCAGACATCTTTAACACCTCACTTACCCTGGAAACAGTTCCCATCTGCCTGAAAACTGCCACCATCATCCCAGTCCCAAAAAGCTCTACAGTGACTGGTCTGAATGACTATTGGCCAGTGGCCCTCACCCCGATAGTTGCTAAATGCTTCGAAAAACTGGTCATGACTCACATCAAAACAACCATCAACATCAACGAGGACCCTCATCAGTACGCATACCGTGAGAACCGATCAACAGAGGATGCCATCTCCTCTGTGGTCCACACTGCGCTCAACCACCTGGAGCAGAAAATCTCTTACGTCCGTATGTTCTTTGTGGACTTCACATCTGCCTTCAACACCATGATCTCCAAACCCTGATGGACAAACTATTCACACTAGGACTTATGTCTCTTTTCAACTGTTGCGGTGCGGATCAGGTCAGTTTGGGTCGGTTCAGATCGGCTCGTGTCTCGTTGTGTTTCCATTTACACTTCTGGACCGGCTCTGTAGGTGGGGACCAGAATCCAACTCGTCTTACCACACGGTGGTGGTAGTGCTCCCTTAAGCTACTTACTAGCCACCACTAAACATATTAGAAGAAGAACACCCTGAAGGTTTTGTGACAAGATGTTGAGGAAGAGATGTCATGCTCTAATGGAGCTGTAACTTTTAAACCTGATTCATAATCCTACCTTACTGCCTTCCCTGCTGCTTTAAACCCATGTATTTTCCATTTTAGTTTAGATTTTTACAATAAAGATGTATTAAAAATATATTCACTTTTATTATTTACATATATGCACAAGGTTCATGTTAAAATTACAAAACATCACACTGTGCTGTAATCTTTGAAACTGCTTTTACAACAAGCTACAGACTTGAAAACAATTAGATTAAAGTTTGTCCTTGAATTTTAAATGTTTGTATTTCATTAAATTTAAAAACATAAATGTATTACTTATTAATCTAAAAAAGTTAAGTCTTGTCCTCTGGACATTCAAAAAACAAAACAAACAAACAAAAAACATTTATTGTTTATTTATTATAAACTGTATTGTTTGTTTTGTGAATGTCCAGAGGACCAGACTTAACTTTTTAGATTTTTCTACCTGGATTATTGAGCAGCATCAGGATATTACTTAATAAATAGTCAGTTGGTCTGTGAACACCATGGGGTCCTAGAAGAGTTGAAGAGGAGGCTGTTGATGTCTGTGCCTCCCTGGTGAAGATGCTGCTCCCACAACCCTGAAGCAGAAGATGATGGATGGATGGATGGATGGATGGATGGATGGATGGATGGATGGATGGATGGATGGCAAAGAAGGAGACCATCAAACACAGCAGGAGTGGTCAGTTCAGGTGAACTCCTGCCTGTTTGCTTCAGATCAGCTGTTCAAATCTCTGCAGGTTCAAATAAAAGGTGCACTAGGACTTTCAGCTGAATCTCTCAGGATCCTCCAGGAAGCACTTCAACTGGGTCTCAACTATTTTTTCCAGTAGTTTAGAAGCAATTGGGAGTTTGGATACAGGCTTGGATACAGAGTTTGGATATACGACTGAGGGGTCAAGATTTGTTTTTTTCAGAAGAGGATGGACAGCAGCATGTTTAAAGGATTTTGGCACCACGCCAGTAGCTAAACTACTGTTTACTATATCAAGAATGGATGGACCTAGAGTAGGAAAAACCTCCCTTTAGTATCCTGATGCATGCTCAATAATCCAGGTAGAAAAATCCAAAAAAGTTCAATCTGGTCCACTGGACATTCAAAAAAACAAAAGCAAAACAAAGCAAAAAAATCTAGAAACGTTTCGTCTCTCATCCAAGAGACTTCCTCAGTCTGAGGTGCTGTTTTCAGCTACACTCTGAGCAGCAGGACCACGCTTTCCACAGAACAACTGTGTCAACTCTTGAAACTGTGCCTGCAGTCAACCTACTTCACATATGGGGAGCAATATTATAGGCAGAAACATGGGTGTGCTATGGGGTCTCCAGTTTCTCCTATTGTTGCCAACCTGTACATGGAGGAGGTAGAAAAGAGAGCCTTGACGTCCTTTTCAGGGACACCACCAAGTCATTGGTTCAGGTATGTTGATGACACCTGGGTTAAAATCAAATCTCAGGAAGTCCAACATTTTACTGACCACATCAACTCTGTGGATAAATACATCAAGTTCACATGAGAAGATGAAAAAAATGGCAAGTTGGCTTTCTTGGACTGTGAGGTCTCAGTCTCTGATAGAGGACATTTACAAACCGATGTGTACCGCAAACCTACCCACACAGACCAGTATTTGCAGTTTGACTCCCATCACCCTTTGGAGCACAAGTTAGGAGTCATCAGGACTCTGTATCACAGAGCAGACAGCGTCCCCACTAGCTCAGGAGCCAGGCAGAAGGAGAAATCCCACACAAGACAGGCTCTAGAGCAATGTGGATATCCTAACTGGGCCTTCCTAAAAGCAGAGAAGAAACCCAAACAGGACTCCAGTCAGCCAACAGGTGAAAAGGAGGAACCCAGACCCAGACCAGTGGTTATTCCATATGTTGAGGGAATATCAGAGAAACTGAGACGTTTATTTTCTAAACATAACGTCCCAGTGGCTTTTAAACCCCAAAATACATTACGGCAAAGACTGGTTCATCCCAAAGATCCAGTCCCCCGGCACAAACAGAGTAATGTTGTGTATGCTGCTCAGTGTCAGGAGGGTGATCAGTCTTACATCGGGGAAACAAAACAGCCACTGGCCAAAAGGATGGCCCAGCACAGAAGATCAACATCATCAGGCCAGGACTCTGCGGTCTACACTCATCTCCAGGCCAATGGTTTGAGAGAGGAGTAAAGGAGGCCATCTTTGTGAAAAGAAACCGTCCATCGTTAAACAGGGGTGGAGGCCTCTGGGTTCAACTGTCCCCCTCTTACAATGCTGTGATTGCTAGTATCACTCAGCCCTCTGTGAACAGTAAACAGCCATCAGTGTGCTAATAATCCATTGTTAGGCTGATGGTCCTTCTTGAGCATGTGATCAGCTGGTTTTGGTTGTCAGCAGCAAAACTGGTTGATCCACTCTGAGAAGGTGCTATTTAAGAGACTGAGCTGAATACAGCACCTCAGACTGAGGAAGTCTCTCGTATAAGAGACGAAACGTTTCTACATTTTTTTGTTGTTTTGCTATGTTTTTTTTTTTTTGTTTTTCTTTTTTAATGTCCAGAGGACCAGATTTAACTTTTTTAGATTTTTCTACCTGGATTATTGAGCATGCATCAGGATGTTTTGGTTCTTTGTTAAAAACAAAAATTAAAGAGTATACAGTTTTTCTAAAACTACAGCCGCTAAAAAACGCAGCATATGTGATAGAAGCACAGCAGCAGTGTTTGTTTTGCCATTTTTACACAAACTTGGTAATAAGGCATGTCTGTACATTAAAAAAAAAAAAAAAAACAAGAATAATTATTAATCCATGTTTATTTTCAAATCAACACTTTAACTTTCACTTGTATCTAAGGAAGGCTGGGGAGGTAAAAAAAAGATTAAGGGGTGGAATTTTGATAAGTTACAGCTCATGAGGTACTCCATCATAGCATCTCTGACACCTCGGCCCTGCTCTCCATCTTGCGGGACAGCGACCAGGACGGGCAAAAAAAAAAAGCAACGAGGTCATCCATTTTCGTTGTGTGTTGTTTTCCGGCTCTTCTTCTTCTAATACATGTTAGTTGTGCTTAGAAAAGAGCTTAATGTAGCACTTCCGCCACCAGCTGGTAAGGTGCGTTGATATTAATAATCCACCCACTAGAGGTGAATAATCCGCCCACTAAACGGGAACTATAGACAATGTGGAGACAGAAAAATAGAGGTCCCACCAGAACCGGACACAACAGGCTACAACAAGAACCAGACCTGTGGATACCAGGCTTATGTGGCCCTGTGATGGACTTGCGACCTGTCCAGGGTGTACCCCGCCCCTCGCACAGTGATTGCTGGAAATGGGCACCAGCGACCCCCGTGACCCAAAATGGAATAAGCGGGTAAAGATAATGGATGGATGGTTTAAAAAACTCCACAATTTGGTGCCGTGACCTGGATTCTTCGCTGGTCCGTCCGCTCGGTGGACCCAGGACGAGGATTGATCACCAAGAATCACAGGATTCTTCCTCTAAACCTCTGCTAGTCTTTGAGAGCGAGGGGATGTTCTGTTTTTTTTCCATCGGGAGGATTTGACCTCGACAGAATTCGAAACAGACTGAGAACTTTTGGCTGAGACAACAAAAACAACTGCTTAAGGTAAACTGAAAAACTTTTTAATATAACAAAATAGGTTTTAAAAACCGAGGTAGATTTGTGTAAACAAATTGAGGTAAGTCTCAATAGAAAGAGACTGAGAGGTAGGTTCCTGATAAGGGGCTGAGAAATAAAATAGTGACAAAGTAGGTTTTAATCATTTTAAACTGAGGTAGATTTGTGTAAACAAATTGAGGTAAGTCTCAATAGAAAGAGACAAGAGGTAGGTTCCTGATAAGGGACTGAGAAATAAATAGTGGATAATTAAACAAGGAAGCACCAGGAAAATTAAACAAAAATGGGTGCAGGGAAAAGCAAAGTAGAGGATTACATTCCTTGTTGTCCAGAAGCTGACCGGATGCGCAGAATACATGGAGATCCATGTCTCAGTTTTGTTCCACAGTGGCATTCCAAATTAAATTTTTCAAAAAATGGTTATTTTGACTCCAAAGAATTTCAAAAATTAGAAGAACAGTTGTTAAGACAGAAACAAAAAATGTGTAATATGAAGAAAATACCACAGGATATTTTTGTAGCCATGCACAATCATGAACAAACGTTTAAATTATGGAAAAACCAGTCAAAATCATTAACACAAAAAACAGCATCCAGGACCTATCAAATAACTCAGAAAGTTGAAAAAGCAACCAAACTGGCTCCAAAGAATGGAACAATGACAAATTCACAAAATACTCCAGAAGCTAAGTCAGGAAAAGAAACTAGATCGTTAAAGGACAAATTAAACTTGTCTCTCTCCTCTCTCTCTTTTTCTTCACATAAACCTGAGTCCTGTGGACTTCTGTCTCCCATGGCACAGATGTACCCCTCTCTGGCTGGTTTCACTGACTCACCATCATATGCCCCACCTGTAACGGCAAAGAAAAAGAAGGACAAATCACAAGAACTACCCATTAAATGTCAAGCTCAGCTGCTCCCACCACCAAAACCCATTTGGCCCTTGACTCTGATGATGATTTTCAAGGATGTGCACCAGCATCTGATTCAGAGGAAGAAGATGATGAAACCTCACCAGTGTCCTCACTGAAGACCCCAGCTGATACTAAAGGTCCTGTCACTGGAACCAGTACTAAAGTCATCACAAGACAAATGGGAAAATTTAAGGCCCTTGAAGAAAAGGCTGAAGCTATAAAAAAGGAAATTGACAACATTAAACAGCAAGGCCTAAAGAAAAAACAAACAAAAAATGCAGATCATCATTATCTGACCTTCCCCAAGCTGCAGATGGAGTGGACGACCCTGCAGACCTGCTCACCAACCCGATGCTGGAGGTTGGAGGACCGACTGGCCCTCAACTGGTGTACCGTACATGGCCAAAGGCGATGATCGAGATGGCAAGCCAGCACTTGCCTGACCTGGCACAAGGAGGAGCTGCTATAGCTGCTGACGTGATGGACATCAAATTGTCAACGTCCAGGCAGATCACAAGGACAACCAACATTTCTTCACACACGTGGAAAGGATCACAGAACACATCAATGCAGCGTATCCTCAGACCCCAAGCTTCACCACCATCACAGACACTGTTTCAAAAACCAGTTGAAGCCCCACAAGACTATGATAACTGACTGCTGCCCATCTTCAGATCCCACTCTGGTATTCCCATTGATAATGATGACTGGCGAGAAGCCCCTCAAGCAACGTCTTTTGAGATTATTTTCTGCCAATCTCTGATGACTAGACTTCTCCCACCAATCCGCAAAGCTGTTCAATCCACCTACATTGGGTGGAAAACTGGTGTCCGGCTGAATGAGCTTCTCAGACACGCCAGACACACCTGGGATCAGCACACAGCTGACCAAACCTCCACCCAGTAGAAAAAAACAGAGACAAACTGAAGATCCCTAGCTCATGTTGCTACAAGCAGCCACACAGATGACACTTAATACATCCATCCATCCATCCATTTTCTTCCGCTTATCCGGGGTCGGGTCGCGGGGGGTAGCAGCCTAAGTAGTGAGGCCCAGACTTCCCTCTCCCCAGCCACTTGGGCCAGCTCTTCCGGGGGAATCCCAAGGCGTTCCCAGGCCAGCCGAGAAACATAGTCCCTCCAGCATGTCCTGGGTCTTCCTCTGGGCCTCCTTCCGGTGGGACGTGTCCGGAACACCTCACCAGGGAGGCGTCCAGAAGGCATCCTAAACAGATGCCCAAGCCACCTCAAATGGCTCCTCTCGACATGGAGAAGCAGCGGCTCTATTCCGAGTCCCTCCCGAATGATCGATCTTCTCACCCTGTCTCTAAGGGAAAGCCCAGACACCCTGAGGAGAAAACTCATTTCGGCCGCTTGTATCCGAGATCTCATTCTTTCGGTCACAACCCAAAGCTCGTGACCATAGATGAGGGTGGGAACGTAGATCGATCGGTAAATTGAGAGCTTCGCCTTTTGACTCAGCTCTCTCTTCACCACGACAGACCCGTACAGCGCCCGCTTCACTGCAGACGCTGCACCTATCCGCCTATCGATCTCACGCTCCATTTTTCCCTCATTCGTGAACAAGGCCCCAAGATACTTGAACTCCTCCACTTGGGGTAGGACCTCCTCCCTGACCCGGAGAGGGCACTCTACCCTTTTCCGGCTCAAGACCATGGCCTCGGGTTTGGAGGGACTGATCTTCATCCCGGCTGCATCCCATTCGGCTGCGAACCGCTCCAGCGAAAGCTGTAGATCACGATCTGATGAAGCCAATAAGACCACATCATCTGCAAAAAGCAGAGACGCAATCCTAAGGCCACCAAAACAGATCCCCTCAACACCTTGGCTGTGCCTAGAAATTCTGTCCATAAAAGTTATGAACAGAATCGGTGACAAAGGGCAACCTTGGCGGAGTCCAACTCTCACCGGGAACAAGCCCGACTTACTGCTGGCAATGCGGACCAGGCTCTGACACCGGTCATACAGGGACCTAACAGCCCGTATCAAAGGGCTCGGTACCCCATACTCCCAGAGTACCCCCCACAGGGCCCCCCGAGGGACGCGGTCGAATGCCTTCTCCAAGTCCACAAAGCACATGTAGACTGGTTGGGCAAACTCCCACGCACCCTCCAGGACCCTGCTGAGAGTGTAGAGCTGGTCCAGTGTTCCACGGCCAGGACGAAAACTGCACTGTTCCTCCTGAATCCGAGGTTCGACTATCCGACGGACCCTCCTCTCCAGAACCCCCGAATAGACCTTACCAGGGAGGCTTAAGACTTAATACAGCTGTCGCTAAATTATCTCACCCACCAACACCCCAGCAGCAACCTGTCCAGCCTTATCAACACCAGACTGACCCAGCTGGACCTCGCCCTTGTTATCTGTGTGGAGGACTTGACCATTGGATCAGAGATTGCCCACACAAAAGGAATCAGTGATGTGGCAGAGGTCGCCCGCCATACCAGCCCAGACCACAGGGCCCGAGGCCTCAGCAGCACGGCCCAGGCCAACAGCAGCCACAAAATGGACAGAACTTTTACCCAAGCCCACACCGACGCGGTGGACATGGTTTTGGGCATCCAGGGGGCAGAGGCCGGAGAGGAGGTTACTCCACCTGACTAGTGCCGGGAGACCAGGACCCAGGACTCCCCACTGCAAGTATCAGCACACACACACCTGTTTTTCTGTCAGACACAGGCAGGATTATTCCTACATATTACAAATACACCCAGTCAGCGTATCTGAAGTTACCCATGCTCACAGTGTTTGTTGAAAACGTCCCTGTTAAATTTCTTGTATACTCAGGAGCAACACAATCTTTAATCATGAAAAAATGTTTTCCTGAAGCTCCACTCAGGCAAAATTGTACACTCTACAGGAGCATCTGGTCAAGCTGTTCTTGAAGTTGTTACAGCTCCCCTGAAAAGTATAGATCCATTCGACCAATCATCACATGATCATCAGTTTTTGCTGTCAGGCTCCTGCCCAGTAAATTTACTGGCTAGAGACTTGATTCTAAAATCTAGATTGACACTCAGCTGTGGATCTGAAGGTCTACTCATGTCAAAACAGGAAGAGAATCCAAACACTCTTGTTTCTCTCACTCCTGATTTGTTGTACATTTTTGAATGGTTGTTAACCAACCAAGATCAACAATTTGGTGGCAGCTGTGGGATTCCTCCCTTTGGCAAATCAACAATTCTCTGCTCACCATGGCCAGAGACAGACTCCCACCCACAACTTGTTTCATGTCTGAACAATGCCTCCACTGCACTGCTCATGTAATTTCAGAGCCTGCTGATCATTTAGGAGACTAATTTCTGATGACACCCGACACACAACTCACCACTTTGTCCCTCTGCTGGACACATGACTATTGTTTTGTTTTGCTGACCCTCAATGACAAGGTGACACCCCAAACACCCTATTTCACAGTGACTGACTCTTTTCCCCACATTTCACTGTCAAAACCACCTGATTCACAGTGGCGTTCTCTGGGCCCCTTGGCACTCAGAGCACACACTGCCTCAGACTGGGAACCATGTGATAGCTGTTTTTTCTCACCCTCTCTCAACATGTACAGACAAGATTTTTGTCATCTGCTGACTGTACGCCCCACAAAAGAAGTGATTGACAATAACAAATGACTAACAATGTCCACCTTGTCTCAGGACGACCCAGAATTGGCAGCAGTCCCAACACATCTATGGGCACAGACTAAATATGATGTAGGACTCCTAAAAGGCCAAGAACCCATTCAAATTACACCTAAATCCACATATCGACCCAAAATCCCTCAGTACCCCTTAAAACCTGACACAGAAAGAGGCACTACTCCTGTTTTTCACTCTTTGCTTAAAGCCGGAGTAATTATTCACTGTCCATCCCTCCCATATTAAGTCCATCCCTCCCTTTTAGCGTGCCCGTACATCCAGACAACCAATTTTGGTTTGCTTTTCAATTTCAAGGAAAGTCTTACACTTTCACCCGCTTGTGTCAAGGTTACTGTGAGTCACCCACTATTTTTCATCAAGCACTGAATAACAGTTTTGCTGGGTTTACACTTCCTTCGGATTGTGCTTTGTTACAATACGTGGATGACCTTCTGTTGGCAACGCCCTCAGAACAGTCTTGTAGATAAAATACTGTCCGTCTGCTCCAACACTTGGCTGAGCAGGGACACAAGGCTTCATTGTCTAAACTGCAGTTTGTACAAACTACTGTGACATTTCTGGGCCATAGAATCTCAGTAGCAGGTAGGGAAATTACAGACACTCGCATTAAAGCAATAGTGAAACTGCCACTTCCCGAGACTAAGAAACAGTTGATGTACTTTTTAGGACTTTTGTGGTTATTGCAGACATTTTATTCCAAACTATGCTGAAATGGAGACTCCTCTACGTGTCATCTGTCATGAAAAAGGCCTACTGATGAGCTCTAAATTGACATGGTCTAATGAGGCACTGCAGGCCTTTGAAGCGCTGAAAAAACAACTATAGCAAGCCCCAACTCTTGGAATTCCAGATCCTACACGCCTTTTTATTCAGGCTGTGGATGAGCGCGGTGGCTATAAGACTTCTGTTTTGCTCCAAAAAACAGGGTGACAGATTGAAACCAGTCGCCTATTTTTCTGCTAAATTGGACTCAGTAGCAGCAGGCTTGCCTTTTTGTTTGCGTGCTGTGGCAGCTGCTGATAAGGCTGTCCTAGCTAGTCGTGATATTGTGGGATATTCTGATCTGACCCTCCTCGTTCCCCACGCTGTCACACAAATTTTAAATGAACAGAAAACTGCACATCACTCAACAGCACGTTGGTTAAAGTACTACACAACTCTGTTGGACATGCCTAACATAACCATACAACGTTGTAATGTTCTAAACCCAGCCACACTCTTGCCAACAACTGAAGATGGCACTCCACATGACTGTATGGCTGAGTTGGAAATTGTTTGCACCCCCAGACCTGATTTGGAACAACACCCTCTGGACAGTCCAGATTGGGATCTGTTTGTCGATGGCTCTGTATCATGTGACCCAGTTACAGGCCAGATAAGAAGTGGTTATGCTGTTGTAACACACACACACAGTTGAAGCTGCTCCCGTTCCATCATGGCGAGGCGGCTCACTCACTGGGTCTCAAACCCAGGTGTGGTGGCTTCCCCCCCCCCCCCCCCCCCAGGTTACCAAACCAGCCCCTGTTTCGCTGCACCTCATCCATTGAGCCATAAAGAACTCTCCACTCTTCATCAGACTTTTTACAGGATCTCCCCCCAGGAAAAGACTGCAAAAATGGGCCTACTGCAACATCCATGGAAAACCACCCTAGCACTGGGCCTACGACATCATATGGAAAGCCGTTGACAGACAGACTGGGGAGATCGTGGCAGTGAAGAAAATCTTTGATGCTTTCAGAAACAGAACAGATGCCCAGCGAACATACAGAGAAATCATGTTCCTCCCGGAGTTTGGAGATCACGTCAACATTGTCAAGCTTCTCAACATCATCGAAGCACAAAATGATAAAGACATTGACCTCATCTTTGAATACATGGATACGGACCTGCACTCTTTGATAAAGAAAGGCTCTCTTCTGAAGGATATTTACAAGCGTTACGTCATGTACCAGCTCTTCAAAGCTATCAAATATCTCCATAGGAGTTTGTTTAGCCATTCTAACAACTTGTGGTTGCTGTTGTATACCTTGTATTCGCTCATTGTCCACACGTCTGATCTCGACTGCCCTCACTCCTGAACACCTGGCAGAAACCTATGCCCTGCTACATAACTTCAAAACTTCCGGTAAGATGGCGCCTGTGTACATGGCTTGCAATCTACCTCTGCTGATGGTGTTCGGATTATTTTTGTTTTTTGCATTTCACATCTGTGACATCAACTCTCTGCTGGTATATGACAGACAACAACTTTTGGATCTTCGTTTTTCTCTCACTAATGTCGCTTATTTAGACCATTATCAGTGTACCTCTGGACTCTCACCCCGCCCCCCCCTGCTGGCAGACGTGCCAGCTTACCTTCGCTGCGCTCCTCACCTGCCTGCCTGGCGATATCGCTTCAGACACCGGGGAAAACGTGCTGGTCAGCTGGTGAAGCTTAAAGCTCTGCGCGCTGCATCTTCCTCTTCAGCTTGCGGTCATGGTCTCCATCGCCAGCTTCCTGTGTGCCCGGACCAGGTAACCAACGGTTGTTGTCAGCCGGTGCACCGCTCGGACCAACCTGGAGGGGCTGTTATTGAAAATCTGAGGCCATTAGCGCGCGCTAACTCCACCGCTGTTGGCTCCACTTCGTACAGTATCCGGATGTGTTTGGTCAACGCAAGATCTGTTACCAACAAAACTTTTATCCTCAGGGACTAATTTCAAGAGCAGGAGTTGGACTTTTTCTGTATCACAGAGACTTGGATGTCTCCGGGTGAGTCCAGCGCCTTGATGGAATTACTGCCACCAGACTGTTTGTATTTTAACGCACCACAGCCATCAGGCCTGCGCGGTGGTGGATTATTAACAATATTCAAACCAAATTTTGACTTTAAACAACTGCCCATCCCAGTTTCCCGCACCAGCTTTGAGCTGCACGTCTTTGAACTCGGACATTCATCTCCGACGTTATTTGCACTCGTCTACCGCCCACCTCGATCTAAGGATTACATATATGAGTTTTCTGACTTCTTAGCTGAAATCACACCAAGATATGAGCATGTTTTCATTATTGGGGACTTTAATTTGCACGTGTGCTGTCCTGAGAAGCCCTTGGTTAAGGACTTTTTAGATTTATTGGACTCATTTAATCCAAGGCAGCATGTAAATGGTCTCACCCAAGAGCGTGGACATACACTGGACGTCGTTTTAACTCATGATGTGACTGTTAATAATCTTGTTATTGGTGATAATGTTTTTTCAGACCACATGCCAGTCCAGTTTGAATTCACCCTCCCCCATCTAACTCCTAAGCCATACATTCTTGCACGTAGGACCCGGGCTATTAACCTCTTCACTGCCACACGTTTCACAGATGTTTATAACTCTGAAATGATAATTCAGCCCTCGGTGTTTCTCACCACCATGGAGGAGCTGACATCCCAGTTCAACTCTGTCTGCTTAAAGACTCTGGATCATGTTGCGCCTGTTAAAACTAGAAAATCAAAACTCAGAGCAGAACCTAGGCTGAGTGATGTCACCAAGGCCGTTAGGCAGCAATGTAGGAGGGCGGAACGAAAGTGGAGGAAAGACAGGCTGCAGGTCTCTTTCCAAATACTTAAAGAGAGTTGGCGCCGTTATCAGAAAGCAGTGAAAGCTCCTAAATCCAAATACTTCTCTGATATAATTACCTCAAACTCTCACAACCCACGTGTCCTCTTCTCCACCCTAAACTCTGTTCTCCACCTCACTGAACCATCACCTCTGGAAGCCTCCACTGAGCTGTGCGACAACTTCTTACATTTCTTTTTGGAAAAAATTGCAACCACCCGGGCTCTCATTTCCCCTCCAACTCATGACCAATCCATCCCACCTCAGTCTGTAGCTCTATTTGACCATTTTGAACCCATCACTCTATCTTGTCTAGAGCAGGTCATGTGCAGCTTGAAACCTTCTGGCTCCCCCTTTGATGCGGTCCCCCCTCGACTACTAAAGGGAGTCCAAAAAAGTTAAATCTGGTCCTCTGGACATTCAAAAAAACAAAAGCAAAACAAAGCAAAACAATCTAGAAACGTTTCGTCTCTCATCCAAGAGACTTCCTCAGTCTGAGGTGCTGTTTTCAGCTCAGTCTCTTAAATAGCACCTTCTTAGAGTGGATCAATCAGCTTGCTGCTGACAACCAAAACCAGCTGATCACATGCTCAAGAAGGACCATCAGCCTAACAATGGGTCATTAGCACACTGATGGCTGTTTACTACTCACAGAGGGCTGAGTGATACTAGCAATCACAGCATTGTAAGAGGGGGACAGTTGAACCCGGAGGCCTCCACCCCTGTTTAATGATGGACGATTTCTTTTCACAAAGATGGCCTCCTTTACTCCTCTCTCAAACCAT
>NC_056499.1:60868579-60884745 GCF_014905685.2 Nematolebias whitei
ATATATATATATTACGTACATTACATAATAACCTACATTTGATTTGATATTTAACAACTCTTTCAGAGCTTATGTTTACCACGCAGCTCTTTAAGTTAAGCTGTCGCAAATTATCTTCATGATTGAAGTGCTGTTAAGTAATATTAAGTTAGTGCTCCTTTGTACCACAGTGAAAGTCGTGGAGAGAATTTTTGACCTTGGGCGAAAAAGATACAGAAGCTGCTGGATCCACAGGATGGACATCATGGCCGAGGTGTTTGACATGCAATGACTGAAAACCTCCTGAATGAGGAGGATTGTAAACGTAGATTACACAAGTCCTACACCTTTTTAACTCCACTGCAATGTTCATTTACAACACATGGACATTCTGTATTATGGTTACGTTTTTCAGTACTCATTACAGATAAAACCGAAAAAATACATAAATAAAAAAACTGGACTTTATTTGTAACTGAAGATGTATCACATTTTATCCGAGGCTCTTTCTCAATTTAATGAAACGAGGAGTGTGATTCAAGTTATAAAGCTGTGGTGTGCCGTAAGCTTGTATTATGGAGACTGACACATGCAGATCAATCTCCAGCAAGCTTACAGAACACCACAGCTTTATAACTTTAATCCCAGATTCCTTTTTTCATTGAATTGTGAGTGCTCCTCGGATGATTAGCGAAACGTCTTCAGTTTTTAAAAAAGTCCTGTGGTTTTGTTTTTATCTTTTTTGGGGGGGATTTGCCGTGTCAAGGATAACTGAGAATCTTCACCAGCATTGTTACAGGTAAAAAACAATTACTTCACTTATCTACACTATTGACGTAAAGAAACACTGTAAGCACTTCACTTTTGATGATCAGATGGAAGCTCAAGACTTGAAAATGTTTCTTTTATTAGAAATAAAGACCTGTACAAAAAAAAACAATTATACACTAATTAAATATGCAACCTTAACAAGCTACATTTTTGGCTATTTGTGGGCTTACCTTGCAGGATCTACATTTCTATAGATCAACTATGATCTACTCTAAATATTTTTAAACATGTCTGTTTGCCATGGAACGGGCAATGGATTCCAGCACCCCAAGGAGTGCCTGATTGAAAGCAGCACTCTGTTCAGCCTCCTGCCTTCGCTGTGCTGCTTCCTCTCTGCGAAGATCTGCTTCCTCTCTCCTCAAGGCCATCTCCTCCCTCCTAATGGCCTTCTCCTGCTTCCTCGCTGCTGCAGCTTGGCGTTGCCTCTCCGCAGCTTCTTCTTGCCTTGCTTTTTTGGCATCCTCACAAATAAAATGGAAGTGTTCCTCTCTCTGCTTCCGGTTCATCTCCTCTTGTTCTGTATGCGCAGAAACAAAGCTCTCTGCTGCACTTGTTGATCTGCGCTTTCTATTGCCTAGGAATAACACACAAGAAAATGGCTGTTAGATGAAGAAGTACAGGTAGAGTTTTTAAATAAATTATTTACATTAAAGTTCCTCCTAATTTCAAAAGGTGTTTGTTCACAAGATCAGAAATGATTCTGTTCATAAAGCAGTCTAGTACTTTAATGATAGTAAGCAGGTGGGCATCAATAAACTACATGTAGTCATTTACAACGGTTTGTGCTAATTTAGAAAAAGAACAGAGCATCGTTAATCTGAACAAAAATCACTACACCCTGTATAATTTCAATAATAAACTTCATAAATGAAAGTTTAAGTAATAAATGAATAATTAAATTTAACATTTATACATTACAACTGAATAAACAAGTAGTTTGAATACATGCAAGGTGTTTTACAACAAAAACAAAACAACATTCATATCAACATGATCAATGTGATGTTATACACGATTGTTGCTTCTTACCTAGTAACGGGTGCTGTTTGATGCCGCTCTGCTGCGTGTTGCCCGGTGGCGTGGATGTACTCGGTGGCGTAGATGTACTTGGTGGCGTAGATGTACTTGGAGCTGGTGTGGTCGGGAAGGGTCAGAAGCGGGGAGGATTGGACAGTCAAAAGCAGAATCTGGCAAACCTTCATCTTCAGTGGGACTTTCTGCATCAAAATAAGAGTGGAAAAACAGCAACAGAGTACAGTTAGCAATGATGCTAACTAATGACGACTTAACCGTGTCAGCCTCGTTTGTTCAGAGTACTTTCAGAAAACGCAAAGAAACGGTTGCATGAGGAAAAGGAAATATGCTTAAAGTAAATAAAATACACTCACCATCAGCTGTAGCTTCCAGAAGAGCAGTGGCCGTGTCTAGGCCACTCTCCCTCCCTTTGTTGGCTGGGCGTTTGCCGTAAATGGCATCCATTTGTACAAACCACTTCCAGTTTCTTCTGTTTGCTCCACTCCTACCGTTGTGGTCCTTAATCGTTTTGTAATCGCTTTTTAGTTTTTTAAGCTTTCCTGTTTGCTTTGGTGTGCGATGGAGCCCTGCACCGCCATCTGCGCAGACACCTCTTGAAACATCATTTCATTTCGTTCCATCTAGCTCCCTCTGCACTTGTTCATCGGCCAGCAAACAGAGAAATGCCTGAACTTCAGCAATCGACCACGGTTGTGACATGATTATTCGTTTTACCTTATAAAATATTCCAAAATAAGCTCCTCCGATTTCTTGTTGTCTGTTATGCGGGTGAAAAAGAAAATGGCGGATCGGGATTTCCGGTGGAAGACTGAATCTCCGCCCTCCACCAATGAATACGCCCCCTGACCAATCAGTGACCTACAGTGCGCTGATGTCACATCTAGACCCTACAAGAACCAGACCTGGGACCTCAGAGAATTAGGTCCCAAAAATGGGGTGGGTTCCACCGCTAAAGGCATTGTGGATAAAACACGCAATCGGCCATAACTAGTTACATAGGAGTACCAAAGGGCCCTGTGGATAAGGGGCTATAGAGACAAACGAGACAAACAACCATTCACTCTCTCACTCACACCTAGGGACAATTTAGAGTTACCAATCAGCCTAACATGCATGTTTTTGGTCTGTGGGAGGAAACCAGAGTACCCGGAGAAAACCCACGCATGCACGGAGAGAACATGCAAACTCCACCCAGAAGGCCCCTGGACCGGGGTTTGAACCAGGGACCTGCTCGCTGAGAGGCAGCAGCTCTACCAGCTGCACCACCGTGCTGCCCGTTTTTTTAACCTTCCATCCTTCCATCCATTTTCTTTACCCATTTATTCCATTTTGGGTCACGGGGGTCGCCGGTGCCCATGTCCAGCAATCACTGTGCGAGGGGCGGGGTACACCCTGGACGGGTCGCAAGTCCATCACAGGGCCACATAGAGACACACGAGACAAACAACCATTCACTTTCTCACTCACACCTAGGGACAATTTAGAGTTACCAATTGGCCTAACATGCATGTTTTTGGTCTGTGGGAGGAAACCGGAGCACCCGGAGAAAACCCACGCATGCACGGAGAGAACATGCAAACTCCACCCAGAAAGGCCCCTGGACCGGGGTTTGAACCAGGGACCTGCTCGCTGAGAGGCAGCAGCTCTACCAGTTGCGCCACTGTGCTGCCCGTTTTTTAAACCTATTGTTTAATAAATTTTGAGACTGAGAACTTGATAAAAATAAAAGAGTAAGATTCATTGATTTCTTCTGCAGAAGGAGAGAACACATGGAATGGAAATGCAGCCCAAGAATTATTGTGTGTTCTCTAAAAAAACATGAGCAATGCAGCTTCATTTATACATCTTCACATGTAACAGATCTTGCTTTGACACAACAGCCATTACCTCATTTGCAATCTTATCAGAGAAAAAAACAGACAGTACGTTTGTGGTCAGTGACTGGTTCTAGAGCTGGGTTTGAGAAACGGAAGTTACAAAGCTTCACTAATTGATGCTGAGGGGATTTAGCTGATAAGCTTTAACAGAGTGTGATATAAAGTAAATGACTAATAAGTGTGATGATAAACTTCATGAGCAAAATAAACTGGTATCAGTGTTTTACATTTCCACAAAGTACTGATCCTTTCTGAGACTCAGAGCTAAAACGGCAGGCAAACACTTTAATTATCATTTTAAAATAAACTGTAAATTGAGTAAACATATCAAACTTTTATATTAACAACCCAGAAAATATCAACAATATCTCTGTCTTCCGATCTGAACCAGATTTTTGGTGAGTCATTAGTGAGCACTTATGGACACATTGGTATTGTTTTTTAAATTTTAACTCAAGTGCACCCCCTAGATTATTCAAACAGTAATATCTCAGTTATATATCGTCCAATCTTTACCAGATTTATTGTGCGTGATCAGTGAACCATTTTGCACACATTGGGATTGTTTGTTTAACATTTGACTCCTGAACGCCCCCTAGATTATTCTACAAGTTATATATTAGTGATGTATCATCCGATCTGCACCAATTTTATTGTGCGTGATTAGTGAGCACTTCTAGATACATAGGTATGGTTGTTTAACGTTTGACTCTAGTGCACCCCCTAGATTATTCTAACAGTTATATTTCAGTGAATTATCATCTGATCGGAACCAGATTTTTGGTGCATAATCAGTGAGCATGTCTAAACACATTGATTTTGTGGTTTAACATACGATTCAAGTACGCACCCTCTCATACTGATATGGACGGAAGGCAATTGTAAAGTTTAGGCATATGCGCACCCTGATGGACTCGTGCAGGAATGGCATGAGAGCATTCGTGACGGCAACTGGGAGGCGTTGCTGAAACACCCGTGGTCGTGGCTGATGTCGAAGGTTCGGCAACTGCGCACTCTGATGAACAGGCGCGTGAGCGTTCACAATGCTGATTGGGTGGAGTCATTGGAGCTCCCGCGGTTGCCGTAAGGCCGGAGCGGTGCTTTGTTGCGAGGGCCTTCAATGCTGCTTGCAGCTTTAATAAATATTTTGTAATTGCTCTGTTCAGGCCCGAGCTTCAATTTTTTCCACCAAATATGTTGGCTTTTTGGGGGCCTTAACATATCCAAAAAGTCACCAAATTTGGCAGACGCATCAGAACTGGTGAAAAAATAAGTATTTTAAGGGTGTGACAAAAATCGCAACAGAAACCGCTCAAGAGCGCCACCTAGAAATGTTCAAAATACTCTCCGCATTAACCTTAGTTTGTCATAGAAACATGAAATTTGGTACACTTGTCCAATTACCCAAGATGCATGAAAGCCCCCTGGCACGAACGTTGTACGATAAACAGGAAGGTGGCCATTTTGGAATGTTGTCCCAATTTTCACACCTTTTTGGATGTTTACAGCCTACGTATTTGAACAAACTCCTCCTAGGGATTTCGCTCAATCGGTTTCAGACTTGGCCATTTTGGTCAAAAGGCATGGGGGACAAAAAGTTATCAAAACAAAGGAAACTGATTCATGCTGAAGAGGCAGGGCCAGACATCAAATTTTGACATATCGCCATGAAAAACGAAACGCTAATAGGTCCTACACGAAAACTCTCTGAGACATCAAACCTTCAGTGATTGATCCACATCCAATCCCCTGCAATACTGAATGGTCAAATCATGACATAACTTAAGCCATGCCCCCTGACAACAGGAAGTGTAAAGTTTTACCTTGAATGGTCCCTATCTGATCCCTGTTACATGATCAGCATGGTAGTGTGTCCAGTGACCGAAGACATGTTGGTGTAACTTGCTTTCCAACACTGACAGTTTGGGGTGGAGCATGTGGGCGTCGTGACGTGGAAAAGTAAGACGTAATGCCATCGCCATACGTTTGGCTCTAAATTCCACAGATTTGAACCGAGGTGCACCAAAATCAGTATGATCAATCATTATCCACCCCTTGAACATGAAGCCATGCTAATTGCCCAATAGCCTCCACAGCGCCCCCTAGAATATTTTAAAACCTCAGCTCCAAGACATTTTTTGACCGATGATTCTGAAACTCGGCAAACATCTGTATCTTCTCAGGACCTATGCAAAAGTCTCTTGGAGCCCTGGTCCCAAATCAACAGGAAGTCGGCCATTTTGGGTCAAAGGGTCATTTTTGGGCGTTTGTAATGGCGAATTTTAACGAACTCCTCCTAGGGATTTTGAAGGATTGCCTTCAAACCAAAATCTGCCATCTGCCACCATCATCCCAGTCCCAAAAAGCTCTACAGTGACTGGTCTGAATGACTATCGGCCAGTGGCCCTTACCCCGATAGTCGATAAATGCTTCAAAAAACTAGTCATGACTCACATCAAAACAACCATCAACATCAACGAGGCCCCTCGTCAGTATGCATACCGTGAGAACCGATCAATAGAGGATGCCATCTCCTCTGTGGTCCACACTGCGCTCAACCACCTGGAGCAGAAAACTCATCATCATCCGTCATTTGTGAGCATTTCTAGACACATTGGTATTGTTGTTTAATATTTGACTCAACTGTGCCCCATAGATAATTCAAACTGTTATATCTCAAGGATATATTATCAGACCTGCACCAGATTTTTTTGTGCATGATAGTTGAGCACTTCTATATACCTTTGTGTTGTTATTTAACATGTGACTCGAGTACGCCCCCTAGATTATTCCAAAAGTTATATCTCAGAGATATATTATCAGATCTGCACCAGATTTTTGGCGAGTCATTAGTGATCACTTATGGACACATTTGTATTGTTTTTTAAGTTTTGACTCCAGTGCACCCCCTACATTATTCTAACTGTTATAGTTCAATGAAATATCATCCAATATGTACAAGATTTATTGTGCTTGATCAGTGAGCACTTCTAGACACATTGGAATTGTTCTTTAACATTTGACTCAAGTGCGCCCCTACAATATTCCAACAGTTATAGCTCAGTTTTCCATCATCCGATCGAAACCAGATTTTTTGTGCATAATCGGGGAGCATGTCTAGACACATTGATATTATGGTTCAAGATATGACTCAAGTTCGCCCCCTAGATTATTTAATCAGTTATATCTCAGTGATATATCATCCGATCTGTACCAGATTTTTGGTGCGTCATTAGTGAGCACTTCTAGACACACTGGTATTGTTTTTTAATATTTGACTCCAGTGTGCCCTCTACATTATTCCAACAGTTATATCTCAGTGAAATATCATACAATATGTACCAGATTTATTGTGGCTGATCAGTTAACACTTCTAGACACATTGGTATTGTTCTTTAACATTGGACTCCATTGCGCCCCCTACATTATTCAAACAGTAATATCTCAGTTATAAATCATCCAATTTGTACCAGATTTATTGTGTGTGATCAGTGCACCATTCTGCACACAATGGGATTGTTGTTTAACATTTGACTCCTGAGCACCCCCAGATTATTCTATACGTTCGATCTAAGTGATGTATCATCCGATCTGCACCAAATTTATGGTGTGTCATTATTGAGCACTTCTAGATACATTGGCATGGTTGTTTAACGTTTGACTCTAGTGCGCCCCCTAGATTATTCCAACAGTTATATCTGAGTGAATTATCATCCGATCAGAACCAGATTTTTGGTGCATAATCGGTGAGCTTGTCTAAACACATTGATATTGTGGTTTCGCATATGACTCAAGTATGCACCCTCTCATACCGATATGGGTGGAAGGCGATTGCAAAGTTTAGACATATGCGCACCATGGTGGAAGCGTGCAGGAATGGCATGAGAGAGTTCACAACGGCGACCGGGAGGCGTTGCTGGAGCGCCCCTGGTCGTGGCTGATGTCGAAGGTTCGGCGAATGCACACTCCGGTGAACGGACGCTGGACGGGAGTGTGAGCGTTAGAGATGGCGACTGGGCAGAGTCACTGGAGCTCCCGCGGTCGCTGTAAGGCCGGTGCGGCGCTTTGCTGCGAGGGCCTTCAATGCTGCTTGCAGCTTTATTTCTTTATTGTAATCTTGTTTAACCCCCAATAATCAATACATGGTCTCAAGGAACCATCATTCTTCCCCACGAAGAAAAATCCTGTGCCAGCAGGAGAGGCAGAAGGTCTGATAATACCAGCTTGTAAGGATTCATTGATATAGTTTTCCATGGCCTGGTTTTCTGGGCCTGAGATAAAATGTAGTCAAACGTTAAACAACCATACCTGTCATGATCAGCGGCCCCTGCTGGCCCCCTTCTGCTCACTTCCCTGCTCCTTCATGACATGCTATGTTTTCTGCCATTCTGGTCATAGTTTCTGTTCATGTTTATTCTCATCTCCTGTCAACCTGCACCTCTGCCTGATCACTTCACCACACCCCCTCAACTTATCACAGTAATCAGCCCTGATTCCACTCACCTGTTCTGCTCATCTGGTTCACCTGCTCTGCACCCTTCATAAGATCCATTTTCCCTCTCTACCAGTGCGAGATTATTACACCTTCCATGGTCCCTGATTTTCAAGCCCTCATAGTTTCATGCCTAGACCTCAAGCCTTGTTCTCTGGATTATTGACCTCACGCCTGCCTTCTGGATTTCCTGTTTTTAGCCTGCTCCTCATCTGGTTCTGTTCTGCCTCTCTGACCATGGTAACGACCTCCTCTTCAGTCTATGACCTCGACTCACGGATCACCCTTTTGGATTGCCCTTTGGACCACAAACTTTCATTGCCCCACTGTCCATAGCATTAAAGTCATCCCTCTGCAGCTACCAGCAGCCTTATTAATAAAAACTGTTAATTTTTGCACTCCTGTGTCTGGCTTATATTGAATCCAAAACCTTAGTTCGTGACACATACCAATGTATCTAGAAGTGCTCACTAAATAAAAATATGTATAAACTACCTCTGGGGGAGTGGTGCTAGGAATTAAATTAATAGGGCAATCATATGGTCTGTGAGGTGGAAGAGATGTGGCCTTGGCCTTATTGAAAACCTCCTTGAGGTCATGGTAGTCAGGGAGAACCTTAGAGAGGTCAGGATAAGTCTCTTCCATCTTACTAGGTCTCAATGTGGGAGAAACTGTCTCAAACAAACATGAGGACAAGCATTCTTCTGACCACCCAACTATTTTTTTCTCTCTCCAGTTAATCTTGGGGTTGTGTCTTACAAGCCAATTAGAACCCAAAATGACTGGAAGTTGGGGCGAATTTATGACAATAAATCTGATGGATTCCCAGTGGTTGCCACCAAGGAACAAAGTTACAGGTTTGGTTTCTAGATTGTTGTCATGTAATGGGTGTCTATCAAAGGCGAGGACTTTATGGTTACTAGTGGACTGAACTAAATCGATGCCCAAAGACAGGGAGAACTGCTGATCAATGAATTCAGTGTCAGCTCCTGAATCAATGAATACAGGAATGGAAACAGGTTACTTACCAGGCACTAGGATCTTGGCTGGGAGGGTGAAGGCTGAGGAGATCTTGGGTGCTTTAGTCTGACTCAGTAGGATTCTTCCCAAACCTACTGAGTCTGGTCTTTTAACAGGCATTTGGCAACAGTGTGTCCGGCCTCCCCACAGTAGAAGCAAAGATGTAGTTTTGTTCTTCGCTCTCGTTACTCGGTGGTAAGATGACTTCTCCCAAGCTGCATGGGTTCTTCAGGTTGTGAAGTTTCAGTAGGGTAGTCATGTGGTGGTTTGGCTGTGGTTACTTTGGACTCACCCCAAGAATGAGCAGTTTTTGCAGTTGTAGCTCCTCTCGATTGATCTCTCTTCCGAAGACGTAGATCAACCCTAGTAGCCAGTTCCTCCATTCGCTTTAGTGACTCAGGATAGTCTTTGGTGGCCAACTCATCTTTGATGTTTTTGTTAAGCCCTTGGAAAAAAAAACATCTGTTAAAGCTTCTTTGTTCCAATGACTTTCAGCCAAGACAGTATGAAAATCAATAATATATTCTGTGACCCTTTTGTTGCTTTGTTTAATGGTAAATAGTCGACGTGCTGCTTCACCTTCTGGTAAAATGAGATAAAACACCCTGCATAACTCTTTAGAAAAGTCTTTGGCAGAATAACAGTACCACGAGTCTCTTTGCCACTCTGCAGTGCCCCAGGACTTGGATTTACCTGAGAGGAGGAAGATCATGTAGGTCACTCAGGAACGCTCTGAAGGGAATGAGTGAAGAGAATGAGGGCTGTAACTGAAAATTAATTTCACATTGAGTTATGAAAGGTCAACATTGGTCAGGGTCCCCTTTAAAAAGTTCTGGAGGGACTAGACAAGGTTCACTGACAGGCGAAGGAGGACGACTAGTGGCTACTTGTGTCGATAAACCTGGTGTCCAAATGATGAAGAATAGACAACCAGCTTTAATGAAGGTGAAGCCTGATCAGTCTCCTCTACAGCTGAGAGCAAAAGGACTGAACTTCTGCTTTAAATCAAGCTAAAAATAAAAATGTGTAATCAAAAGTGTTTTACTAATAATCAACAAGTAATCAACTATTGATTTATAAGAATTGTATAATCCATCGTATAATTGTGTGATTTACTTGTTAATGAAAAGTGTTGAAGTGTAAGGAGCAGATCCGAGAACTGATGTAACCATAGGCAAGTCTGAACAAGTCTGAACATGTCTTAAGCAGAGAGAAAGAAAAAGAACAGAGCCAGCTATCAGTGCACAGAGTTCAAACTAGAAAGATGGTTAATATATAACCCTTGTAAGGCTCTGCATAAGATATTCTAAGCTGATAATGAAAAAGCATGTATGAAGAACATTATAGTAAAAGAACAAAAGGTCATCAGGTTCATCTCAACTCATCATGTGGTGACGCACTTCTGAGCAAAAACAGGAAACAGCTTGTTTTTCTCAAGGTCTGGAAAGTACCCACACATAGCAAAAACAACTTTGGAGAAAAACCCAAAGAGCCGGTTAGAACCGGTTGAGGTGTAAAACAACAGTCAGTTACTGGGAAAAGGATGATGTAATTTTCCATGAAAAGTCTCTAACCCCTCCTTAAGAGGAGGAGGGAAAAGGGATCTTTAAATACAGATTGAACTGATGAAACTTGGTCAAAGCCGAGCTGAAGAGCCAAGCAGAAGGAACTACAAGCAGAGGCAGCTCATAGGATCAGAAGAGCCCAAAAAGGAGTTGGATTCTACCAGTTTGAGACGAGGCTGGGATTTATTTCTCTTTTCGCTGAAACGGGATTGGATTTAAGTCTTACTTGTCAAACAAACAAAACTGGAGGATCTTCATACTTCTAAATGATAGCTTGACCTGGGCAGTCCAAAGCTCTGATTCTTTCAATTTGGGATAGCTGCACTTGCTTTGGGGTTGGCCAGTACTTCTCTCCTAGGAGACTGGAAATATGCCGCTTATCATCACAGAGATTCTCTGAGGGTCACCTCAGAATCATGGTAAGCGGTCTTCCCCGTTCATCTGCTCTAAATAGATTAATTCATCTGATTAGAAATATAGCATACAGGATAAATTTAAGAGTATTAAACTGGGTACTAGTAAGTTTTGCTCAGAGGTGTTTCTGGTTCATGAGAGGGTTGAGAGAGAACATCTTTTGGCTTGATGTGTGAAAGGTCTGAGTGAAGGTAGTGTTCACAAAATCCCCAAGGGCTCTTGGGGATCAGAAGTCATCAGGAAGAATCCATTACCTTACTTAAGTGAAGAAAGTGTATCCTATGTAATCATGAAATTAAATCATTATAAAATTGTGCCTGATGCTGTACCCCTGCGGAAATTGTTGATTAAAGCAAAGCAAAACGTATAAATCTGGACTATTATTTCATCCTTATTTAACAAATACATGGTAAAGCTTGGTTCACTTAACAACATAAAAATTGGAGGTTTTGAAAGGTTCACTAGCCAGTGAGTGACAACACCCTTGTGCCCATTGTCCAGGGCCCTAAAGATTACCAGAACAGATAACAATTGCAACGCTAAATTAAGAGGTGAGCGGCCATAACGTGAGTTTCTCTGGACCAGATGACCCATCCCTGCTGCTTGGTAGGATCAAGGTAACAGAGTGAGATTAGGGTGTGACTCACGGATAGAAGGTCGTTAATTTTCTGGATGAATCACCTCGTCGCAGCCTTAATGAGGCTACTTTAGACAGCTGCAGGTAATACCACGGCGCTGAGGTTAGCTTCCGGACCCCTTGGAGGAGAGGCTGCAAGAAAGGCGTTATCACTATTTTCCAGTGGTTACCTTTGCTTATCGGAAAGCAAAACATTTGAGTTACAGGTGGCTGAGTAGGAACCTGAGAAGAGGATTGTTGAGTGAGTTTACTTAATATATTCATAATTTCTTGAACATTGCTTTCAAGCTTGGTAATGGCCCCTTCTACACCAGCGCGCCATTCCTGGGCCGGCAACGGATCCATAGTGGCCAGATTATTCTGACAAGGGTTTGAATATTGGATTCGTGCACGACACAAAAAACACCAGGAATATTTAAAATGATTTATTAGTAAAACACCACTGGTGGAGGTCTAGTTCTGGGCCCGGGTCCAATCAGTAGAGATACGTGGGTTAGTGACTTTAACTAGACTGTGAGGGTTGAGGTGATTGTGATAACAATAAGCAGAGTCACTAACCTTCACAGTCAAGAGCAAGGTGTACTCTTTAGGTTGGTTTGGAAGGATGACGTCCAGGGCCGAGAGTAGGCAGCAGCAGAGTGTAAGCACACAGAGTGCAGCTTTGGGGAGAATCCAGAGAGAGGTGTTTGTGGGCCAGGCTCGGGTCGAGAACCGTGGGTCAGAAATCAGAATCCAAAACCAGAGGAAGATCTAGGAGGCATAGTCAAGACAAACATAAACAGGGTCGGTACCGTGATCAGATTTCAAAGTCCAAAACAGTCAAGGGCAAGGCGAGGCGAAGAATCCAGAAGACATGCGTGGGATCAGGATTTCAGAGACAGACAAGGCTTGAACATGAATGCTGGACATTTACTCACACAAGGCTTTCAATAATCTGGCACTGAGGTCTGTGAACAGGGAGCTTAAATAGGGGACTGAGCAGGTGTCATGTATGAGCCTGATTGCAGGCAGAGAGTAAGTGTGAGTGGTGAGAAAGTGACAGGAGCAGAGCATGACTAAGCAAAATATGAAAGAGCAAACAGAAACATGAAAACAAGGGAGCTGTGGCATGAAGGGGGAACAAAGCATGGCAGCTGGGCACAGAAATGTGACAGGTGTTTGTCCTTTCATGGCCGTCAAAGCCATTAAATCCCTACTTCTTTCTGCATTCTGCATTTTTCAGACACAACCTCAGCAACCTCAATTTGTCCTGAAGTGAACGCCTCTTACCTTCAGAGCTGCAGCATTATGAATGCTTTGCAGTCATTTCAATAATAAGTTTACATCTTTTGTTTCATGTTAATCTATTATACTAAACCTTTGTAAAATGTACAAAAAAGGTTGGGGACCACTGCTGTAAGCCTGTGACCCATGACATTGGTGTTTGCTTTGAGTTTTGAACATCACTGTGTTTTGGGTTTCTCCACAGCTGCTCTGATGATGGAAGAGCTGAACCCATATACAAAGATCAGCCCGGCTCTGGCCTCAGAGCGACAGTCGGCTGGCGCTGTGCTGGGAATCATCTTCCTGCTGCTGCTCATCATGGCCATGCTCACTTTGGTGGTCTGGTTCCGGTACCGTCAAAGAGAAAAAGGCCAGCACGCACCCAGTGTCACCTATACACCCGCTCTGCACCTCAGCTCCACTGACTACTCCCTCCCAGGTGAGACAAAGGTGTCTCATTTGACTGATACCACTTCTTCTCACAATAGAACAAATGAATAGACCCAAACTGAGGCTTCTGGTTTCCACCTGGTACCTCATCTTAGCTCGGATTCTAACTCAAAGAAGAAAATAAAAAGCTCCAACAATGAAATACAGCTCACACATGTTTCCCACTGACTGGCAGTTGTTTCCTCTCAGATGCATCAACTGCAGTGTGTTTATGTCAGATTCTGTTCTAAACTCTTGAGCCAGTCATCATTGTTTATATTTTTCTTCCAATCATCCAGATGCGCCTGGAATCCGTTAAAGTGGTTCTCTAAGTCATTCAGAAATTTTGTTGGATTTTGTCTGTTCTCAATTTCAATCCTCTGTCCTAACAAATTACAAACAAATGTTTTAACTTTGACCTTTGACATTCATCAGACAGAAAAAGGTTCATAAAGTTAGCTCCATCTTGTATTGCAGATCTTATTGCTCTATACTTTCCTAACAGATTACTTTGCTTATAGCCTGCAGGTTTGCTTGTGGTTCCTAGAGTTTCCAAAAGTAGAATGGGAGGCAGAGCTTTCAGTTATCAGGCTCCTCTCTTGTGGAACCAACTTCCAGTTTCTGTCTGTGAGGCTGACATATTGTCTATTTGTAAGACAAGGCTTAAGTCTTCGCTTTTGATAAATCCTATAGCTATGGTCAGATTGGGTTTCTTGACCTCAGCCGGTCAAAGTAGATGTCCGCTTGTCCTGAGCCTGGTTCTGCTGGAGGTTTCTTCCTTTTAAAAGGGAGTTTTTCCTTTCCACTGTTTCCATTGTGCTTGCTCAGGATGGGAGACTGTAACAAAGCCAAGATTCAACTTGTCTGCTGGCCTCCTTAGATAGAGAACTTTACTAATTGGCTTTTTTATGTATGTGAATGAATGATTTGGCGCTATATAAATAAACTGAATTGAACTGAATTGAGCTATCCCATAGTTAAGCCTCAAGTATTCTTCGGCGTATATCACCCCGCGGAGGTCCACGCGTACTGGATTAGAGTTGAAGTGGACACCCGCAGGGCATGTCCGTGCAAAGCTAAATTTTTATGGTCGCGTACGCGTACTTGGTGTCGCACAATAAACTGCCCGGTGACGGTCTGTTTTATATGCGACACCAGTATATTTAATTTCCCTTCTTCATCCCTGATCAGGCCTTTTCTTTTGTTTTGCTTTTTGCCAAGAGGCAGTGATCTCTTCCTCCTCCTCCGTTGACGCCATGACTGAAATTGTGAGAAATGAAGGAATTTGTCATGAGCTAATTAAAAGCAGGTCCAGCGTGACTGCGGGAGGGTCTGGAGATTTCCTGGTGGGCTGGTCTGATGTGTGGGCCTCAGGGCCAGCACTCCCTGTTTTTTTTTTTAGAACTTTTTATTAACAACATATAAACACAGAACACCGCTGTGGCTGGGGATGCCAGCTCTCGGTTTTTATTTTTTATTTTATGACCTGTCAATCAATCCAGTAGGCATGTCAGCAAATGACCAATTGGTGGCTCAATTTGTCCCGAAGGTAAATGTCCCTTGTCTGCAGAGCTAGGCTGCAGCCTTTCAGGGTGGATGCTTGAGTATGAAGTCTCAACCCTCTGAAGACAGTGCGCACAGTTTCTGTGCGGCTGACAGGACATGTGAGTATACTGGAGGCTTTATGCTGCCATAGGCTTAGACCAGTGGAGTACAAATTGACCAATTTCCTCACTCTTAAGGCCATATGTAAGGGTAGAAACATAGACCGACCCGTAAACAGAGAGCTTTGCCTTACAGCTCAGCTCCCTCTTCACCACAATGGACTGGTACAGAGGCCGCAATACTGTAGATGCTGTACCAGTCCGTTGGTCGATTTCATGCTCCATTCTTCCCTCACTAGTAAACAAAACCCCAAGAAATTTGAACTCTTCCACTTGAGGCAGAACCTCACCATCAGATTCTAAAGGGCCCACCGTCAGACCTGAAATGAGCAATTCACCCTTTTCCAACTGAGGACCATGGATTCAGATTTGGAGGTGCCGATTTTCATCCCAGCCACTTCACACAGTTGTGAACTGCTCCAGTGAGAGCAGAAGATCCCGACACGGTGACGCTATCAGGACCACATAATCTGCAAAGAGCAGAGACAGAATCCTGAGGCCACTAAACTGGACCCCCTTCACCCCCTGACTGCACTGGGAAATTCTATCCATAAAAGTTATGAACAGAATCAGTGACAACGGGCAGTGAAGTCCAACTCCCACCCTGAAGGGGTCCAACTTATTGCCGGCAATGCAAACCAAACTCTCACACTGTTAGGAGTGCGCGGGAAACCCAGATGTTATGAGACCCAGAATGAGGCAGACACAGGGGAAATACAAAAGAACAGTGTTTATTATGTACAGTGAAATAATAGCGTCCACAAGCTGCTTCACAGAGGCTCCTAGAAAGAGGGACGACAGGTTAATAGTTGTCCAATGGGGAAGGCCAGAGTGGTTTGTTTAATGAGCGTTTGTCCTTACAGTCCAAACCCGAAGAGGAGAGCTGGTCCTTCAGTCCAAGGAGAGTGAGCAGCAGAGGGAAATCCAACAAGGGTCCAAAGGGGAACGAGGAAGGCTGGC
>NC_056499.1:60884845-60886190 GCF_014905685.2 Nematolebias whitei
CACATCCTGGATAGAGAGGAACGATGGTTTGAGAGAGGAGTAAAGGAGGCCATCTTTGTGAAAAGAAATCGTCCATCATTAAACAGGGGTGGAGCCTCCGGGTTCAACTGTCCCCCTCTTACAATGCTGTGATTGCTAGTATCACTCAGCCCTCTGTGAACAGTAAACAGCCATCAGGTGCTAATGATCCATTGTTAGGCTGATGGTCCTTCTTGAGCATGTGATCAGCTGGTTTTGGTTGTCAGCAGCAAAACTGGTTGATCCACTCTGAGAAGGTGCTATTTAAGAGACTGAGCTGAATACAGCACCTCAGACTGAGGAAGTCTCTCGGATGAGAGACGAAACGTTTCTACATTTTTTTGTTGATTTGCTTTGTTTTGTTTTTTTTGAATGTCCAGAGGACCAGATTTAACTTTTTTAGATACTTTATCAGCTTCAATTTGAAGAAGTCCTAATAAATACTGTTTTCATAAAATTTGATGTACAATTTTAAGTTTTTTCCTTTGTGAGTTATTATTCACAATAGAAAGTTATTAATTTGGATAAAAAAGTTTGATCTGTATTTGTGTAATATATAATATAATAATATTGTAATGGATATTTTTTGTCCATAGGAACAACATGATGTAAATATGAGACGGGCCCTCATCCTTCCTGTATACCTGCGTGAAGATGTCTCCAAGTTCTTCAGGACCTGTAACGTAAGTGTACTGACCTCACTATCAATCCCTTTGCCTAGATATTCAGTCAGCTTAAACATATGACCTCACTTAAAGAACTCTAGGAGAACCAGAAACAGGTTATGTGAAAACTCGGAGTGAACCCTGAGATGAGAGAAAAACTTTGTCCATTCCAGAGGACTATTCCAGAAAGGAGGTGCAACAAACTCTGATATTCCAAACAGGCTCATTTGGTCTACACAAGATTATGCTTAGTTTTATTTTTTATCAGACCAGTGCTTGACATGTTTCGATTACTTTCTGCAATCTTCATCAGAAGTCACGTGATGTTACTGTGACGTGTCTGCCAGCTGATTTTAACCCTGCGTAAATCAGCTGGCAGACACGTCACAGTAACATGATGAAGATTGCAGGAAGTAATTGAAACATGTCAAGGTACTAACACCCAGCACTGGTCTGATAAAAAAATAAAACTTTAACTATACTCTGAGCTCTCAGTTGATGTGTTGTCCCTCCAGAAAAAACATCAACACTCCACTGTTGCCATGGTGAATCACAGCATCGGAGCTCCATTGATGGTGGCTTTTTACTAGTTGTCAGGCACGAGCTCAACTTTGATGAACCTCCTTTCTGGAATAGGACCTGTTTATGAAGTTTACTTGTTA
>NC_056499.1:60886290-60889724 GCF_014905685.2 Nematolebias whitei
TGTGAAACTAACATAAGATATAAGCATATGTAAAGACAATTGGTTAAACATGTAGCTACAGTCTAAGTCCAAAGCACTAAGTGACAGTAATGTCTAGACATCATTAGCATGATTTGTATCCTTGAGGGACTGACTGAACTCATGCTTGTATTTGTGTTTTGTAGTCAGCAGATGGTCCAGACCTCACTGACACTCCGGTGGCTCTTCTGACACTCGTCACAGATGACACTACTGATGCAGCCCTGTTCAGCCCTGAGAGCATCTGTATTGTCGTGGAGGATGAAATACTTGTGAGTGGTCCCACAAATCTGGCTGACTCATTTCTCCTGCTCTTTGGGAACATCTATGCGCTAGACCTACAGTACCCCAAGAATCTTGAGCTTACATTCACATTTATCCAAAAAGTTGTGATGTGTCTTGAGGACAACAAACCACTGAAAGGGCGTCTCCTGACGCTGTAGAATGATTTGTTCAATGAGTGAATCACTCAGAATGGACTATTTGTTGAAGTGAGTATTGAGGAAGTGTATTTTTTTCCCCTCCTACCTCAGATTTAATACGTTGATTGTTCATAGATAAATATCACATCATTGGCGTATTGCTCAAAGTTTATGCACTGAATAACTTGTGGGAAATGACTGTTCAATTCATGCACTATACATGTTCTGTTGCCTAATGACTACCTTGATGCACTACCTGATGTTGCCAGTTGAAGTACGGCACAGTAGAAACAAGTACTTTATTTGAATGTTTTTTTTTTTTTTTTAAGTTGCAGTAAGTGCCAAAATGTTTTTAAACAGTGTTAAATGGCTCCACATTCTAATACAGTAGTTGTCGTTGTTGAGGATGGATTATACTTATAATCTAGAATTTTATCATGAATCCTTTGTGAGTTTTTATCATAGGTGCTGGAGTCATCTCCTTTTCCGTTTGTTTTAATTTATGACAAGCACTTTGTTTTGACTGATTCGTGCCTTTTACAAAACACATTGTATTGAATAAAAAACGTTGTTAAATTGTCACTGTGTTGTCACTTCAGTATTTCATTATAGGGTTAATTTTGAGTGCATGTTCCCCAGATTGATTTCAGTAATATAGAAAAATTTCAGTCTATTTCAAGCATTATATGAGTTAAAAATATTGACAAATTTTAGTGTATTTCAAGCATTACATGAGTTGAAAATTTTGAAAATTTTAAGTGAAGTACTTCCTAATCATAAGTTGAGAAATATCAATATTTATAAGATAACATTGAAATAATTTAAGACAACTGCACATATAATTTTCATTTTATGTAAACTTAAAACATTTAAAAACATCAATAAAATATTATTATGTAATCTGTTACAAAATAATTTTTGAGTTCTGTGAACTTATTAGGGTTTACAGTGTGTGCATGAATCCATGGGCAGTGGCCAAAGGTGGTGGCCTTGGTGCTCTGATCCAGGCCCACCAAAGCTGGCTCTTGGGACATGGAACATAAATTATCTGTTTGTGTCTACGCACCAAATGACAGTTCAGAGTATCCAGCTTTCTTGGAGTCCTTACCTGGGGTGCTGGAAGGATCACCAGCTGGGTACTCCTTTATTCTGCTGGACGATTTCAATGCCCATATAGATAATGACAGTGTGACCTGGAGGGCCGTGATTGGGAGGAACGACCTCTATGATCTGAACACAAGCGGTGCTCTGTTGTTGGACTTCTGTGCTAGCCATGGTTTATCCATCACGAACACCATGTTTGAATATAAGGGTGTCCATAAGTACACTTGGCACCAAGACGCCCTAGGTCATAGATTGATGATTGACTTTGTAGTTGTGTCATATGATTTGTAGCCATTCATTTTGGACAGATGGGTGAAGAAAGGAGCTGAGCTGAACTGATCACCACCGGGTAATGAGTTGAATCAGATGGCGGGAGAAAATGAGGGTTTGTTGGGAACACCTGGCAGAAGAACCTCTCAGAAAGATCTTCAACTTGCACCTCTGGGAGAGCTTTAACCACATCCCAACTGAGGCAAGGGACACCGAGTCAGAGTGGGCCATGTTCGGCACCTCAGTTGTTGAGGTGGCTGCCTTGAGCTATAGCTGAAAAGTTGATGGTGCTTCTTGCAGTGACCATCCATGCACCCGGTGGCAGACATCCCAGATTAGGAAGACTGTTGAGCTGAAGAAGGGGTCCTATCAAGACTTGTTGGCTGGTAGGACTCTGGAGGCAGCTGAGGAGTACTGGAGGGCTAACCGATCTGCAGCTTTGGCTGTTGCTGAGGAAAAGCCCAGATATGGGATGAGTTTGGTGAGGCCTTGGATAGAAATTCTTGGTCAGCACTGAGGAGATTCTGGCAAATTATCAGGCAGCTGAGGAGTGTTCAGTGAAGGTGGGGTGCTGCTGCCCTCAAACTGTGATGTTGTCGGGATGTGGAAGAAATACTTCTCCAACCTTCTCAATCCCACTGGCACATCTTCATGGAGGAAGCTAAGTCAGGGGTCTTTGGGGTTGGTCTGTCCATAGCTGTGGCTGAGGTCACCAAAAAAGCTCTGTGGTGGCAGTGCTCTGGGGGTGGATGAGATATGCCCTGATTTCCTTAAGTCTCTGGATGTTTTGGGGCTGTCTTGGTTAACATGCCTTTGCAACATTGCGTGGACATTGGGGGTGGTGCCACTGAACTTGCAGACTGCGGGTGGTGGTTCCCCTCTTCAAAAAGAGAGTGTGCTCCAATTACAGGGGCATCACTCTCCTTAGCCTCCCTGGTAAGTTCTTTTCAGGAGTAGCGAGTCTGATTGTTGGTCTAACTTCAGATCTAGGAGTCACAATTTTTATTTTATTTTATATTTAACCTTTATATATACAGGTAGTCACATTGAGCCATGAGAACTAATTTTCAAGAGAGACCTGTTTGGGAGCAGATGGTAGGGGTTAAGCGCCTTGCTTAAGGACCCAAACTGGGCCAAATGAGACTGGAGACAGATGTGTGTGTTTCTTCTTTTCCACCCACCATGTTGTTGGTCCGAAAAGTTTAACCAGCTGATCACACATTCTCTAATCTCTGAGCTACCACTCCCACAATGCAGGTTCTGTCCTGGCCAGGAACACTGGACCAGCTTATTATCCTCACTAGGGTTCTCGATGGGTCATAGAAATTTGTCCAGCCAGTGTACAAGTGTTTTTGTGGACTTGGAGAAGGCGTTAGACCATTTTCCTTGGTGTACACTGTGGGGGTTTTTCAATGAGTATGGGATTGGGGGCCCATTGCTATGGGCTGTTCGGTCCCTATACAAGTAGTGTGTGTAAGGGTCCCACTGCCTGCAGCCTGCCTTGCTGATGGCCGCTGATTACCAACACCTGGCGGCCATCAGCCTGATGAGCCTCTCCATCTACTTAAGGCTACAGTCCGGTGTGACTCAACGCTGGAGCATATCACCTCTTATGGTATA
>NC_056499.1:60889824-60895395 GCF_014905685.2 Nematolebias whitei
CAGAGGGAAATCCAACAAGGGTCCAAAGGGGAACGAGGAAGGCTGGCAACTGGAGGCAAAGAGGCACGAGGAATACCTGACAGGCCAAGGGATCCAGATCAGGTCACGAGGGAATCCAAAAAACACAAGGAACCAGGAAACTGGAAAAAAGAGCAATAGGTGAACAAATTCTTTTCACCAAGACATTTGCCTCACAAAAGTACTATACCATAAGAGGTGATATGCTCCAGCGTTGAGTCACACCGGACTGCAGCCTTAAGTAGATGGAGAGGCTCATCAGGCTGATGGCTGCCAGGTGTTGGTAATCAGCGGCCATCAGAAAGGCAGACTGCAGGCAGTGGGACCCTTACAGTACCCCCCCTCAAAAATCGTCTCCTGGCGACCTGAGGCGCTTCTCAGTGTGGTCTCTGTAGAACTTGGAAATGAGGCTAGGATCAAGGATAAAGGACCTGGGGATCCACGACCTCTCCTCAGGACCGTACCCCTCCCAATCGACCAGGTATTGAAAGCCCCTACCCCTGCGTCTCACGTCCAAGATGGAACGGACGGAGAACGCAGGGTGGTTGTCGATCAGGCGAGGTGGTGGAGGGAGGTCAGATGGAGGACACAGGGGACTGAGGGAGACAGGCTTAACCTGCGAGACGTGAAATGTTGGATGGATACGCATGGCCCTGGGGAGCTGGAGGCGGACCGCAGAGGGGTTGATAATACGGGTGATGGGGAAGGGACCAATGAAGTGGGGGGCCAGTTTGCGAGGGGTGTCCCGCAGCTTAATGTCTTTGGTGGACAGCCAAACTTGCTGGCCAACCTGGTAGGAGGGCGTCTCCGAACGGTGGCGGTCAGCAAACCGTTTTGCCTGGGCTGCGGTCCTAAGGAGGGCTGCTTTGGCCTGGCACCAGATGCGACGGCAACGCCTAAAATGATGCTGGACGGATGGGACCGAACAGTCTGTCTCAGAATCAGGGAACAAGGGGGGATGGTAACCCAGGGAGGCTTCAAAGGGGGACATGCCGGTGGCAGAGGAGTGGAGGGAGTTATGAGCATACTCCACCCAAACCAAGTGCTGGCTCCAGGACGAAGGATTGGACTCGACCAGGCAACGCAGTGTGGACTCCAGCTCCTGATTGCAGCGCTCGGCTTGTCCGTTAGCCTGAGGATGGTAACCAGAGGTGAGGCTAACGGACACCCCGAGCGACTTGCAAAAGGAGTGCCAGACCTGGGAGATGAACTGCAGGCCTCGGTCAGAGACAATGTCCGATGGGATCCCATGGAGCCTAAACACATGGAGGGTGAGTAAGTGGGCAGTCTCAAGGGCAGAGGGGAGCTTAGGGAGGGGAACAAAATGAGCGGCCTTAGAAAAGCGGTCGACCACCGTGAGGATGGTGGTGTTGCCGTCAGATGGAAGAAGACCAGTAACAAAATCAAGGGCGATGTGGGACCAAGGGCGACTAGGGGTCGGGAGGGGGAGCAGAGGGCCAGCCGGGGGTTGAGTACCAGACTTGTTTCTGGCACAGACAGGGCAGGCAGAAACAAAGTCCTTGATATCATTGTTCATAGATGGCCACCAGAAATGGGTCTTGGTGAGGGAGAGCATGCGGTTGACTCCAGGGTGGCCATTGGAGCACCTGGGACCGCACGCTGGAGGGAACAAAGAGGGTGCCGGGGGGACCACCACCTGGATCAGGTTCGGAGAGTCAGAGAGTCAGAGTTTCTTTATTGTCATTCGCACCTCATGTGGTACATGTGGTGGAGCGAAATTATGTACGCAGGGGTCCCAGTTACATCCAACAATAAAATGTCTAAGAAAAACAGTAATGACATCTAAGATATGAACTAAGAAAAACATCAACTAAATATACACTAAGCACTCATAACATAAAACATTGAACATCAGCACAAACATGAACATGAGTCTGTGAGCAGATGTGCACGCACGAACACATCAACATTGAAACAGATCAGCAGCAACATGAAACAGATCAGCAGCAACATGATATGGTTTTTCACAGTGACCATTCTAGTCAGAGATTCATGAGTCTAACAGCCTCAGGGTAGAAGCTGTTCCTCAGTCCAGTGGTTCTACACTTAATGCTCCCTAACCTCCTTCCTGAGGGGAGTGGGGCAAAAAGTGTGTGTGCTGGGTGGGTGGGGTCCTTAAGAGGAGGGCCTGTTGAACAGTGGCGGTGATGGGCCAAGAAAGAGAACCAACGATGCAAGAAGATGGGATGATTGAATCAGAAGCCTCGGGCGAGTCAGGTGAAACAAACTGCCTGGACAGGGCATCAGGCTTGATGTTCTTGGAGCCTGGGCGAAAGGTCAAAACAAAGTTGAAACGGTTAAAGAAAAGCGACCAACGGGCCTGACGGGGGGTCAGACGCTTGGCGTTCCGGAGGTAAATTAAGTTTTTGTGATCTGTCCAAATCAAAAAAGGTGTCTCAGTGCCTTCCAGGCAGTGCCACCATTCCTCGAGTGCGAGTTTGACCGCCAAAAGCTCGCGGTTGCCCACGTCGTAATTCCGTTCTGCCTGAGAGAGACGACGAGAGAAGAAGGCGCAGGGATGGACCTTGTTGTCCAGAGGAGATCGCTGGGAGAGGACCGCCCCAACCCCAGTGTCAGAGGCGTCCACCTCCAAGATGAACTGGTGCGCGGGGGTCAGGATGGCAGAGGATGGGCGCCGAGGAAAACAGGGATTTAAGTTTTGAGAAGGCGGCTTCAGCCTCCGGGGTCCAGAGAAAGGCTCGGGCGGTTGAAGTGAGCTGAGACAGGGGGGCGGCGACACGACTGTAATTCTTAATAAAACACCTATAGAAATTCGCAAAACCCAGGAAGCGTTGTAACTGCTTCCTGGACTCGGGGGTCGGCCAGTCGACTACCGCCCTGGTCTTCTCAGGGTCGGTTCGACAATGACCTCCCTCAAAAATAAAACCTAAGAATGAGACAGTGGAAGTGTTAAACTCACACTTCTCTGCTTTAACGAATAATTGGTTCTCCAGCAGCCGCTGAAGAACTGTGCGAACGTGGGCCGTGTGTTGAGCGGGGTCGCGGGAATAAATAAGGATGTCATCTAAATAAACAAACACAAAATTACCAATGAAGTCGCGCAGGACGTCATTAACGAGCGCCTGAAAAACAGTGGGGGCATTGGTTAACCCAAAAGGCATAACTAAGTACTCGAAATGGCCCAGAGGAGTGCGAAAGGCGGTCTTCCACTCGTCGCCCTCTTTAATACGGACGAGGTGGTACGCGTTTCAAAGATGGAGTTTAGAAAAACAGGAAGCAGACTGTAACTGCTCCTGAAGAGAATCAATAAGAGGAAGAGGATATTTATTCTTAATGGTTATGTTATTCAAACCGCGATAATCTATACATGGCCGGAGAGATTTATCCTTTTTAGAAACAAAGAAAAAACCCGCTCCCACAGGGGAGGTCGAGGGTCTAATAATGCCTGAGGCAAGAGATCTGTTAATGTAGTCAGACATAGACTCTCTCTCAGGACCAGAAAGGTTGTAGAGTCTACTTGACGGCAAGGGGGCGCCAGGTAATAAGTCAATTGCGCAGTCATAGGGACGGTGAGGAGGAAGTGACAAGGCGCGTTGTTTACTAAAGACGGCCGCCAGGTCGCGGTATTCTGCCGGGACCGAGGTAAGATCGATCTACTCTAGAAGAGGCATGTCTCAAGGGAACTCTTTAACAGCGGAGCGCAGACAATTGCTGAGGCACTTGTCGCTCCATTTATCAATACAGCCACGCTCCCAGTTAATAACTGGGTTATGGTTACGAAGCCAGGGGAAACCTAGAATTACTTGAGGTGTATGAGAATTGAATATAAAGAAATCAGTCATTTCGTGGTGATTTCTAGAGATTATGACATGTAGCTCGGTGGTCTTTAAATTAATATGGGTCAAAGTGTCCCCGGTTAAGCCGGCGACAGAAATTGACGGAATCTCGCGAGTAGGCAGAGAATACTCTTTAACTAAGTCGGAGCTAATCAAATTTTGTTCAGCACCTGAATCGATTAGAGCAGAGAAAGAAAAACAAAGGTTCTGTGTCTGAATGACCATGGGAAGTAATAGTTTGAATGGGGAGGTTAACGCAGACGTTCCCACCAGTAACTCCCGCTTTACTGGTGGAAGTTCTCGTTTCCCCGAAACGGACAGTGGGGCAGAAAATGACCGGGATTACCACAATAAATGCAGAGACGGGCAGATACACGCCGCTGTCTCTCTGCAGGAGTCAGCCGTGCGCGCCCCACCTGCATAGGCTCGGGGGAGCGATCCCGTGAGGGAAAAGAAGATGATTGGCTGTGACCAGGAAGTAAGGAAGATTGGGAGTTGTAGTTCACAGGGGATTGTTTTGAAGAAACGGACTCGTAGCGAGGGGTCGTAAACCCGGAAGTGGAAGGATTATGGGAAACGTAGTGCTGAGGTGCAGGCTTGGGCTCACCTGGAGGAGTCGAAAACCTGGAAGTCAAGGGTCGATGGGAATTGTAGTTTGCCTCTCTTCGTCTCTCCCGGAAACGGTCATCGATTGAGATGGCAAGGTCTATCAATTTGTCGAAAGTCTCGGGTTCATCTCGCGTGGCCAGCTGGTCTTTGAGAAAATCAGACAGAGCGTTAAGGAAAATACCTTGGAGGGCGGGCTCGTCCCATCCTGTTTGGGCAGCAAGGATCCGAAACTCCAGAGCGAACTCCGAGGCATTACGACGGCCCTGTCGTAAGTTCAACAACCGCTTGGCGGCATTTGAAGCCTGCAGGGGACGGTCAAAAATCCTACGAAACTCTCGAAGAAAAAGTGCATAGGAAGCAGGGGGGTTATCATGACTCAAGAGGAACGAGTGAGCTCACCGGAGAGCGTTACCTTTGAGCTGGCTTACGAAGAAGGTGATTTTGGCCGTGTCCGACGAGAACTGGGAGGGAGCCCCCTCGAAGGCGAGTCGGCACTGGAGCAAGAAGCCGCAACATTGGTCAGGGTCTCCGGTGAAGAACTCAGATGGTTTAATGAAAATTTGTTGGACAGGAGGAGTGGGACCAAGAGCCACGGGGGCTGGCGGAACGACTGGAGCTGAGGAGGCAGAAGCTTGCAGCTGACGTTTTATGGAATAAATCATACCTCCGAGCTCCTGAAGGTTGGACTGGACCGTGGTCTGGTGAGTCAGCACCTGATGAATTACTTTGTCCATCCTGTCGATCCGCTCCTCCGCGGGAACGGGGGAGGTCTGCTCGCTCTTGGTCTCATTCTGGGTCTGTTGTGGCTGGAGCATTTCTGTTAGGAGTGCGCAGGGAACCCAGATGGTATGAGACCCAGAACGAGGCAGACACAGGGGAAATACAAAAGAACAGTGTTTATTATGTACAGTGAAATAATAGCGTCCACAAGCTGCTTCACAGAGGCTCCTGGAAAGAGGGACGACAGGTTAATAGTTGTCCAACGGGGAAGGCCAGAGTGGTTTGTTTAATGAGCGTTTGTCCTTACAGTCCAAACCCGAAGAGGAGAGCTGGTCCTTCAGTCCAAGGAGAGCGAGCAACAGAGGGAAATCCAACAAGGGTCCAAAGGGGAACGAGGAAGGCTGGC
>NC_056499.1:60895495-60897761 GCF_014905685.2 Nematolebias whitei
GTGCTAATGATCCATTGTTAGGCTGATGGTCCTTCTTGAGCATGTGATCAGCTGGTTTTGGTTGTCAGCAGCAAAACTGGTTGATCCACTCTGAGACGGTGCTATTTAAGAGACTGAGCTGAATACAGCTCCTCAGACTTAGGAAGTCTCTCGGATGAGAGATGAAACGTTTCTACATTTTTTTGTTGATTTGCTTTGTTTGTTTTTTTTTTTTTTGAATGTCCAGAGGACCAGATTTAACTTTTTTAGATTTTTCTACCTGGATTATTGAGCATGCATCTGATAAAGTATCTTTTTAAATGTACCTCTTTCTGATAGAATACATCTTGTCAAGACCTCTGTTTCTCATGAGATGACAATGGTTCATGGCATAATCCCCTAACCTCAGGGCACAGTTGAGGGCTGGCCATCTGTCCATGACGTCTCTCACCCATGGAGCTACAAGAGCTCCAACGATTTCTTGGCGACGAAGGGCATAGTTTGTATTCATGAGCTTGCCTATGAGCAGAAACAACCGGCAGAAACCAGCAAGCAGAGATAACGTTATGCTTCAAACCATAGACATGAATATGCTTCAAACCGCTTCAAACTCACGGACCTAACTCCACTGTCAATGTCCTGGGCAAACATGCATTATGGGAAATGTAGTTCATCCAGGAAACCCGCTGAAAATGTTACACCTTTGTAAGTTTAAGTAACATAACATATTTGTCACATTGAACAATTTCTGAAGTTACAATAATAAACATTCACTGTACATATTATACAAATGTATTCCCAGCTCCAAATTTAAGACTATTTATCAAAATTCAGTTAAAAAAATAAAAAAAATAAATAAATGTTAGCTTACTTACCAAATCAGGGCTGATGATAAGACCGCGCTTAAGAAAACGAGGGCAATAAGAATGAAAAAAACTGAGGTGCTGGTGGTTTGAAGTGGCGGGGTGGGGACGGGGGAATGCACATTGCCAACAAATAAAAACAAATTAAGTAGTCCACATCCTCACAGGCTGGCCAAAACTTCTCCGCATCGAGGCAAATTCAAGATGGCTGACTCATCTTACCTGAGGGAGAGATAAGCCCCACCCACCAGAACATCATGACACTATGGTTCCTAAACCTTTTGAGCGTTCCAGACAAATTAGCTATAAAAGATTGAGCCCTATTCAATTAAAGTGGCATAAATCTCAACAGAGCTCAACACTTTATAGTTGGGTCCACTCCTTAACGACATTTGACTGTTGTGACCTTATTAGTTATGAACTAGTACAACTGTTTGGGATTACAGTGCATGACTTTTATGGCCAAGCCCCTCCTGCAGGTGGTGGGCCAACAGGAAGGCAAACCCATGCTACTCGTTCAGACGGAGCCCAACCTAGCCCAATGGGTAGTGAGCCTGTTAATAAGCGATCACCACTGAACCCCCATGCCCCCCAGGCCTGGCTCCAAGGTGGGCTCCAGTAAAACATGTCTGTGAAAGGGACACTGAGTTCTAAAATTGGAGCGAAGGGCTGGGCCAGGAACAGATGGATGGAGTGTTTGTGTGACGTTACACCCCAGCGCAATAACAGCTGCCGGGACACAATTAATTATGAGCGATTCCACCTTCTGCACCACTCAAGCAGCCAGGAAGTCAGAATTATATGGTAGAACAATAATTTTATTTTCAATAGTGAAATTATTGACTTTGTGGAGTCTTACCAACTTCAGGCCCAAACAACAAACAAAACAAACCACTGTATTTTCTCTTACCTGAAGAAAAATAAAATTCACCAAACGACAAGTCTCTTACCTCACTATGCTAATGGAATACAGGAGAAAAGTCAAAATAAAGTGGCAGCTCACCTCTATAAACTCCTTAAAAAACCTTTACAACTACAGGATTTAAAGTTGATGACAATAGGTCAGCAGGTTGGGAATGCAAGCAGACATCATCCTTCTGCAGCTCCTCTTATGCAGCATCACAGCAGAGTACCTGCACAATAATCACACACACGTTTTGTCTTTCACTTTTTTTTTGATCATTCACACACAAAGCATAACTTATGCCCCTTTTCCATTAGTACCGGTACGGGCCGACTCGACCCTACTTGGCCCGGTTCTGAGGTTTTTCCATTAGTACCGGTACTTAGCACCTGTTACTATTTTCAGTACCCTTGGCTCTGTGGTTCTAACCGGTACGAAGAGGTACAAAAATGTGACGTCAGTACACTGTCGGTCACTGATTGGTCGGGGGCGGAGTCAGGGGCGGAGTCACTGGATCCTT
>NC_056499.1:60897861-60900866 GCF_014905685.2 Nematolebias whitei
ACTAGACTGAGGAACAGCTTCTACCCTGAGGCTGTTAGACTCATGAACCTCTAACTAGAATAATCACTGTGAAAAACCATATCATGTTGCTGCTGATCTGTTTCAATGTTGATGTGTTCATGCGTGCACATCTGCTCACAGACTCATGTTCATGTTTGTGCTGATGTTCAATGTTTTATGTTATGAGTGCTTAGTGTATATTTAGTTGATGTTTTTCTTAGTTCATATCTTAGATGTTATTACTATTTTTCTTAGACATTTTATTGTTGGATGTAACTGGGACCCTGTGTACATAATTTCACTCCACCACATGTACCACATGAGGTGCGAATGACAATAAAGAAACTCTGACTCTGACTCTGACTTTTATCTCCACCTTGAAGCTATCTGTCACTCCTACAGCACATCTCACCACTGTCCTGCTGTCTTCATATATGTCCTGTACCAGTCTAAAATACTTCCCTGCCACTCCAGATTTTCTCATACAATATCACAACTCCTCCCTCGGCACCCTGTCATATGCTTTTTCAAAATCCACTAAGATGCAAGGAAGTTCATTTCGACCCTCTGTACTTCTCCACCAGCATCCCCAAAGCAAAGGTGGCGTCTGCAGTACTATTTGGCATGAAACCATACTGCTGCTCAAAGTCACCTCTCGTCTAAGTCTAGCATCCACAACTCTCTCCCAGATCTTCATCGTGTGGCTCATCAACTTAATTCCCCTGTAGTTGGTACAACTCTGTACATCACCCTTGTACTTAAAAACGGGCACCAGCACACTTCTCTTCCATTCCTCAGGCATTTCTCACCCTCAAATATGCCATTGAATATTTGAATCAAAATCCTCACTGTCATCCCTCCTAGACATTTCCAAACCTCCACTCATTTGTCATCAGGTCCTACTACCTTCCCCTTCTTCATTCTTTTCAGAGCTTTCCAAACTTTACCCTCACCAATCTTTCCCGCTTCCTGGTCCACAGTTTCTATTACCCCTACTCTTCTTTTTCTTTCATTTTCTTTATTCAATAACTCCTCAATGTACTGTCCTGATGCATGCTCAACATTCAGGCAGAAAAATCTAACAAGGCCATCAAGGTCAATCTATCACATCACCTGGACAGATTCTAAGAAAAATCCAGATGACCTGACTTAACCTTGTTAGATCCTCAAAGTACTCCTTCCATCTTCCCATCACGCTTTCCTCACTTGTTAGATTGTTACCAGTAACAGTCCTATCATTAACAAGCCTAACTTGCTGCACATCCTTTCCAGCCTGATCCTGTCTAACCAATCAGTACAAGTCCTTCTCACCCTTTTTAGTGTCCAGTCAGTCTCCCATACAGCTCTTTATACGCCTTCTGTTTTGCATTAGCTACTTCCCTTTTTGCTCTACGTTGCATCCTTTTTTTTTTTTTTTTTTTTCAAATTAACCCTGTCTTCTCTGTTCAGTCTTCTCACGATCATATTTCTTCTTGGGTAAACTTTTTTCTTTGAATAGATTCCTGCACTTCACTATTCCACTGCCAGGTTTCCTTATCAGCTATTTGTCCAGATGACACACCAAATACTGTACCTTCCTACATGTCTCTTTAATTACCATCGCTATAAATGCTCACTCCTACTTGAATCGCCACCTTATTGTTGTGGAAGATTTTGTGTGCCTGAATGATCCTAGTAGTTATGCCAGGCATGGGCAAACCCCGGCCCGCGGGCTGTATATGGCCCGTTGAGCTTTTGAATTGGCCAGCCGAAATGGTCCAAAATTTGGACAATATTTTTTTTTTTTTAAACTTTATTTTTCAGGGCTGCTGAGTTAAAATTTAGGGGTGCTTAAGTACCCCCAAAAATAGGTTAAAATCGCCACTGTTCTAAACTGTATGTAAAAAACTGCATTTAATAGGAAACCAATATAAACTGGTGTAATTTTACCTGTATTTCCAGCATTTCCCCAGTAGAGGCGCAGTACAGACACTGGCGTGTATTAGAGGCAAAGTAACAGTGGAGAAGAAGTAATTTTTTCTTCTTGGCTTTTATTTTCACTTTGCCCTACGAACTTGTCTGTAAAAACAAGCTTATCAAAGAAAAGAAAAGAAAAGTTTACAGTGAGTGGCGCATGTTTAATATGGAGTGGACAACAACATATTGTTTCACTGAGGTCCAATCAAAGGCAGTTTATATGCCAAGAAACTGTTGTCGTTTTCAAAGAGTACACTTTGCTAACTGCTAATTATTCTAGCAATTCTTTCTCCGAAGGCGTTTTTTTTTTTTTTTAATATGGTAAAAACAGAGTAGGTCTATTGTGTCTGGACGGCAAAGACAAGTTAGAAAACATCAGTTTATCATGCAGGTCTGTGACTTGCCTTGTGGAACTGATTGATGAAGACATAGCCAGGAAAATAAGCTAAAAGGCAGAGTCCTTTAAGTTACGGTATATTTGTTAGTACTGGATGAAAGTAATAAAGGACACTGCTCAGCTCCTATTTTTATCTGCGGGATTAACAACAGTTTTGAGATAATGGAGGTGTTTTTGACCCTGGAGTCTCTGAAAGGAAAAACACGGGGAGAGGATTTTTATAACCGTCTGCTGTCATCTAGAGAATGAAGCTACCGTGGAGTGAATGTGACAGTGTCACAACAGACGGATCGCCAAATTTAACTGGAAACCATGGGCTGCTGAAAAGAATCCAGGATAAAGAGAAAAAGGAAAACCCCAACCAGGATGTTGTTTTTTTTTTTTTACTGCATCATCCACCAGGAATCACTGTATAATGCCCCTTTTCCATTAGTACCTGTAGTACCGGTACAGCACGGCTCTACTCTACTCGGTACGGTACAGGTTGTGTTTCCATTATGCTTTCAGTACCGGTTCCAGTGAGCGGGGTTCAAATTGACGTCACCACCTCTCACCAGCTGGTGCCGCTGAGATGCTGAAACTGTTTTCAGTACAGGTTGAGAATTTGTTATTTTGAAGTTGTGTGTATGTACATGTGTATAAATATATATAT
>NC_056499.1:60900966-60911465 GCF_014905685.2 Nematolebias whitei
ATGTGAAGGTTATTCTCTCTGCACCAGCTCTCCAGGTGTTCCACCTCAAGGATCGGCTCTGAGCACATTCTTGTTTGCTCTGGTGATGGACCGACTAGCAGCTGAGGTCAGGCAGGAACCTCCATGGACTATGATGTTTGCAAATGACGTGGTGAGAGCAGGGAATGGGTAGAAGAGAACTTGGAGAGGTGGAGGTATGCTCTTGAAAGGAGAGGAATGAAAGTCAGCCATAGTAATCAGTGTTATGTGTTGTCATTATTCCAACGATTTTCAGTCAGGTCATCTGGATGGTTTCTTTCTTTTTTTTTGTTGTTTTTCTGAAATGTTTCACCTTCCATCCAGAAGGCTTCATCAGTCAAGGAAACACACAACACAAAACTAATTCTTCCCCCAACAGCTTACTACAAAGTGGAACAAACCAGTTATGTTGGTGCTAAGATGGTGTCTTTGGCACGCCTGCCCCCCACCCACCCCCCTTCCAGTGCCGGCCCTCTCCCTCATCGACAGTCATGTCAAACTGGTTCAAAACCAACAAAGTCCAGCATCAAAAAAAAGAAAGAAAAAGAAACTGCCCAGATGACCTGTCTGAAAATTGTTGGATTGTATACCTGGATTGTTGAGCATGGACTTTGTTGGTTTTGAACCAGTTTGACATGACTTTCGATGAGGAAGAGGGCTGGCTCCAGAGGAGGGGGCGTGCCAAAGAGACCATCTTAGCACCAACATAACTGGTTTGTTCCACTTTGGAGTAAGCTGTTGGGGGAAGAATCAGTTTTGTGTTGTGTGTTTCCTTGACTGATGAAGCCTTCTGGATGGAAAGTGAAATGTTTCAGTACAAAAAATAAAAAGAAAAAGAAACTATCCAGATGACCTGACTGAAAATTGTTGGATTGTATACCTGGATTATTGAGCATGGACTTTTTGGTGTTGTCATCATTTTATGTTCCCATACAATGGCAAAATCAGTTCTCAGCATTTAACCCATCACACCTGGGATACACCCAGGTGGAGCAGTAGGCAGCTATGTAAGTGTCCGGGGAGCAATTAGGGATTAGGTGTCTTGCTCAGAGACACCACGACATGTGGGAATGTCTGGGGATCGAACCTGGGACTTTCGGATCCCAGGTCGGCTACCTCTACCCCATCTTGACCCTTTAGTAAGTAACAAAGACAGAGTACATGTGTGTGAATGAGAGGGAGGCCAGTGGAACAGTGCAGCTACAAGGAGCAGAGGTCACAAAGGTGCATGACTTTAAGTACTTGGGGTCCTTAGGAGTGACAAGGATGGATAAGATTAGGAATGAGATCATCAGATGTACAGCACAAACTGAACAACTGGGAGATAAAGTTAGAGAGGACACACTGAGATGGTTTGAACATGTTCAGAGGAGAGACAGTGGTTATATTGGTAAAAGGATGGTAGAAATGCAGCTGCCAGGAGAAAGAGGAGATATATGATGCAGTTATCGAGGACATGGAGGTAGTTGGAGTGAGGACAGAGGATGCAGAGAACAGAGTGAGATGGAGGAGGATGATTCACTGTGGAGACGCCTGAAGAGGGAACAGACGACAAAAGAAAAACTTTAACGTTGACATGTCTAAATTAGGGCAGCACAGTGGCGCAACTGGTAGAGCTGCTGCCTCTCAGCGAGCAAGTCCCTGGATCAAATCCCGGTCTGGTGGCCTTTCTGGGTGGAGTTTGCATGTTCTCTCCGTGCATGCATGGGTTTTCTCCGGGTACTCCGGTTTCCTCCCACAGACCAAAAACATGCAGCAGGTGCTTATCAGAAAATGTTGTAACCAAATTTAAACAATCTCTTCCATCAATGTTTTCCTCTGTCTTGCAGAGTAATGCATCAGAGAACAGAGATTTAGATCATCTAGTTGATCATCTTACAACTTCAATGCAAACTTCACTTGATAAAATTGCTCCACTGAAAAAGAAAGTAATCAATCAGAGGAAACTGGCTCCTTGGTTCAATTCTGAGTTACGTACTTTAAAGCAGCATCTAGAAACCAGGAGAGAAAATGGCGCTCTACTAATGTTGAAGAATTTTATTTAACGTGGAAAGATAGTCTGCTAACTGTAGATGAACATATTCTGTGATATATTCATAAATTAAACGGATTCTTTCATTTTTCTGGACTGAATAATGTCGTGCATTGAATTTAATAAAATGTATCGTGAGACGTTAATTTCCTTTGACCCATCAAAATGAACGTGGTCATTTATTTTCAGAATCAAAATTTAACACATCACACATTTACATTAATTTGGCAAATTGAAAAATAACAACATGGCTAATTTAGCAAGCTGTACAATTAGAAACCATACGGCGATGGTTTTCTCACTTCAAGCTTCACAACAGACATTTCTAAAAATATCTGGAATGATTTCTAGCAGATAGAAGAGTTTAAAGATGGAAATTGAAGTTTAAGTTGAGAGAAAGGAGGGATGAGGGAAATGTGTGTGTCGGCATCAGAACGGCACTCTCCGGTGAGTTCCCAGCTTCTTCCCCGGTACACTTAGGTGGTATAAATCAACTCTTTACCTGGAGGAGACGTCTCCACTGGTACGAAGTTCCATTTAACGCACCCTTTCAGCGTTTCCGTAGGAACAGCTGTGAATCGTCCGAAGTAGTGACGGTACTTGTTCGACACAAGTTCACCTCTTGGTGGACTCACATGAGTGGAGTCCGTCAGAAGTTCCACTCAGAGGTGGAAGATGTCATAATCCCCACAAGACTCGGAAGAACTGCGGATCATGTCGGGATTTTCCTGTTTTCTCCAGCACTTCTCGGTTCGGTTCTGCTCCCAGAACTGAACTTCTCTCCCACCGCACTCGACTGGAGCTGGCGCTTGAAGCTGGAACCTGAAGCGACTGGTTTGAACTAGGAAGTACCGACATTTAAAGAGTTCTATTTCCGGTTCACTTGGGAGGTTCCTGATTGGTCGTTTCGACCAGACAGGGGTGTGTTTTTGTGACGTAAGAGGTCACTAGAAGTCAGAAAAACAGCAAGAATGTTATGGAACAGATTGAAAATGTTTTTCAGACAGACGAGAGGAATATTTAGGCGAGTTGGGGGAAAACAGGTGCCAGCCTCTATATTTACGTCTGAGAGGATTTAAAACATGACAGTTCGTTCCAACAACTTGTTTTGCGTTTAACTCCAACCTTGGACCAACTTACACTTGCTCATTCAAAGATAGAAAATCAGAACATGTATAATTACTCTGTAACAGACCTTAACGTGATTTCTACTTTGCATGAGGATTAAAAATCACTAATACTGTTTCACAGTTGATTAAAAATGATTAGTTCACTTCAACATTTAAAAATGGTTTGAACTAAACACACTTTGATTATCAAACATTTGTAAAATAGTAATGATAATAAAAAGAGAGTGTTCTTTCAATTGATCAGTGCAGGACACTTAGAAAGTCTCTGGATGAACTTAATCTTGTGTTTCTGGACTCAAATCAATGAAATACAGTTCTTGTTCCAGGCAGGCCCTCAAGGCCAGATTTTGACCTGAGGCTTAGTTCACTACATAACATATAAAAAAGCTCTCCGTAAAGCTAGAACTTTATATTACTCATCTTTAATAGAGGAGAATAAAAATAACCCTAGGTTTCTGTTTAGTACTATTGCTAGACTAATTAAAAGTCCCATTTCTGATGAACCATGTATCCCTACAACTATAAGTAGTGATGACTTCATGAGATTCTTTATAAAAAAATTATTTCAATTAGAGAGAAAATTCAAACCATCCTTCCTTCTTCTATCTCTAGTCCCCTGTCAAATGAGGCAACTTTAAAAATTTCACTAGAGCCTGATTTATGTTTGGACAGTTTTTGTCCTGTTGAACTCTCTGAATTGTCAAAAACAATAACCTCAGCCAAACCATCCACATGCCTGCTAGATCCCATCCCAACCAGACTGTTTAAAGAGGTATTTCCCCTAATTAATGTCCACATTTTGGATCTACTTAATTTGTCTTTAATGGATGGTTATGTACCACAGCGTTTTAAGTTTGCTGTAATTAAACCTTTACTTAAGAAGTCTGATCTTGATTCAGAAATTATGGCCTATATAGACCTATATCTAATCTAACTTTCATCTAAAAAATTCAAGAGAAAATAGTTGCAGGTCAGTTGCGTGAACATGTACAAAGAAATAATCTGTTTGAAGAGTTTCAGTCGGGGTTTAGAGCTCATCATAGCACAGAAACAGCACTAGTAAAAGTAACTAATGATATTCTCATGGCCTCAGACAATGAACTTGTGTCTCTACTGGTCCTGTTAGACCTCAGTGCTGCATTTGATACAGTGGATCACAATATTTTACTACAGAGGCTTGAATATGATGTTGGGATTACAGGAATGGCTCTAAAATGGTTTAAATCATATCTTTCTGATAGAGTCCAAAAAAAAGCTAAATCTTTTAAAGAAATAATGCACAATATGTCATAGCATATCAGGTTTTCAGCCAACAGCTAAGTGAAAATGTTGCCAAAATTAAAGAAAACTCTGAAAGACCTTCAGAAAGTCTGAAGAAGTATTGAAGACCACTTACAAATGGCACAAGGGTTTCACAGCTTGGAATGGACACTAAAGAAATGAGGACAGGATGAGAAGTTTTTAACAGTGTTACATATTTTCTTTGAGTTTGTGAGATTTGTGTGGATGCTGACATGTGGTGGCAGCAGGGCTGCCATGTGCCGACCTGCTCTCCTCTACAGATTCTTCTCCCAGCAGCAGCTCTGCAACCGGTTGCTTCCCCAACCCCAGCTACCGAACTCTGGGGCCGTGCACATACGCCACGCACTACACCAAGCCGGACAAGAGAAGCTTCAACAAGGTGAGTCAAACTAAAAGACTCCCATGTTTGTCTAATCCTGGAGGTGTTGCTGTCAGTTCACTAATTTTGAAACAGTTTAGATTCAGATTTACAGATTCAAGAGACGTTTTTTTTTTCTTTTTAAATTTAACTAAAAAATCTGTTCTAATTATAACATCAGTGTGTTTCTGTGCTGACAAGCTTCCAAGTTTTTAAAGCCCAAACAAGAGCCTGGTGAACTGGGCTTAATGTTCAACAATCAAAATAACCAACATCAGGCTCATTCGTGATTACTAGTGATATTTTTTTTATCTGTGAATGTCTAAATCAATCAATGCTTATTTCTTAAAATATAAAAAATGTTCGGAAACATTTGCAGTCAGAAATTTCTCCAGTCCATCACAGGGCCACATAGAGACAAACAAGACAAACAACCATTCACTCTCACACCTAGGGACAATTTAGAGTTACCAATCAGCCTAACATGCATGTTTTTGTTCTGTGGGAGGAAACTGGAGTACCCGGAGAAAACCCACGCATGAACGGAGAGAGCATGTAAACTCGATACAAGTCAAGTCATATTTATTTATAGAGCACAATTTAAAACAGATAGACTGTTATCAAAGTGCTTAACACTAAGGGTAACACTAAGAAATAAAAAGCAGTAAGATTATACCTTAAAAAATTAAAACAACAGCATTAAAATGAAGTCATGGAACAAGATATACTAAATCAACTCACAGTATGAAACGCCAGAGAGAACAGATGTGTTTTTAGCAGGGATTTGAACACACGAAGGGAGGTGGCATGCCTAATGTTGGGGGGTAGGTTGTTCCACAGTTTGGGACCCATGACTGAAAACGCCCGATCTCCTCGGAGCTTCAGTCGTGTTTTTGGAACAACCAAAAGCAGCTGATCGGATGATCTCAGAGCCCGAGAGGGAACATATGGTTCCAGTAGCTCAGAGAGGTAGATGGGTGCGAAGCCATTGAGGCACTTATAGGTCAGGAGGAGAATTTTGAAATCAATCCTAGTTCTCACAGGAAGCCAGTGTAGGGAGGACAGAACTGGTGTGATGTGCTCATACCTCGATGTACCGGTTAAGAGCCGAGCTGCAGCATTCTGGACGAGCTGTAGCCGTGAGATAGAGGCCTGGCTGACCCCAGCATACAGTGAATTACAATAGTCCAGGCAGGTTGTGATGAATGCATGGACTAGTGTCTCAAGGTCGGGTCTAGACAGCACTGGCTTGAGCTTAGCTACCTGCCGCAGTTGGAAGAAGCTTCTCTGCAGAACCGAACTGATCTGTTTGTCTAACTTAAAATCCGAGTCAAAAACCACTCCAAGGTTTTTTAATAGAGTGCTTCAGATAAGGCTGAAGGGAGTCCAGGTTCACAGGATGAGGCGGCAGCTGAGCTAGGGCTAAAGACAATGACTTCAGTCTTCTGGTCGTTAAAACTTAGAAAATTTGAAGCCATCCATGTCTTAATGTCGTCAAGACATTTGAGGAGAGGGTGGACGGAACAAGCACTGGCTGGTTTCAGTGGCAGGTAGATCTGACAGTCATCGGCGTAGCAATGGAATACCATGTTTTCTTAGGATCGACCCCAGCAGAAGCAGATAGAGTGAAAATAGAAACTGTTTCGAATACAGAAAGGCCCCATCAGCTGCAGACTTGAAGGATCTGAGGAGGGTGATGAGAACAACAGATTAGAACCGTGTTTTTCAACCACTGTGCTTCGGCACACTAGTGTGTTGTGAGAGATTGTCTCATGTGAGCCGTGGGAAATTATTTAATTTCATCTTTTGGGGCAACTGTGGCTGAGTGGTTAGAGCAGTCTTCCTCCAATTCAAGAGTTGGGGGTTCAATTCCACCAGCAGTCACATGTTGACGTGTCCCTGGGCAAGACAGTGAACCCCTCATTGCCTCTGATGTGTGTCCATCAGTGTATGAATGTGATAAAACACTGATTATTCTTTGTATACAGTGCCTTGCAAAAGTAATCGGCCTCCTTGAACTTTTCAACCTTTTGCCACATTTCAGGCTTCAAACATAAAGATATAAAATTTTATTTTTTTGTGAAGACTCAACAACAAGTGGGACACAATCGTGAAGTGGAATGAAATTTATTGGATGTGCCAAACTTTTTTAACAAATAAAAAACTGAAAAGTGGGGCATGCAATCTTATTGGGCCCCTTTACTTTCAGTGCAGCAAACTCACTCCAGAAGTTCAGTGAGGATCTATGAATGATCCAATGTTGTCCCAAATGACTGACGATGATCAATAGAATAGACACCAGGCAGGTCCGAGATACTGTTGTGGAGACGTTTAAAGCCGGATTTGGATACAAAAAGATTTCCCAAGCTTTAAACATCCCAAGGAGCACTGTGCAAGCAATCATATTGAAATGGAAGGAGTATGAGACCACTGCAAATCTACCAAGACCCGGCCGTCCCTCTAAACTTTCATCTGGAACAAGGAGAAGACTGATCAGAGATGCAGCCAAGAGGCCCATGATCATCTGGATGAACTGCAGAGATCTACAGCTGAGGTGGGAGAGTCTGTCCATAGGACAATAGTCATACACTGCACAAATCTGGCCTTTATGGAAGAGTGGCAAGAAGAAAGCCATTTCTCAAAGATATCCATAAAAAGTGTTGTTTAAAGTTTGCCACAAGCACCTGGGAGACACCAAACATGTGGAAGTAGGTGCTCTGGTCACATGAAACCAAAATCCAACGGTTTGGCCACAATGCAAAACGATATGTTTGGAGTAAAAGCAACACAGCTCATCACCCTGAACACACCATCCCCACTGTCAAACATGGTGGTTGCAGCATCATGGTTTGGGCCTGCTTTTCATCAGCAGGGACAGGGAAGATGGATGGGGCCAAATACAGGACCATTCTGGAAGAAAACCTGTTTGAGTCTGCAAGAGACCTGAGACTGGGACGGAGATTTATCTTCCAACAAGACAATGATCCAAAACATAAAGCCAAATCTACAATGGAATGGTTCACAAATAAACGTATCCAGGTGTTGGAATGGCCAAGTCAAAGTCCAGACCTGAATCCTGACAACTATGATCAATCATTGTCCAACCCTTGAACAGGAATCCACGATAAGTGGCCAATAGCCTCCACAGCGCCCCCTACATTATTCCTACAGTTATATCTCAGTGATACATCATCCGATATGCATCAGATTTATTGTGCATCATCAGTGAGCACTTGTAGACACATTGGTATTGTTTTTTAATATTTGACTCAAGTGTGAGCACTTGTAGACTAGGGCATTAACAGAGTACTCGAGTAATCTACACATCGATTGCTAGAACATCTATTGAGGTTAAAAATGTAAGATCGAGTGTCCGAAGTGACGTCATATTATGTGACCACCGTATGACCGTAGGGGGCGGTGTTGCACTGTTGCAGGTCACAAAGTATGATGTAACACCGGGTGCAATCCACCGAACCAGAACCAGCTTCCTCTTGTTTCACAAACAAAAAGCAAAAAATATTCATCTCTAAACCTATAAAAAAAAATCTATAAACATATCAATCTCTAAAACTAAACTTAATGCGCACCACAGCTGGCGGTGGTGTGGGGAGGTCGACCCCCCCCACACACACACACACACACACACACACACACACACAAGTTTCGTTTTTGACGTGCTACACATTTCTTCATGTTTGCAGTTTAATAATAATAACTAATAGTTTAGTTTTTCCTGTGACTTATTTGCAGTATGATAAATGGTAGGTGTAGTAGTCACGTAGGTACGTGCCACTAGTTGTAGTATGACAATATATGAGATATATATGCATACAATATTCACGAGTTCCTCATCTTTCTGGCTGTGTAATGTCGTGCCTTGAATTTAACAGAAATGTAACGAGAGACGTTATTATCTTTGACCCATCAAATGAATGCGGTCATTTATTTTCAGAATCAAAGTTTAACATCAAACATTTACATTAATTTGGCAAAATATGAAAATAATAACAGACAAGTTTCACAGAAAATGAGCATCGATCACTCGGCGGTGAACGAGGACTTTGCTTCAGATATTTCTAAAATATCTGTACTGATTTTATGAGAGAGAGAAGAGTTTTAAGATGAAATGGAGTTATCTTACAGAGAGATATGTGAGGGAATTAATCTGTTTGACCAGAAATTGCACGCTCCATCAGATATCAGCTTGCCCACGGTACACTTGGTCGAAAACAGAACCATCTACCTTGATGATGAACTCAGCGTCGGCGTAGGTTCCTTTCTGACTCTTTTCAGCGTCTCCGTGAGAACTACCAAACCCTCAGAGAGTCGTACGTGGTTTTCAAACAGAAATTATAATCCCAAAACGTCTCTGGATCATCCTGAATGCGTTTGCACCCAAGAATTCTGAACTCCTTTCATTCTTCAGAACTTCTCAGACTCTTAATTGTCAGCAACTCCAGCAACTCTCTAGTTCTTCATCTCCCAAATTCTTTTCCATTCTAATTAATTCTAACATGAACTGGGAAGTTGCCACATTTTAAATGGGTCGACTTCCGGTTCAATTTAGAGCTTTCTGATTCGTGGATGTACCAGAAAGAGGTGTGTTTTTGTGACGTAAGATGTTATCTAAGCCAAGGTCAGAGAATGAGATTGTTCAACAACTGACAGAGAGATTATTGCAGAAAAGCAGACTTCGTGGAGTCAACTCTTGGTAATCTTCTGAAAAAGTTTAAACATGACATCTTTCTCGGTAAACATTTTAGTTGACCGAAAACCGACCTTTCACATACTTACAAAACTTAGCTCATTTCAGACAGAAAATCAAGAAATGCATATTAACCTGATTTCTTCTTTGAATGAGGAATAAAAATCATTACTTACTGTTTATGTAAAATAAAAATGAGTAGTTCTTTTCAACCTGTAACATTGAGTGGAACTAACACAATTTGATTATTAAACATTTGTAAAACAGTAATGATTATAGAGAATTGTCTTTTCTGCTTGATTAATTCAAGAAAGAAAGTCACCAGATGGCTCAGACTGTATTCAGATCAATGAAAATAACAGTCTCTGTCCATCTGATAGATTTGAGGTCATCGGGGTCAGATCAGGGTCAGATCAGGTTCACTACATAGGAGCATAATATATATATCCTGATGCATGCTCAATAATCCAGGTAGAAAAATCTAAAAAAGATAAATCTGGTCCTCTGGACATTCAAAAAAACAAAAGAAGTAACAAGTTCCAAGAAGAAATTGATAGATTGCCTGAAAATTTTGGAGCAGGACAAGGCTATTGACCGTTTTCTGTACCACAGACTGTACCCAGGGGAGGCCACACCTAGTCTGTATGGTTTACCTAAAATCCACAAACAAGGGGTACCTTTAAGACCAATCGTTAGCATGATTAACTCTGTCACTTACAATGTTTCCAAATATCTGGCGTCTGTACTCATCCCTTTAGTTGGCAGCTCAGAACACCACATACAGAACACCATGGACTTTGTGGATAAGGTGAGGGATGTCATCATGGAGACTGATGAAACAATGGTCTCTTTTGATGTCACATCACTCTTTACGTGCATTCCTGTTGATGATGCAGTAGAGGTGGTCAGTTTAAAATTAAAATCAGACACCACTCTGAGCAGCAGGACCAC
>NC_056499.1:60911565-60914356 GCF_014905685.2 Nematolebias whitei
CGTCGCATCTGGCGCCAGGCCAAGGCGGCCCTCCTTAGGACCGCAGCCCAGGCTAGACAGTTCGCAGACCGTCATCGTTCAGCGACACCCGCCTACCAAGTCGGCCAGCAAGTTTGGTTGTCTACCAGGGACATCAAGCTGCGGGACACCCCCCGAAAGCTGGCTCCCCGCTTCATTGGCCCCTTCCCCATCACCCGCATTATCAACCCCTCTGCGGTCCGTCTCCAACTCCCCAGGGCCATGCGGATTCACCCGACCTTCCACGTCTCCCAGGTCAAGCCCGTCTCCCTCAGTCCCTTGTGTCCCCCATCTTACCTCCCTCCGCCGCCCTGCCTGATCGACAACCACCCTGCGTTCACTGTCCGTTCCATCTTGGACGTGCGACGTAGGGGTAGGGGTTTCCAATACCTGGTCAATTGGGAGGGGTACGGTCCTGAGGAGAGGTCATGGATCCCCACGTCCTTCATCCTTAATCCCAGTCTCATTTCCAGGTTTTTTGCAGACCACCCCGAGAAGCGCCTCAAGTCGCCAGGTGGCGATTCTTGAGGGGGGGGACTGTAAGGGTCCCACCGCCTGCAGCCTGCCTTGCTGATGGCCGCTGATTACCAACACCTGGCGGCCATCAGCCTGATGAGCCTCTCCATCTACTTAAGGCTGCAGTCCGGTGTGATTCAACGCTGGAGCATATCACCTCTCATGGTATAGTACTGTTGAGGTAGAAATGTTTAGGTGAAAAGAATTTGTTCACCTTCTGCTCTTTTTTCCAGTTTCCTGGTTCCTTCGTGTTTTGGATTCTCCTCGTGGCCTGACCTGGATCCCTCGGCCTGTCAGGTGTCCCTCGTGTCTCTTTGCCTCCAGTTGCCAGCCTTCCTTGTTTCCTTTTGGACCCCTGTTGGATTCCCTTCTGCTGCTCACTCCTTGGACTGAGGGACCAGCTCATTCTCCTTCGGGTTGGACTGTAAGGACAAGACGCTCTTTAAATCTACCACTCTGGTCTTCCCCAATGGACAAACAATAACCTCTCATCCCTCTTTCCAGGAGCCGCTGAGAAGCAGCGTGTGGACTTTAATTTTTGCACTGTAAATAATAAACACTGTTCTTTTGTATTTCCCCTGTGTCTGCCTCGTTCTGGGTCTCTTAACATCTGGGTTCCCCGCGCAATCGTAACAACAAAAGGCAGAGCAATGTGTTTATATATGTTTATTATGTGTATATGGATACATTCCTTAATATGTATGTATTCTTCTGTTGTTTCTGCATTGAAATTACACCTTTTTGCTCTTTTGCTCTAAAGAACTTTATTTCAAACAGTTTAAATTACGTACTCCTTGTTGCTGATGTAGAAGTGAAATAATTTTGTTCAAATGTACACGATGAGCTGTAAAATATTGAACGACAATAAAGTTCATCCATCCATCCATCCATTATCTTTACCCGCTTATTCCATTTTGGGTCACGGGGGTCGCTGGTGCCCATGTCCAGCAATCACTGTGCGAGGGGCGGGGTACACCCTGGACGGGTCGCAAGTCCATCACAGGGCGACAATAAAGTTATTCAATTTAATTTAATATTAATTGAACACAGAAACTGTCATTTTCATAAGAAACTTCTCACTTTTGATATGTTTCTGAGATGGCAAACTGAACTTGAGATGATCATTCAGGCTTTTATTGCTCCTCGTTTGGACAACTGTAGCATCTCATTTACACGTTTAATCAGGAAGGAGCTGGACCGTCTTCAGGTTGTCCAGAACTTGGCTGAAAGATTAATTGTCTTCCTTCACTATTACATCTACTTTCTGCACCAGTGCCCCAGCATCATGCTACCACCACCATGCTTGACAGCTGTTACAGTGCTCTTGGGTCTTTAAGTCTCACCTTGATTCCTCCAAACATGATCTTGTTGTGTCCAATCAGCTCCATCTTTGTCTGTCCATCAAACTTTTCTTCAGAAGGTATTTATCTTGTCCATGTGGACAGCTGTAGGTTTCAGTCCAGCTTGAAGATCTAGCTTTTGGATCAGGACGTTCTTTCTTGATGAGCCCCCTCGTGGGGATGTAAAACTGGTTTTACTGTGGAGGGAGACACTGGTGGTCCAAAACTTTCCAGGTCATCGCAGTTTTAAGTTTTGGTGGTTCCTGAATATCTGACTCTATTTCCTTTAATCTGACAGAGACCGATGAGTATTAATCAATCCAATAAATGCTGCAAAGAAATAATTTTTACGCTGTCAAACCTACCAGCTGCAGTCAATTACAATCACTAACAGGAAGTTAATAGGTCTTGTCAAGTTAAAAGAACTAGAACCTTCAGCACCATTTATTAACAGGTTTGAGCCTGTATGAGCTTGAATGTATATTTTTGACCCTATGTGGATCAGAAAAAAATCCACAAGAAATTCAAGCTTGCTTCAACGTGTGTCTTTTACAAGATCATTCCAACCAGCAACAAAACAAACAAATAATTCATATAAACCATTTAAAACCTGCAGCTAATGTGACATCCATGCTCATGATGGGAGCTTCTAACTGCAGCCGTTTGTTGTATCCGTCATTTAATCTCCATCAATATCCACATTCAGTTCATGCCTGCTCTGCTATACACACTATTATCTCCTTTCATTCAACCTTTATTTATAAAGGTTAGTCTCACTGAGTCACAAGGACTCATTTTTACCCAAAATTCCCCTCTTATTTTAACTGCTTCCTGTGATTCAATGGTCAGTCAATTTTTTAACAAACTGAAAACAAACCTGGATCATGTAGCTCCACTATTTTCAAAAAAAGTTTTTA
>NC_056499.1:60914456-60925586 GCF_014905685.2 Nematolebias whitei
CAAAAAATTAGCATATTTCATCCCACCAATGAAAGACAAGTGTTTTTAATACAAAAAACACCAACCTTGAAATAATCATGTTCAGTTATGCACTCAATACTTGGTCGGGAATCATTTTGCATGAATGACTGCTTCAATGCGGCGTGGCATGGAGGCAATCAGCCTGTGGCACTGCTGAGGTGTTATGGAGGCCCAGGATGCTTCGATAGCGGCCTTAAGCTCATCCAGAGTGTTGGGTCTTGCGTCTCTCAACTTTCTCTTCACAATATCCCACAGGTTCTCTATGGGGTTCAGGTCAGGAGAGTTGGCAGGCCAATTGAGCACAGTAATACCATGGTCAGTAAACCAGTTACCAGTGGTTTTGGCACTGTGAGCAGGTGCCAGGTCGTGCTGAAAAATGAAATCTTCATCTCCATAAAGCTTTTCAGCAGATGGAAGCATGAAGTGCTCCAAAATCTCCTGATAGCTAGCTGCATTGACCCTGCCCTTGATAAAACACAGTGGACCAACACCAGCAGCTGACATGGCACCCCAGACCATCACTGACTGTAGGTGCTTCACACTGGACTTCTGGCATTTGGGCATTTCCTTCTCCCCAGTCTTCCTCCAGACTCTGGCACCTTGATTTCCGAATGACATGCAACATTTGCTTTCATCCGAAAAAAGTACTTTGGACCACTGAGCAACAGTCCAGTGCTGCTTCTCTGTAGCCCAGGTCAGGCGCTTCTGCCGCAGTCTCTTGTTCAAAAGTGGCTTGACCTGGGGAATGCGGCACCTGTAGCCCATTTCCTGCACACGCCTGTGCACGGTGGCTCTGGATGTTTCTACTCCAGACTCAGTCCACTGCTTCCGCAGGTCCCCCAAGGTCTGGAATCGGCCCTTCTCCACAATCCTCCTCAGGGTCCGGTCACCTCTTCTCGTTGTGCAGCGTTTTCTGCCACACTTTTCCCTTCTCACAGACTTCCCACTGAGGTGCCTTGATACAGCACTCTGGGAACAGCCTATTCGTTCAGCAATTTCTTTCTGTGTCTTACCCTCTTGCTTGAGGGTGTCAATGATGGCCTTCTGGACAGCAGTCAGGTCGGCAGTCTTACCCATGATTGAGGTTTTGAGTAATGAACAAGGCTGGGAGTTTTTAAAAGCCTCAGAAATCTTTTGCAGGTGTTTAGAGTTACGTCGTTGATTCAGATGGTTAGGTTTATAGCTTGTTTAGAGAACCTTTTCATGATATGCTAATTTTTTGGGACAGGCATTTTGGGTTTTCATGAGCTGTATGCCATAATCATCAGTATTAAAACAATTAAAGACCTGAAATATTTCAGTTGGTGTGCAATGAATCTGAAATATGTGAAAGTTTAATTTTTATCATTACATTATGGAAAATAATGACCTTTATCACAATATGCTAATTTTTTGAGAAGGACCTGTATATAAAGTTGTCTCAGGGCACTTTACAGGAACATTTACATAAAAACCAATTAGTAAAGTTCTCTATCTAAGGAATCCAGCAGACAAGTTGAATCTTGTCTTCGTTGCAGTCTCCCATCCTGAGCAAGCACAGTGGCAACAGTGGAAAGAAAAACTCCCTTTTAACAGGAAGAAACCTCCAGCAGAACCAGGCTAAGGACAAGAGGTCATCTGCTTTGACCGTCTGGTTGAGAGGACAGGAAGGAGAGACAGATGAACAGAATGACAGGTCCAGGTGTAGGTGCAGGGGTACCCACAGACATAAATACATATATGCCCCTTTGAGCGCTGAAGCATACGTCAATGTTGCCGCCATTTTAAATGTGGCAGAACTGCTGGTCATTTAATACAAAGAAATGGACAGAACTTCATAAAACACTGTTCTGCAAAGAGTTTTAAGTTGATCCCTGTCATTCACACACACTAATATGCTTAAAAACAAGTAGGCACCAAAGACAACATTTGTAATCCAACGCTTATTTTGATCAATATGAGCGTAACTCTGGACCCTCCGATCCCCCGCTGCTGGCGGACGTGCCTGCTTACCTGCAGCGAGGCGCGCACCTGCCTCCCCGGAGACATCGCTCCATACGCTGTGGAGAACGCGCTGGCCGGCTGGTGAAGCTTAAAGCCCTGCTTGCTGCCTCTGAATCATCCTCTCCAGCTGATGGTCAACATTTCCACCTCCGATCCTGGCGCTGTACAGATCCAGTGGCGCGCTGTCTGGTCCCGCTGTCGGGGTCTAATCATCACATTGGGCCTGTGCGCGGCAGGGTTTCCTGCCGGAGGCGCGTGTCTACCTCTGAAAATCTAAGGCCGCTGGACTGGACACTGCAACCATCTCCTCCTGTGGTGGATTCTACAAGATGGCCCTGATAAATGCCAGATCGCTGGCTAATAAAACTTTTATTTTGAACGACTTTTTCTGCTGCAACCGACTGGACTTTCTTTTCATCACTGAGACTTGGATCTGTCCTGGTGAGTTCAGTGTTTTTCTGGAATTACTACCTCCGGATTGTTCTTTTTTCAATGCTCCAAGGACAACTGGTCGTGGTGGAGGATTATTAGCTGTTTTTAAGAAACATTTGCACAGCAGACAGCTCCATGGTTCAGCTAATTATTTGAGTTTTGAACTACTTTGTTGTGAGCTGGGCCGCTCCAACCCAGTTCTGTGTGCTATTTTTTACAGACCACCCGGATACCATAAACAGGTTTTAAATGAACTCTCTGACTTTCTAACTGGTATTCTGCTCCAATATGATTGGGTTTTGATTTTGGGAGATTTTAATATCCACGTGTGCTGCCCTGATAAACCATTAGTTCAGGACTTTCTAGACCTCATCCAGTCCTTTAACTTTGTTCAGAGTGTTGTTGGTCCGACTCACCAGCAGGGCCACACTCTTGACTTAGTTTTAACACATGGTTTGTCTGTTTCTGATTTAGAAATTGGTGACACTGTTTGTTCCGACCACAAACCGGTTTTATTCAACACCTCAATGATTTGTGAACCTGCACCTCCCCCACACCCAAGCCCTGTAGGATTTTTAACCCTTCCACCACCACACTCTTCTCTTCCATCTTTGCTGGTAATTCTGTTTCAGACTCTGAACTCTGTGGGTCTTACTACAAAGGAGTTGCTTTCTCAGCATCAGGAGGCCTGTGTACAGATCCTGGACTCAGTCGCCCCGTTAAAGCTCAGGAATCGAAAACGCACGCCCCACCCTTGGGTAAATGAGACCACACGAGAGGCAAGACGCCTGTGCAGAAGAGCTGAATGTCGATGGAAAAAGATAAACTTCAGGTGTCTTTTGAAATGTTAAAAACATGTTGGAAAGCCTATCAGACCACCGTTAAACAGGAGAAAAACAAATATTTCACAAAAATTATCAACTTAAACAGTCACAACCCCCGCGTTCTTTTCAGCACCATTAACACCATTCTAAACGTGCCTCAGTCTGCCACCATTGAGGCCTCTGTCGACACCTGTAATAAGTTTGTCAGGCATTTTGCTGAAAAGGTTGAGTCGATTAGGTCATCAATTCCACACTCCACAGCCGACCCTTCAGTTCTTGTCCACTGCTCAGCAGTCTTCAGTCACTTTGACCCCATCTCACTCTCATTTTTAAATGAGGTCGTTGGTCACATGAAACCCTCAGGCTTCCCTGTTGACCCCATCCCTGCTGCATTTTTTTAAACAGGTTCTCCCGTCAACTGGACCCTCTGTTCTTGCCATTATTAACAGCAGTTTGGCTACAGGTGTGGTCCCTGATGTTTGAAAACATGCAGTGGTAACTCCATTAATTAAAAAACCCGGACTTGACCCTGCAGCTTGTTCAAACTTCAGGCCAATCTCAAAACTTCCATTTCTTTCTAAAATCTTGGAGAAAATAGTTTTTAGTCAACTAACCAGGTTTTTGAATGTAAATGGAATTTTTGAGATTTTTCAGTCAGGATTTAAACAACTGCACAGCACCGAGCCAGCTTTAGTAGGGTCTGTAATGACATTCTGCTAGCGAATGACTTTGGTCAGTCTGTGATCCTGGTACTCCTCGACCTTACCGCTGCATTTGACACTGTTGATCACAGCATCCTTATGTCACGGCTAGAACACTGGGTTGGGATTACAGGGGTGGCGCTAGAATGGTTCCGTCCTTATCTGGGTGACAGGAGTTTTTGTGTTAACTTTGGCAATCATTTTTCTGCTTCTGTCCCTCTTTCCTGTGGGGTCCCACAAGGCTCCATTTTTGGACCCCTTCTGTTCTCATTGTATCTGCTCCCCTTGGGGTCAATCCTGAGGAAACATGGTACTTCGTTTCACTGTTACGCCGATGATTCTCAGATCTATCTGCCTTTAAAACCAAACAGTTCCTGCTCCATCCTCCCTTTGCTAAAATGTCTTGATGACATCAAGACTTGGATGGCTGCAAACTTCTTGAGTTTTAATGATCAGAAGACTGAGGTCATTGTGTTTAACCCAAGCTCTACCACTGTCACTGATCCTGTAAACCTGCACTCCCTTCAGCCTCATCTAAAGCAGTCAGTTACCAATGTCGGGGTAGTGTTAGACTCAGACTTTAAGTTTAATAAATAGCTCTGTTCTACAAAAAAGCTTCTTTCATCTAAGGCAGATAGCAAAGCTTAAGTCCGTTCTGTCCAGATCCGACCTTGAAAAACTAGTCCATGCATTTATTACAACCCGGCTGGACTACTGTAACTCACTTTATGTTGGGGTTAGTCAGGCTTCACTCTCACGTCTCCAGCTCGTACAAAATGCTGCAGCTCAGCTACTAACTGGAACTCACAGGTTTGAGCACATTACTCCGGTTCTGTCCTCTCTTCACTGGCTTCCTGTACGTGTCAGAGTTGATTTTAAAATTCTCCTGCTGACATTCAAGTGCATTAACGGCCTTGCACCATCATACCTCTCTGACCTTCTTCATCCTTATGCTCCTTCTCGGGCTTTGAGATCATCAGACCAGCTGCTTTTGGCCGTACCAAAAACCAGCTGAAGCTCAGAGGAGATCGAACGTTTTCAGTCGTGGGCCCTAAACTCTGGAACAATCTGCCCATCAACATTCAACAGGCCACCTCAGTCTCTGCTTTTAAATCTCTCCTAAAAACACATTTATACTCATTGACATTTAACACAGGGTGATTGGATTTAGATCTAGTTTTTCATTGATGCTGATTCTGTTTATGCTTTTGTTATTATTCCTATTTAACACAAGGTCATCAGATCTGATTTAGTATTTCATTGTTTCTGACTGAGTTTATGCTTTTTGTTATTATTTCCTTGACTTTTGACACAACGTGATCTGATTTAGTATTTCATTGTTTCTAATTGTTTTTGGTTTTATATTTTTATTCCATGTGCAGTAAATATATCTACAGTAGCTACTTTTTATTTGATGTGATATTTTTGTTAAGCACTTTGGTAACAGTTTCTGTTTTAAATGTGCTCTATAAATAAATCTGACTTGACTTGATTTGACTTGACATGTGGTTGTGGAAGGAAAATGTCCCATTCATGAGTTTTACAGACGTTTGTTTCTGCTCGGCTCTCTGAAGGTGCTTAGCTGGACCATTAACTGGACCATTAACTGGACCGTTGCAGCACATTCATTCTTTTGTTTTTAAGTTGGTCTGCTGTCTATTGTTTACTAGATAAATCTATATTTTAGTTCAAGTTTGAACTTTGTTAATTATAGTTTGATGCAAGTGAAGGACTGTCCAGCAGGGAGAAACTTGTGTTTAACAGTAACAAAACAAAGAACAGCTGACAGGAAGTTTCTGCTAACATTCTCACGTTTCTGTGCAGGCGTTTTCTGCACTGACCGACGCTTCAGTTATTACGTGGAGCCATGCTGCCGAGGTACAATGTGACCTGCACTGTGACCTCCTGACTCCTGCATCTCAGCCAGACCTCGAGCTCCCTTCTTTCCCTTGACCAGTCTTGCACGCTGCTCCGCCTGCACCTCAACTGTTGCTCCTTGTGTTTGAATCATTAAATCTGTGGTCTGTTGATGAGGTTATGTTGTTTCAGGACTCTGTCCTGAATGCTGCTGACTCAGCCCTAATTCCCTGTCCTGACAGGTGTCTCTGCAGGATGTCTCCTCATCTTTGTGTCACTTCCTCCTCTGCAGTAACTGTGCTTTTCTTTCTTTGTGATGCTAATTTGATTTGCAGAATGTCCACGATGCAACACACTTTTTGTTTTAACAAAATGTACAGAAGGTCCAAATTTACATCTACCTGCTATGTTTTGGAGCTGATGGGCTTCCCCTTCTGTGTTTCCAGACTACATGAAGGGCTCGTTGTCCAGCACCTGCTCCCTGAACAGTGAGAACCCTTACGCCACCATCAATGATGCCCCGGCTCTAAGCAAACACTCAGAGAGCAGCTACGTGGAGATGAAGTCCCCAGCCCATCATGAGCACATGACACCCTGCTGCTCCGCTGCCATCATTAGCACCTCCACCACAACCAACAGCATCCCCACCAAGAATGTCTATGACATGGGTACGTCTGTGGGGCTGAGGAGAGGAGTCAACACTCAGATCATTTTCTTCACCTGATAAAATAAAAACACATTCTATACAAGCCAGTAATATGAAAAATATACACCAAGCTCAATCAGTGTTTTTGATGCAAGATATTCAAGTAGGTAGGGTTGGACTGTGTGCAAGAATAGAGGTAGTTATATATATATTTAATCGCTATTAATCTCAAATATTTTTCTGATTAATCTCAATTAATCTCATTTGTATGTGCAAAATTAAATTATGACCTAAAGATGTTTAGAACATTTTTAAGGTACTGTTTTATATAAACAATGTTCAATACATTAAAAAGGCACTTTCTAACAGCAGTGTTCTCCTAACAATTAAAGTATTTCTAATAACAAGCATATCAAATATGATCAGAGTCAGAATCAGAGATACTTTATTGTCATTCTCACCTCATGTGGTACATGTGGTGGAGCGAAATTATGTACACAAGGTCCCAGTTACATCCAACAATAAAATGTATAAGAAAAACAGTAATAACATCTAAGATATGAACTAAGAAAAACATCAACTAAATATACACTAAGCACTCATAACATACAACATTGAACATCAGCACAAACATGAACATGAGTCTGTGAGCAGATGAGCACACATGAACACATCAACATTGAAACAGATCAGCAGCAACATGAAACAGATCAGCAGCAACATGATATGGTTTTTCACAGTGATTATTCTAGTTAGAGATTCATGAGTCTAACAGCCTCAGGGTAGAAGCTGTTCCTCAGTCTAGTGGTTCTACACTTAATGCTCCTCAACCTCCTTCCTGAGGGGAGTGGGGCAAAAAGTGTGTGTGCTGGGTGAGTGGGGTCCTTCATGATGCAGGTGGCTCTCTTCCTGCATCTGGAGGTGTAGATGTCTGTGATGGTGGGGAGGCTGATTCCGACAGATTTCTGTGCAGCCTTCACCACTCTCTGCAAAGCTTTTCTTTCTGCAGCTGTGCAGCCTCCATGCCACACGTTGATGCTGGAGCACAGGATGCTCTCCACTGCACACCTGTAGAAGGAGGTGAGGACTGAGCTTCCCAGACCAGCTCGTCTCAGCCGTCTGAGGAAGTAGAGTCTCTGATGAGTTTTCTTGATCAGGCTGGTGGTGTTGTTGCTCCAGCTGAGGTTGTTGTTTAGGTGTACACCCAAGTACTTGTAGCTGGAGACCACATCCACCGCAGATCCTCTTATGTTCAGGGGGGTGTAGGTGTTTTTGTTCCTTCTGAAGTCCACAATCATCTCCTTTGTCTTCTTCACGTTGATGTGAAGGTTATTCTCTTTGCACCAGCTCTCCAGGTGCTCCACCTCTTGCCTGTAGCTGGACTCATCATTGTTTGTGATGCATCCCACCACCGCTGTATCATCTGCAAACTTTACAATGTGACAGCCTGGATGGGTAGCTGCACAATCATACGTGAGCAGAGTAAACAGAAGGGGGCTCAACACACATCCCTGAGGAGAGCCAGTGCTGAGGGTTATGGTGGAGGAGGAGAGGTTGTGGATCCTCACTAACTGTGGTCTGTTTGTTAAAAAGTCTAGTACCCAGTTGCAGATGGAGGGGCTTAGTCCTAGTGTGGATAGTTTGTCCATCAGGGTTTGGGGGATCATGGTGTTGAAGGCGGATGTGAAGTCCACAAAGAGCATACAGACGTAAGAGTTTTTCTGCTCCAGGTGGTTGAGCGCAGTGTGGACCACAGAGGAGATGGCATCCTCTGTTGATCGGTTCTCATGGTATGCATACTGATGAGGGTCCTCGTTGATGTTGATGGTTGTTTTGATGTGAGTCATGACCAGTTTTTCGAAGCATTTAGCGACTATTGGGGTGAGGGCCACTGGCCTATAGTCATTCAGACCAGTCACTGTAGAGCTTTTTGGGACTGGGATGATGGTGGCAGTCTTCAGGCAGGTGGGAACTGTCTCCAGGGTAAGTGAGGTGTTAAAGATGTCTGCCAGCACCTCACAGAGCTGATCAGCACATTCCTTCAACACTTTTCCGGGGATGTTGTCTGGGCCAGTTGCCTTGTGCGGATTAATCAAAATATGATATTGATGATATCAAATATTGGGTCTGAGATGGTGTAGGGGCAGGGCAGCTGACTCAGGACCTGAAGGTCCGAGCTCGATCCCCGGTCAGTGCACATGTCATGTTGTCTGAGCAGGACACCCAATCCCAAACCGCTCCCCGGGCGCCTACATAGCTGCCCACTGCTCCAGTGCATCCAGTCCTGGGTGCATCCCAGGAGTAATGGGTCAAATGCAGAGAACTAATTTTCTTTGTATGGGAACGTACAATGATGACAACACATAGCACTTTATTTATTTATTTTTGAAACCAAAACTATTTGACAGGGCAAAATGTTTTTATTTTAGAGAGAAAATAAAAAATTCCTTTGAATCCAAAACCACAATCAGAACAGATTAACAACAAATTCCAAATAGGGGTGCACCGATAAATCGGCCGGCTGATTTATCGGCCCCGATTTCCTTAATTTTGGGAAATCGGAAATCGGCCAATACTTGCATGAGAAATCGATGTTACCAATTTTTTAGTTTTAACAACAATTGTCTGAACTTCATTTATATTTCAGAGTACTACATCATGGCCAGTTAAAACCAGTTTGTATTTTTTCTAGGATATTGTTTAAGGGTCTGTTTTTCAATAAAATAATATTGGCAAATTGAAGGTACATTGTGAACTTATAACATCTGACAATGTCGCTAATAAAACAAAATCGGTATCGGCAGGTCAGACTTTTAGAAATCGGTGATCAGAGATCGGCCAGAAAACTGTGATCGATGCACCCCTAATTCCAAATATTCATGTTTTTTTCTGAAATGTTATGTGGTGGTACCGAGTGGTTCTCATTAAATTATGTGATTTACAAGGCACACCAGTTCATAGATCTTACAAAAATACTTGTGACATCTGAGACAGGCTTGCAAAATTTAGAAAACAAAAATTTATTTATTTATTTCAATTTTTATTCATAAATACTTTTTAGAAATATTTTAAAATATTTTTTAAACCTTTTGTTAGAATCCTATGAAAAAAAAAAAGGGAACAAAACAAAACTCAGGAGCTGAGGTTACCAGAAGAAGGCCAGTAAACCAGCACAGCCCCGGACCCCAGCAACTGGAAAAGAAAACAATGTAAAAAGGGCAACCACCAAACTAAGTCTAATCAAAAAGATAATGAAAAACCAATTACAAATATAGTAATTCAACAATATCCCAATAATTTACCAAAAATAAATAAATGCCAGCCCAGTTAAATATCTAAATTATACATTACAGTTTACAAAACAAATGGGCTGTAAACAAACAAAATAAAGGAAAAATTATTTAGAGAAAACAGAACCGAACACATCAAATACTAATTTTAAAAGTTATAGTCCAAACCCAGGGGTGTGGCTAATTACCCACGCCACTGACTGAGTGCTCAGGGACCGCGCTCCAAACGATTTGTGGTGGAGAAGTCCAGTGAAGCAGCCACAGATGTCTGAAGACAATTAAGTGCAATAATGTAGAGACAAAGCAGCAGTGGTCCCATCCTCAGCAAAGGACCTGCTGACACACATCCAGACACGCACAGGAGGAGGAGGAAGAATGCAGCAAGCTTGGCCTTCATCCCACGAAGGCCAGAACAGCATGCACAACACAATCAGCTGCTCAGCCACAACCAAACCCCACAGGTTGCAAGCCACGTAGTGGGAGCAGGAGGAAACAGGTGCCATAATTCCAAATGAGTTGAAAAGGAGGCTCCGTGGACGAATTCCCGTCAACCTGGCTGCGATGCTCGAGTGCCTGACTGCTGAGATCCTGGAGCTGGTGGGAAACTCTGCTTGTGACAACGGGAGGACCGGGATCATCCCCCAGCACCTTCAGCTGTCCGTCTGTGACGACGAGGAGCTCAACAGACTGCTGGGTGGAGTGACCATCGCTCATGGAGGAATTCTGCCCAGGAGGACTGAGAGGCCCAGCAGATCTGACAGCAAGCTGGATCGGGATGGACACATTAGTATATGTGGCCAGATTCTTCGAATTCACTGCAGGAAATCCTTCCTGCCCACAGCTATCAGCATCTATAACAACTCTTGAATGAAACCAGGATGATGAGCTACGACAACACTTAATTTCCCTTTGGGATTAATAAAGTATTTTTGAATTTTGAATTGAATTGAATTGAATAAGCATTACCACCTCCTTTTATACTCCGCCTACCTCGTTCACTAGGAAGTGACGTTTCTCTAACCAGGTATATTTTCATACTGCTACAGTTACAACAATAAACCTTTTTAAACTAGGAGCATCATGAACAGATTATCTCCTGATGCTGCTCAATAATCCAGGTAGATAAATCTAACAAGGTTCAGTCAGGCCTTCTGAACAGATTCTTCTTACAGTAGCTATGTTTGCATGCACAACATTTTTTGACCGGATTGAAATGTTTTCAGATTAAATAATTCAAATGTATTGTTTACCTGAGCACAATCTGTTCATGACAAGCGTTTACATGCAGCGGGCTTTGTTCTGAACAGCAGTACTGACATGTGGAGTGGTAAACTCACCTTACTCACTGAACAGTGTCTCACCCCCCCCCCCCCATC
>NC_056499.1:60925686-60928106 GCF_014905685.2 Nematolebias whitei
CTCCCCCCCCCCCCCCCCATCTCTCTGATCTGCTACAACCGTATGTCCCACCACGCTCCCTGAGGTCAGCAGACCAGTTGCTCCTCACAGTTCCAGGAACTCGTCTTAAGCACAGAGGTGACAGGGCCTTCTCTGTAGCAGGACCAAGACTCTGGAATGAGTTACCTCTGCTTGTCAGACAGCCCCCTCCCTCTCGGTTTTCAAGTCCCGTTTAAAAACTCACTACTATTCAGTAGCTTTCAACACAAGATGATCTGTGTTTTGATCTTGTATGCTCTACACCGGTATGTCGTCATTATCTGCATTGTTTTTATGTCTATATTTCTGATTTACTTCATTTTGTATTGTGCTTTGTGTGTTACCTGTTGTTCTGTCTGTACAGCACTTTGGTTGGTCTTGTAACTGTTTTAAGTGCTTTATAAATAAAGTGGTGTGGTATGGTATGATATGGGGGCAGCACGGTGGCGCAACTGGTAGAGCTGCTGCCTCTCAGTGAGCAGGTCCTTGGTTCAAACCCCGGTCCAGGGGCCTTTCTGGGTGGAGTTTGCATGTTCTCTCCGTGCATGCGTGGGTTTTCTCCGGGTACTCCGGTTTCCTCCCACAGTCCAAAAACATGCATGTTAGACTGATTGGTAACTCTAAATTGTCCCTAGGTGTGAGTGAGAGAGTGAATGTTTGTTTGTCTCGTTTGTCTCTATGTAGCCCTGTGATGGACTGGAGACCCATCCAGGGTGTACCCCGCCCCTCGCACAGTGATTGCTGGACATGGGCACCAGCGACCCCCGTGACCCAAAATGGAATAAGCGGGTAAAGAAAATGAATGGATGGATGGATGGTATGGTATGGTAAAAAAAAACCCACCAAAGATGAATCTAAAAAAGTTAAATCTGGTCCTCTGGACATTCATAAAACAAAATACAAAACAAAGTAAAACAAAAAAAATGTAGAAACGTTTCATCTTTCATCCGAAAGACTTCCTCAGTCTGAGGTGCTGTATTCAGCTCAGTCTTATAAACAGCACCTTCTCAGAGTGGATTAACCAGTTTGCTGCTGAGAACCAAAACCAGCTGCTCACATGGTCAAGAAGGACCATCAGCCTAACAATGGATCATTAGCACCATGATGGCTGTTTACTATTCACAGGGGGCTGAGTGATACTAGCAATAACAGCTTTGTAAGAGGGGGACAGTTGAACACGGAGGCTCCGCCCCTGTTTAATGATGGACGATTTCGTTTCACAAAGATGGCCTCCTTTACTCCTCTCTCAAACCATCATTCCTCTCTGTCCAGGATGTGAACATCTTCATCCCTGAAAGAGTGACCGCTGACCTGGAGATGAGTGTAGACCGCAAAGTCCTGGCCTGATGATGTTGATCTTCTCTGCTGGGCCATCCTTTTGGCCAGTGGCTGTTTTGTTTCCCCCATGTAATGCCCCTTTTCCATTAGTACCGGTACGGGCCGACTCGACCCTACTTGGCCCGGTTCTGAGGCTTTTCCATTAGTACCGGTACTTAGCACCTGTTACTATTTTCAGTACCCTTGGCTCTGTGGTTCTAACCGGTACGAAGAGGTACAAAAACGTGATGTCAGAACACTGTCGGTCACTGATTGGTCGGGGCGGAGTCGGGGGCGGAGTCACTGGATCCTTCAGAAACGTTTCAAAACAATAATCCGCCATTTGCAATTTCTCGGACTGGAGCAGCGGCTGGACTTATTTAAAGATTTTAAAAACAATACTGACAACATCTTGGTCTAATGCTGATGTGCTGGCATTTTTTGTACTTGGTGGCCGACAACATAATTCAGAGCAAGCTGGATGGAGCTCTGCTGGTGTACCCCGATCCTCCCTCCGGAGCCTCGGAGCGCCAGGCCGGGCAGGGCGTCATCTCCCCGGCTCCAAGTTCAGCTGGTCACCACGGAAGATCCTTCGATGTGCCGACTCGGAGGCTCGGGTTCCAGATACCAGCCCTGTGTGCTCAGAGCTCCGCTGGTCACTGCGAAGCTGGAGATGGGGACTCGGAGAAGGACGTTGCCAGACCCCGGCCGCGCGTAATCGTGAAGGCTGAATCCCGATCCCACCTGGCAGTCAGGTGGACTGGATAGTCTAGGACAGACGCTGGAAGCGATTTTTAAATAAAATAATTTTGTTTTTATACAAAAAATGTTTTAAAAAAATTGCAGAAGCGATTTAAAAATGATTATTTTTTTTTACACGTAAAATGTTTTTTAAAATCGCTTCCACCGTTCGTCGCAGACCCGTCTCTGTCTGCCTGTCTGCGCGGGTCGGACCTTCATGATTACGCGCGGCTGGGGTCTTGGAACGGCCTCTGTGAGTCACCAGCTGAGCTGGAGCTGGGAAGATGAGCCTCCCAGTGTTAAGGTCTGTGGGTGATGTCAAAGGCGAACGGTTTGAAGCAAGG
>NC_056499.1:60928206-60930943 GCF_014905685.2 Nematolebias whitei
TGTTAAGGTCTGTGGGTGATGTCAAAGGCGAACGGTTTGAAGCAAGGATTAAACAACTTGAGGTAAAAAACAATTATATTTATTGGTTCAGGTGTAGCTGGTAAACTTAAACTCAGGATGGATCCACTGTGGGAATAGAGAGGAGATTGGTGGTGAACGACAAATCGTCTTGAGGAGATTTTGGAAATGTTGAGAGTAATCCAAAAATAAGCTTACTTGTCGTTGTTGTTCCAGGAGCATGAGAACAGGAGACAGGATCCGAATCCAACAATCCACGGTGGGATCAGGTGAGTATATTTACAAGTGTATTTACAAAAATCACCAAGGGAGCCGGGGTGGAGGTGAGGAGAAACCAGGAACCAGGTGAGGCGCACAGGAGTAAAGGTGGAGTAGGAGAAACGCTGCTGTCATGCAGGGAGACCGATAAGGAGCTTGAAGTCAGCCAGCCAGTAGTCACAGGAACATGAAGCTTGATAGAACTTTGCTCTGGCACTGATCTGGAGTGAAGCTCCAGCTTAAATAGCTCCTCCACCTGGTCCAGGTAATGAGCAGCAGCTGTGGAGAGATAATTAGGAAAACACAAACAACAGAGAAGGGAGGGGTAGAGGAGCCAACCTCTACAGTACCTCCCCCCTAACGATCGTCTCAGGACGATGACATCATCCGTTTCTCTGGATGGTCTCGAAAAAATGCCTCTATCAAACTGGGATCCAGGATGAAAGACCTTGGGATCCATGATCTGTCTTCAGGTCCATAACCCTCCCAATGGACTAGGAACTGGAAACCACTACCCCGGCTTCTTGAATCCAGGTTGACCCTATATGCCGGTTGGTTGTCGATCAATAGAGGGGTTGGGGGGGAGTTGGTGGGAGGGTTGAGTGGGCTGACTGAAACTGGTTTTAGATTAGAAACATGGAAAGTTGGATGGATCTTCATGGATGGCGGTAACTTGAGCCTGACTGCAGAGGGGTTTATGATTTTGTCGATAGTGTAGGGACCAATGTACCTGGGGGCCATCTTGCGAGAGGTGTCCTTTAGACGGATGTCTCTGGTGGAGAGCCATACAGATTGGCCTACCTTGTAGTCTGGGGCTTTGGAACGATGTCTGTCAGCTGATTCCTTGTTCCGTCCGGCAGTCCTTGACAGTGCCTCTCTAGCTTGAATCCAAACTGTCCTGCATCGGTCCATGTGGTCCTTGACTGATGGAACCAGGATTTCAGTCTCCAACAGAGGAAATAGTGGGGGCGTGTATCCAAGGGAAACCTCGAAGGGTGTCAGGCCAGTAGCGGATGAGGTTAGGGTATTGTGTGCATATTCCACCCAGAGTAAGTGTTTTGACCAGTCAGATGGGTTCTTCTCAGACACGCACCTAAGGACGGCCTCCAACTCCTGGTTGCATCTCTCTGACTGTCCGTTTGATTGTGGATGGTATCTGGAAGACAAACTTACAGTGGCTCCAATGGACTTACAGAACTCCTTCCATAATTAGGATATGAATTGTGGGCCTCTGTCCGATACAATGTCTGTGGGTAAGCCGTGAATCCTGAAAACCTCTTGTAGAAGAATCTGGGCCGTTTCAAAAGCCGAAGGGAGTCTTGTGAGTGCAATGAAATGGGCAGCTTTAGAAAATCGATCCACAACAGTGAGGACTACGGACTTCCCATCTGAAGGTGGCAAACCTGTCACGAAGTCCAAAGCGATGTTTGCCCATGGTCTGTCCGGAACTGGTAGTGGATGAAGTAGACCCGCTGGTGGTTGATTGTTGTTCTTATTTCGGGAACAAGTGGAGCAGGCCTTGACAAATTCCTTTATGTCACTTGACAATGTCTTCCACCAGAAATGTTTCTTGGTGAATTCAATCATTCTATTGATGCCGGGATGACAGGTGAAGTGATGAAAATGAACCCAATCCAAAACCTTGTGGATGACGCTCTTTGGAACGAAAATGGTGCCAGGTGGTCCCCCCCCCAGGATCAGGTTGCTGAACTTGAGCCTTCTTGATCTCCTGTTCAATGGGCCAGGTGACAGCTCGGACCACACAGGCTTGTGGCAAGATCCCAGAGTCTCCCTTCTCTCGGTTGGAAATGGAGAATTGTCGAGACAACGCATCTGGTTTAACATTCTTGGAACCAGGGCGATACGTGATGGTGAATCTGAATCTCGTGAAAAACAACGCCCACCGGGCCTGACGGGGGTTAAGGCGCTTGGCGTCTTGTAAATACGCTAGGTTCTTGTGATCGGTCCAAATGATAAATGGAATATTGGCCCCCTCCAACCAGTGTCTCTACTCCTCGAGGGCTAGTTTTATGGCCAACAGCTCACGGTTTCCGACGTCGTAGTTCTGTTCGGCTGGAGAAAAACGTCTTGAAAAGAAAGCACATGGGTGAGTTTTATTATCGTGGGGGTCCCTTTGAGAGAGGACAGCCCCAGCACCAATATCCGATGCATCCACCTCCACAATGAACTGTCTTTGGGGGTCTGGGTGACAAAGAATGGGTGCAGAACAAAAACGTTGCTTTAACTCATGGAAGGCTTGGTCGGCTTCGGGGGTCCAGTTGAATTTGTAATTCGTGGATGTAAGTTGGGTGAGAGGGGCTGCCGTCTGACTGTAGTTCCGGATAAAACGGCGGTAGAAGTTTGCAAATCCCAGGAACCTCTGAAGCTGCTTTCTGTCCGTAGGTGTCGGCCACTTCAGAACTGCTCGGACCTTCTCAGGGTCAGTGTGGTAGTGTCCCTC
>NC_056499.1:60931043-60932105 GCF_014905685.2 Nematolebias whitei
ATCGATGATGGGGAATTTACAGAACTCACTGTTAGATCATTTAAAATGATGAAATCTCAAACAGCATGTCAGTCAGAGCTCTATACACACACAGATAAATAAATGAGCATTTGTTCCTCCGTACTCTGAGCTCATCTCACAGTCGTTCTGGTTCTGCTTGAACTGACGTGTCCAAGTCCGAGGACTTAGAGCAGCAAGCTGGTGGAGCTGCCGGGCAGTGGGTGGCTGAGGCTTAGGCTATTAAGAGACTGAGCTGAATACAGCTCCTCACACTGAGGAAGTCTCTCGGATGAGAGACGAAACGTTTCTACATTTTTTTGTTGATTTGCTTTGTTTGTTTCTTTTTTTTAATGTCCAGAGGACCAGATTTAACCTTTTTAGATTTTTCTACCTGGATTATTGAGCATGCATCAGGATATATATATACATATGTATTTATATACATATATATGTATTTATATATATTCATATATATTTATATACATATATATGTATTTATATATATACATATATATTTATCTATATATATTTATAGATATAAATATATATATGTATATAAATTAAATCTCTGATGAACCAGATTCTATAAAAAAACATCTAGATTTAAATTTTTATAGGTTTTCATCATCATTTGATGTATTTGCACTCATTGTGTCTACTTTTAATGTTCATTTTAGATGTGTGGTTTTCTTTCTTGTTCACATATATACATTTTATTTTTAGCTTTGCTTTAAAGTTCTTGTTTTGTGATTTGTACATTTGTGGGTTAAAATAAAGTTGAACTGAAGGTCGTCACTTCTTTAAACATGTTTGAGGGAAATATTCCTGAGATCCAATAGTTTTGTGTCTTTTTATGATTTTCAGCTGAGTTAACAGTCATTAAAGTGAAAACAGGATTTCATGATGAAGCTGGCACCGTTTTTTTTTTTTTTTTTTAATCTTCAACGCTCTGCTGGTCTCGCACGACACTGCCCGCAGTCACACGATCCTCTCCTCCGGAGAGGAGGAGGCTGGGTGTAGAGGTTGGCTCCTCTACCCCTCCCTTCTCTGTTGTTTGTGTTT
>NC_056499.1:60932205-60933250 GCF_014905685.2 Nematolebias whitei
CAGTGTGGTAGTGTCCCTCGTTAAAGATAAAACCAAGGAAAGAGACAAGAGGTTATGTGGAATTCACACTTTTCAGCTTTGACGTAAAGTCGGTTTTCATACAATCGTTGTAGTACAGTGCGAACATGGGTCTGGTGGGACTGGATGTCGGTAGAATAAATCAGAACGTCATCTAGATACACAAACACAAATTTATTGATCACATCTTGGAAAATGTCGATGAGAGTCTGAAAAATTGCAGGAGCATTAGTGAGTCCGAATGGCATGACTAAATATTCAAAATGTCCAAAAGGGGTCTTAAATGCAGTTTTCCACTCATCTCCTTCCTTGATCCTCAAAAGGTGATAAGCGTTTCTAAGGTCCAACTTTGAAAAAACAGTGGCAGAAAGAAGTTGTTCTTGTACTGAGTTGATTAACGGAAGTGGGTATTTGTTCTTTATGGTTATCGCATTTAGACCTTGGTAGTCAATACACGGGCGGAGTGAACCATCCTTTTTATCTACAAAGAAAAACCCCATCCCTAATGGAGACGTAGAAGGGCGAATGATGCCGGATTGTAATGATTCGTCTAAATAATTTTGCATGGTTTCCTTTTCGCTCCGAAAGAGGTTATACAGGCGACTCGAAGGGAGAGGGGCTCCTGGCAACAGTTCAATTGAGCAGTCGTATGGGCGATGTGGAGGTAAGGATAACGCTTTATTTTTACAAAATACGGGCGCCAAATCATGGTACACCTTGGGTACCTTTGATAAATCAGGTGGAGAGGAGGTCACCTCTTTTATTGTCTCTGACAGAAAACCAGCAGACCTTAAACAGTTCCTTAAACAATATTCGCTCCAAACACTGATACTTTTCTTCTGCCAATCAATGATGGGGTTGTGTTTTACCAACCATGGATAGCCTAAAACCAACTGCGGTGAGGGAGAATGAAAAACCATGAACTCACCCAGTTCTCTGTGATTGCCGGAGATGATGAATGGTAATTCAATTACTTCCTTGGTGATAGTGGTGATGTTCTTTCCAGTGACTCCAGCCACCGGAATGG
>NC_056499.1:60933350-60934360 GCF_014905685.2 Nematolebias whitei
AAAATGTCCTCTCTTCCCACAGTAGAAGCATTCACGTGCTGCCAATCATCGTTGCCTCTCCTGCAACGTGAGTCGGGTTCGTCCGATCTGCATTGGTTCAGGCTCGGAGTCATAGTGAGTGGTACCTGGTTGTGACATGGGTTCTTTGATAGCGGAAAATGCTAGAGGAAAAATTGACCCGGAAGCCATCGGTTCAGCTTGGCCCCGCCTCTCCCGAAGGCGATTATCAATCTTGATCGCCAAACTGATAAGGTCATCCAACGTCTCCGGCTCATCTCTAAGCGCCAGTTGATCCTTTATTTGATCAGAAAGTGAATTAGAAAATAATAAGTGCCACCTCATCCCACCTGGTTTTCTCCGCCGCAACCCGGAAGAGGATGGCGTATTCAGCCACGGTAGCTTGACCCTGCCTCATAGCCAACAGATGGCGGGACGTCTCCTCCTGGTGGACAGGGACATGAAACACACTCTTGAAATCCTTAATAAAATCGTTAAATGATAGTAAAGCCACAGGGTGGGACTGGAGGTAGGCATGAGCCCATTCAAGAGGTACACCTCTCAACAAAGTAACGATATACGTGATCATGGATGCAGAGTTTGGGAACAGAGAAGGAGAACGGGCAAATGTTAGTTCACATTGGAGGAGGAAACCATTGAATTGTTCTGGGTTACCTTCAAAAACTGCGGCCGGCCGAATCTCCGGCTCACGGGGGTGTTCCGAGCGGGCGGTGCTTTGCGCTGGCGGCGCTGATGGTGGTGAGACGGCCGGCGTGGGTGGAGTTAGTGTTCCCATTTTATTGCCGATGGACTGAATCATTCCACCCACCGTTTCCAGATTCGACTGTGTAGTCTTGTGTTGGGAAATTAGTTCCTATAAGAGAGCTTCATTTCTCTTACCCTCTCCTCAAGGGTGACCTGATCAGCATTCAAACCGTTCTTTGACATATTATGGCCAGAGCAAACTGTTAAGGTCTGTGGGTGATGTCAAAGGCGAACGGTTTGAAGCAAGG
>NC_056499.1:60934460-60957552 GCF_014905685.2 Nematolebias whitei
CATCTTCTCGTGTGAACTTGATGTATTTATCCACAGAGTTGATGTGGTCAGTAAAATGTTGGACTTCCTGAGATTTGATTTTAACCCAGGTGTCGTCAACATACCTGAACCAATGACTTGGTGGTGTCCCTGAAAAGGACGTCAAGGCTCTCTTTTCTACCTCCTCCATGTACAGGTTGGCAACAATAGGAGAAACTGGAGACCCCATAGCACACCCATGTTTCTGCCTATAATATTGCTCCCCATATGTGAAGTAGGTTGACTGCAGGCACAGTTTCAAGAGTTGACACAGTTGTTCTGTGTTAAGCGTGGTCCTACTGCTCAGAGTGGTGTCTGATTTTACTCTTAACCTGACCACCTCTACTGCATCATCAACAGGAATGCATGTGAAGAGTGATGTGACATCAAAAGAGACCATTGTTTCATCAGTCTCCATGATGACATCCCTCACCTTGTCCACAAAGTCCATGGTGTTCTGTATGTGGTGTTCTGAGCTGCCAACTAAAGGGATGAATACAGACGCCAGATATTTGGAAACATTGTAATGCTAACATGCTAACAATTGGTCTTAAAGGTACACCTTTTTTGTGGATTTTAGGTGTGGTCTCCCCTGGGTACAGTCTGTCGTACATAATACGGTCAATAGCCTTGTCCTGCTCCAACATTTTCAGGCAATCTATCAACTTCTTCTTGTAACCATTTCCTGGATCTCTTTTCAGAGGTTCATAAGTGTTTAAGTCACTAAGGAGTGTCATAACTTTCTCATGATAGTCTTTCTGGTTCAAAATCACTGTGCACCTTCCTTTGTCTGCTGGGAGAATTATGATGTTTTTGTCCTTGCTAAGAGTGGTGAGTGCATCCCTCTCCTCTCCACTGATGTTGAAAGGTGGTGGTTTGGCATTGCTGAGGCAGGATGAAACTTTGATTCTGAGCTGTTCTGCTTCACACTTTATAATTTTGTTGTTGAAGATTCAATTCAATTCAAAAATACTTTATTAATCCCAGAGGGAAATTAAATGTTGTTGTAGCTCATTTTCCTTGTTTCATAAAAGAGTTGTTCTAGATGTTGATGGTTGTGGGCGGGAAGGATCTCTTGTGATGGTCCGTCTTATAGCAGATCTGAAAAAACTGGCCACAGATGTTGATCCGTTTACTTGTACCTGGTTGGCCTCCTGGGCTTCAGGATCACCTGAATGTTGGGCAGAAATCCTCCCAGGGCGATGGCCACTCCTCCCAGCAGCTTGTTGAGCTCCTCATCGCTGCGGACAGCCAACTGTAGGTGCTGATGGACGATCCTGTCCTTCTGCTGTCATGAGCCGTGTTTCCTGCTAGTTCCAGGATCTCAGTGGTCAGGCACTCGAGCACAGCTGGCAGGTAAATGAAAATGCGTCCACAGAACATCCTTTTCAACTCATTTGAAATTTAGGGCTGTAGTTGAGATATTACTTGAGCTTTTGAGATGTTAATCAGCTGCTGTTGGTTGTAGAAACTGCCTTGTTGCCATGGTTACGCATCATAACAAATGTCCAAAACTAAAAAAGTTTCAGTAAAAATCCTTCCAGCTGTACAGCATCCGATACCAGAGGAAACAATCATCCAAAAAATGTGATTTACATCCAGAAAAAGAGGAATTAAAGTTTCCAAAAGCAAAATCTCAGAATGAAAGTAACAGAGCTGCTCCAACATGCAGCCACCTTGAGCGGCGCGATTCTAGAACCAGCAGCGCAATTCTAGAACCAGATGGATGATTCTGTGGCTGTGATCATCTCCACCAGAGGAATTCTTATTGGTGCAACTGCAAAGTTCAGTCCCCTGGCAAGAATCTCTGTCTCCGGCTGGATGAGTTGTCTGTCAGATAAATTCTTCACCCACTTTTCTGTCTCCCTGGCATGTAACTGTCTACTGGAGTGTCAACACAACAACTCAGACTTTTCAGCCTATTCACCTGTACCTCTCAATGATTCGGAGATACATGGAGAAAAGACACAATAATCAGTCAGAGAGATTCAAGTTAAAAAGTATTACCAACATTTATTAAAGCTTTCAGCTGAAAGGAGAAGCTCTTACCCCAAACCAACAGAGATACAACAAAAACCCATGACACGTCTGACCAGAGCTTCAGCTTCTTCTGTATTTAAACACAAACGCTACACCCAAAGACGTGTCACACATTCTTACAGTTCTTTGTCTAAACTAGTTCAAACTGATGTCTTCATTTTCTGGAAGTCCTTTTATGGAGATGTTTTATTATTTTCTTCTGCCATTCCAGTTTACTAGTGATCTTGTCATCAGGTGGGACATACACACCAGCAACTCCCTGTTAGTTCATGTCCCGTACACAAAAAACTCAAATACATTCTCTGACTTAGTTCAATCTGTACTTGTTGATACCAAAAGGCAAGCAGATACAGATAAAGGACAAGATTCAGTTGTGATACATTGAGCAATACAGCACAGCAGATAAGAGCGTCTTTACAAGTGTTGTCTTCCACTGAATGTGTTGTTATTGGAATTGTGATGGTGTTAATGAGTTATTAGTAAGTTAAACTTGTTTTGTTGTCCAGTCTTGGACTTGACATGCTGTGCTAAGTGTGCCTGATCTGTACAGTCCATCACTTGCTGAAGTGTGGTCTGATCTATCCACATTGTTAGTTTCTGTTTAATGTGCTCTTCTTTGGCCTTCAAGGCCTCAATAGTAAAATTGGTCTGTCTCACCCGTTCATTCAGCAGCTGGGTCGGTGCCTTCTGAAGAATCTTGCTTGCCAGGTGTCCGCTGACAGAAGATTTTATTTCCAGGCTCTTGGGAAACTGAGATAAGATGCAGACAAAGGGTATCATTCCCAGGAGGCCGTCTTTGTGAAAATAAATTGTCCATCATTAAACAGGGGTGGAGCCTCTGTGTTCAACTGTCCCCCTCTTACAATGCTGTTATTGCTAGTATCACTCAGCCCTCTGTGAATAGTAAACAGCCATCAGTGTGCTAATGATCCATTGTTAGGCTGATGGTCCTTCTTGACCATGTGAGCAGCTGGTTTTGGTTGGCAGCAGCAAACTGGTTGATCCACTCTGAGAAGGTGCTATTTAAGAGACTGAGCTGAATACAGCACCTCATACTGAGGAAGTCTCTCGGATGAAAGAAGAAAGGTTTCTACATTTTTTTTGTTTGTTTGTTTTGTTTTTTGAATATCCAGAGGACCAGACTTAACTTTTTTTGATCCAGCTTCTAAACCAACAAAACAAACTATTGACACCCATTGATTTGAAGGTTTTACTTGACGAAAGATTAAAAAATTAATAATCCCCACTTTTTTTTGTGCTTTCCCTCTGTCAGAACCGACTGTCAGCATCATCCAGGGAGCTGGAGCTGTGCTGGTTCCTGTTTTCCCTCAGAACCCGTATGACCTGCCCAGGAACAGTCACATCCCAAGCCACTACGACCTGCTGCCGGTCCGTCCCAGCCCGTCCCACAGCCTAAGCCTCAGCCACCCACTGCCCGGCAGCTCCACCAGCTTGCTGCTCTAAGTCCTCGGACTTGGACATGTCAGTTCAAGCAGAACCAGAACGACTGTGAGATGAGCTCAGAGTACGGAGGAACAAATGCTCATTTATTTATCTGTGTGTGTATAGAGCTCTGACTGACATGCTGTTTGAGATTTCATAATTTTAAATGATCTAACAGTGAGTTCTGTAAATTCCCCATCATCGATAGAGATCTGTCCACAGGTGGACATTCTTCAGGTGGGTTCATCATGCCCGAGTGACTGAAAGGGTGCAGAAAATATTGTTTAAATCTGCCTCACTGGGACAGTTTCTAACACAAAACTGCAAAGTTTATTTTTATTATCCCATAAAAAACATCACATGGATGTTACAGTTCACTGTCCTTTTAAGTCTAAACATCTTTAAAGGAGAAACTGTTTATGGATGAGATCTTTTTCTCATGGAGAGACTGACCGACTCTATAGTTATCCTATTTTTACACACATTTTTTTATTTTCTGTTTACATGTTCAGAAGTCCTGCCAGAGTTCATACTTTCTCTCTGGAATGGTATGTTTTGTATTTTCTGTAGACAACGTGCTGTACTGAACGTGAATAGTGTTGTGCTTTTCCTTCCTTGTTTCAAACACACGCATGCCAAAGATAGTTCCACAAGAAATACTTAGTCAGGAAAACATTTATAGTTTTTTGTTTTGTTTTTATTTTCTTTGTGTTGTAAATTTTCTTTAATGCGAATAGATTGTCATGTGACTTGATGCATTGATGTTTTTGTGCAAAAGAACCATTTTTAAATAAAATAAAAAATCTTCATCTGGAATCCTGATGCATGCTCAATAATCCAGGTAGAAAAATCTAAAAAAGTTCAGGCTGGTCCTCTGGACATTCAAAAAACAAACAAACAAACACAAAAAATTCTAGAAACGTTTCATCTTCCATCTGAAAGACTTCCTCAGTCTGAGGTGCTGTATTCAGCTCAGTCTCTTAAATATCCTGATGCATGCTCAATAATCCAGGTAGAAAAATCCAAAAAAGTTCAGGCTGGTCCTCTGGACATTCAAAAAAAAAAAAAAAAAGGCAAAAAAATATAGAAATATTTCGTCTCTCATCCGAGAGACTTCCTCAGTCTGAGGAGCTGTTTTCAGCTCAGTCTCTTAAATAGCACCTTCTCAGAGTGGATCAACCAGTTTGCTGCTGACAACCAAAACCAGCTGATCACATGGTCAAGAAGGACCATCAGCCTAACATTGGATCATTAGCACCTGATGGCTGTTTACTGTTCACAGAGGGCTGAGTGATACTAGCAATCACAGCATTGTAAGAGGGGGACAGTTGAACACGGAGGCTCCACCCCTGTTTAATGATGGACGGTTTCTTTTCACAAAGATGGCCTCCTTTACTCCTCTCTCAAACCATCGTTCCTCTCTATCCAGGATGTGAACATCTTCATCCCTGAAAGAGTGACCTCTGACCTGGAGATGAGTGTAGACTATAGAGTCCTGGTCTGATGATGTTGATCTTCTGTGCTGGGCCATCTTTTTGAACAGTGGCTGTTTAGTTTCCCCGATGTAAGACTGATCACAGCCCTCCTGACACTGAACAGCATACACAACATTGCTCTGTTTGTGCCGGGGGACTGGATCTTTGGAATGAACCAGTCTTTGCCGTAATGTATTTTGGGGTTTAAAAGCCACTGAGACGTTATGTTTAGAAAATAAATGTCTCAGTTTCTCTGATACTCCCTCAACATACGGAATGACCACTGGTCTGGGTTCCTCCTTTTCACCTGATGGCTGACTGGAGTCCTGTTTGGGTTTCTTCTCTGCTTTCAGGAAGGCCCAGTGTTGGATTTCATGTTTTATCTTTTATTATTATTTTAATCAAGCTTGAAATTTCATGTTATAAAATGTGCGTATGTGTCATTTTTTGAAGGGTTTTCACTACCTTACAATCATTTAAATATTAATCAATTACTTTGCTTAAATATAATCTTACATTAGCTAGAGACAATCGTATAAATTCACAATCTTATAAGTTCACATTTTGATATAATTACAAGCGTCTCAGAGCATGTAAGATACTGATTAGACTCCAGGAAGGTGTCTCTGAGTATGGACGCACACACACACACACGCTCACTCACACACACAGACTGATGAACATAAAAGAATCTAGAACACATTTCTCTAACTTAGACAATATAGTTTGACTAAATAAAATTAGTAAGATAATAGAAAGTAGCATTTAATCGTTTAACAATTGTTATCAGTTTAGAGGAAAGAATCTTCAGCTAAAAACACCAGCGTTTGACTAACAAAGGGCAATAAAATTCTTTATCTAAGGTATGTAACCTCTAGGGCATATCTAAAAAGCAGAAGGGCCCCGTAACCATGACAACGGGTTGTTTAAACCAATCAGAGACAGAGCCTGCTAGAATCTGTGATAAGATGCAGAGACAGACGCTACAGATCTGTGCATTTGCTGGGAGACTCAACTGTTGAAGGTCGGTTCGGTAAAATGCCCATTGTATGCATACAATTGTATCTTGTTTAAATGATTTCTGAATACTTGTAATCCGTTGTCAAATAAATCTTTTGAACTAAGGTGCCCGCCTCAGCTGTTTTGAACACGACGGTGGCCCCTAGCCACAACAGTTGGTGACCCCGAACGTGCAGCGTGACGAGGCCTAGTCTGGATTGGGACGAGTTAGTACGGTACCTCCACAGAGAGAACTGGGCCCACTTTTACAAAAGGTAAGCGGATTTTACCTATGTTGGTCGAAAGGCTCAGAAAGGTCCGCAATTCGGCCGTAAACTAAATTATTTGTTCATCTGTGGGTTTTCGTACCATCTCCGGAAATTAAGATGGTTGATAAGCTAATTTACGATAATTAGTGATACTTCTGACAAACGGATTGCGTGTAGTCAGACGTTGGGTGTTGAACGCAGCGTGCGTTCGTGTTTGTGTACCTTGCACGGCTTAGTTTAGGTGTGCGTTGTAGATAGTTTCACAAGTTTTACTTGTGACCGGAGGAAGGCAAGACGCCTGCCAGAGGTCACGTAGGACGTGGCCGACACATTTTCCCTTTTTTTATCAGCGGATGTGGCGATCAAAATCTTAATCTGACGAGATTAAGGTGTAATCAAGTCGGGGACTTGATGAGCTGTGGCGTGGGCGCTCCACTATATCTGTTGACTGGGTGTTAAATTGTGCTCCATTAATAGTTTAGTTCAAAGGGAAATGTGAAAAAGTCTGGGACTTAGTGAGTTTACCAAATTTCCGGTGATCAGGGATCACTTTAGGTTTAAAATTAATCTTATTGTTTTGTCGTGCCGTGTGCTGTGCAGGCCTCGTGTGAGGTGTTCTGGAAGACCTGAGACTGTGTGTGTCTGTGAGAGATAGATTTTTTCTTTTTTCTTTCTTTCTTCTTCTGGTTTTCTGCTCTGTGGAGCTGCTGTGGGGGAAGGTTATCTTATCTGTGGGACCGAGTGTGTGTGAGGCTGACAGAGATTTGTTTTCCCTCTTTTAAACGGAGGTGGGGGAAGGTGCAGCCATTTTTTTTTCTTTTTTGCTCTGTCTTTGTAGGTGAAAGTTTGTGAATTGTTTGTCGTGTCAGGTGACTCGGACTGACTGGAGCATCCATATCCTGACCGCAAGGGGGCGCTGTTGGATAAGGCAATTACAAGTCTTTACTTGCTGAAGTTAAAGGCTTGAGTTGTTTTTTTTCTCAACAGAGGCCTGTGATGTATGAGAATAAAGACAATTGAATGAATGTTTGTGTGAATGATGTCAGCAGATATGGAGCTCATAAATAAGAAATCTGTAACTCCTGTGGAAACTCTACAAGAACAATCAAAAAGAGTTAAAGCTGTTATTAATGTTATACACGCAGCAAATACAGGTAAATGTAGAGAATTGGACAGCCTTCTGCATCAGCTGGTCCAGGCTGAGGCAGGATCGTCACACACACTTACACAACTAGCTTGGGACAAAGTTAAAGATCAGAACACACAAATTCAGGAGATTAATGAAGATTTGCTGACCTGCAAGTCTTATGTTAAATGTCTGAAGCTACAGAAGAAGTTAGATAAACGCAGACAGGTACAGGGTATGTATACACAATTAGCAGTGTTGTGTCAGAGTGTACAAAACTTGGGTGAGTCAGAAAAGTGTGAACCACCACCTTATGTGACTGACATGACGTTGCCGACAGCGCCACCTGCTGGAACTGACAGGACGTTGCTGACAGCACCACCTGCTGGGACTGACGTGACATTGCCGACAGCGCCACCTGCTAGGACTTATCCGGTGTTGTAGGTTCATAAAGGCAGACTGTCATTTGAGGAGACGGATTCTGAGGAAGGTGGTACTCTGGATAATGACTTAGGGGGAATTGGTAGCAGAATGACTGCACAGAGACGACAGCGGTTTCTTAATGAGTTGTCTGACCGTGAGGAGGAGGAAGGCAGAAAGGCTCGGTGGAAGAGTAGTTCACGTGACAGTGTGAGGGGAGACGTGTGGACTGAGGTTCCGGGTCCAAGTGGGACACACCACAGTAAGACTCCACAGCGGATGGAGAGTACGCGAGCCAGTAGTCCGAGGAATAAACATACCACAGTGTTTATTGAGGGTACCTTGACAGGGTTGGTAGAGGAAGATGAGGGGGTGCATACACGGGGGACAGCTTCAAGCAGGGTGAGGAGAAAGCCCGACAGATGGGGGTATGTTGCTCCAGGTAAGCCAGAGGTGACTTCTGCTCAGGTTCATGTGGAGATGGAGCCTGATTTAGATGGGGATATGTGTTACAGTGTTGTGTCTCAACTTCCATTACTGAGTACTCAGGGTGCGACAGATGAGGTGTCACGTTATAAGCCATTTCATATACGTGATTTGGAGTCGATAACAGAGAAATTGCCACCGCTTATTCAGGGTGGAGGACGCTGGCTTGAAAAGTTTAATGCCCTCACTTTAGGTGTGACCCTGGCAGTGGGGGATTTGAACGCCATTTTTGCTCGCTGTGCTAACCACGCCACCGTCCAGACATACCTGTACTCTCTTATAGCGACTTCTCGGGGCCGTTGTAGGATATTAGAACTACCAGATGAGACTCCGTTGTGCGAAGTGTTTGTGCATATTGCGCCTATCATAAGAACATTATACCCATTGCCAGCTGGTGTAGCGGTACCAGAATTTAAGTGGGATAAGACTATAGACCCGTGGGAGTTTATGGAACAGTGTAAAGACACTTGGGAGAGGGTGACAGGTGTACATAAGCCATACAACAACGCCCGTATTTTAGAAAAGCCGTTCTTGACTCTCTGCTGAAAGAAGTTGTAGACAAGTTGGAGAAAAATGTTGATTTGCTCACAGCATCTCCTGAACGTTGGGAGAAACACGTAATACATCGTTTAAAGTATGAGAAAAAGCAGGGAGACAAAGAGGCAGCTGAATTAGAAAATATGCGTGCACAACTACTTAAACTTCAGTTGACGGATGCCAGACATAAACAGGCTGAGGATAAAAAGAACAAGGATAAGAAACAAATGTCTGTACAGTCAATTACAGAGGGAAATGAGGAGGCAGTTTCCTCTGGAACAGTTGCTCTGCAACAGTGGTCGGAAACTACAGGCCGGAGGGCCAGAGGAGGGCATCCGGCGAGGTTAGTCGGACGGGGAAGAGGGGGCGCGAGGCCGAGGCCGGTGTCTTGGGGTTGGGGTTCTTCACAATGGGGACAGCGGGGGAATGCCTGTTTCATCTGTGGCCAGCAGGGACATTGGACGAGAGATTGTTACTACCTGGCTGCACCAAACCACATGCCACGAGGGGGGCTGCAGAGGCCATTCCAACAACACATGGGCCCACCACAACCCTTCGTACAGCCGATGCCAGGTCCACCACTGGTCCAGCAGCAACAACAACCACGAGCCGGACATCTTCCTCTTGGGACAGAGGGGATGGGGTTCCAGCAACAATGAGACACCCCACAGAAAATGCTAAGTGTTGGAGGAGGGGCAGACCCAACACTGGAGGTGACAGTTAGAATGGAAAAGTTGCCGTTTCTAGTTGATACAAGAGTGACATTTTCAACAATTACTCACTTCCCACAAGACTGTGAACTGTTGAATAGGTCGGTGGAGGTGGTTGGATTTTCTGGGGCTAAGCAAAGACTGCCGGTGACGTGTCCACTTCTCACAAAAGTGGGCACACAGACTCTGTTACATCCCTTTGTGATAGCTGAAAATGCACCAGCTAACCTTTTAGGGAGATATCTTCTCATCAGGTTGGGAGCTTCAATTTTGTGTTCTTCCGATGGACTTGTGGTGAGATTACCAGATGGCACCTCGCTGGAGTGCGGACTGGTCACCACTACTCACTCACAGTGTGTGATCCAGCCCATCCATGATGAATATGTTGACATTTACTGGAGACTGCTTGAACCTGAGGTCATGGGTGGAGGGGGTATCTTTTCTGCTTACCTGGCGTGGAAACCTTGGCTTCTGACTTTGCATCCGTTCTCAGCTCCTCCTGATCCCCCACATGTCACTCTCTTTTATGACCGCAGAGGAGAAGAGGTGTTCCAAGACCACTTTGCAGAACAACTGTCAGGGAACATCTGGCCTATTGAGAGTGGGAATATTATTGTTGGCAAGGAGGGAGTAGCAGCGATTGTTAACTTAACACAAGAACAGGAGGGGTGGTACATGATGGGTACTGAAGCGGCGCCTCATATCTCACTAGCATTAAATCCGACATTTCAAGCGAGGGACTTAGGACCTATGGTCAAAAGGGCCTCAGTGGCCTCAGATCGGGTACAAACATCTTTAACATCCGTCTGGTATTCCCCCAGCTGTGAGTGTTATTCAATCGTCTCTGTGGCACATGATGTAGCTTTGATGCAACATGATGTGCTCCCCAGGGAGCACGGTCGTGAACTGACGGACCACCTGCATGCAGGTCCTTTAATTGATAGCATGCCTGGGTCATTATGGTCTGAGGGACCCACGGATGTGGGACTGATACACTGCCCTCCCATAACGTTCCAGGTGCATCACACATACCCAATTTGGATCTCACAGTATCTGCACAAACCAGCTGCAGAGGCAGGCATCGCTGAAACAATCCAGGGTTTAAAAGAAAGCGGCGTCCTTGAACCCTCCTATGCAGAGTGGAACACACCTATTCTACCTGTACAAAAAGCAGGTACAGACAAATACCGGATGGCACACGATCTGAGGGCCATCAATAAATTATTGATCACTCAGACCATGCCGGTTCCAAACCCATACGTGGCGTTGAATAATCTGACACCAAAACATGAATGGTTTAGCTGTCTAGACCTTGCAAACGCGTTTTTCTGTCTTCCTTTAGCTGAAGACTGCAGGGACATTTTTTCATTCACCTTTCGTGGTGAACAGTTGCGATACACAAGACTACCTCAAGGGTTTGCGCTGTCGCCAGGCATCTTTAATCAAGTGTTAAAACAAGTTTTGCGCGAGGTAATGCTCCCAGAAGAAACAGTACTTGTTCAATATGTTGACGATCTGCTCATCGCTAGTCCCACTGCACAAGACTCATTAGAAGCGACTAGGAAGGTTTTGGAACACCTAAATGCAGCAGGTTTTAAGGTCAGTAAAAACAAACTCCAGGTGACTAGGCGTCAGGTGTCTTTTTTGGGGAGAATGATCTCGCAGAAAGGGGTGGGACTCTCACCTGCACACCGTGACACAATTTTACATCATCCGAAACCGCAGACAGTTAAAGAAATGCTCTCATTCCTAGGACTGACTGGGTACAGCAGAAATTACATTCCAAACTATGCAGGCCAAACCCAAATAATGCACACTTTGGTTAAAGAACAGGGCATGAGACGACCCACTGCCAGACTGGTTTGGAATGAGGATGCTGAGAGGGTTTTCATTGAAGTGAAACAACAGATGAGTAGGGCTACAGAATTAGCTCTGCCAGACTATGGCCGACCCTTCCATTTGGATGTTTCTGAAACAGAAGGGGTAATTAACGGTGTTCTGTTTCAGAAACATGAGGGGGGAAGGAAAGTTTTGATGTATGTCAGCTGTTTATTGGACAACACAGAAAGGAGACATCCCCCGTGCACACAACATGCAGCAGGAGTGGCTAAGCTAGTTCAAAAGACAGCTCACTTGGTGATGGGACACACACTGCATGTTTTGACATCTCATAGTGTGGTTGCCTTTGTAAATTCACATAACTTCACAATGTCACCATTGAGACAACAGAGGATAAACAAGGTCCTGGAAGCACCGAACTTGTTATTCACACATGAGGGAATAAACATGGCAGACAGGATAGGATGAGGTGAACCACACATCTGTGAGAGAAGAGTGGAAGTTGATGACAGAGTCAGGCCAGACTTAAAAGCTGCACCTCTTGGAGAGGGACAGGTGATGTTTTGTGATAGAAGCTGTTTCAGAGCACAGGATTGACAGCTCAGTGCAGGCTTTGCGGTCGTGCTTGAAACAGATCAGGGTTATCACACTGTAGTGTGCGAGAAATTGCAGGGTTCTCAGTCAGCGCAGAGAGCAGAAGTGAGAGCTTTGATTTCAGCACTAAAGTGGGCGGAAAGCAAGAAAGTGACTATCTTCACAGACTCAGTGTATGCTTTTAGTGCAGCGCATGTTGAACTGGTGCAGTGGAGGAGAGGAGGTTTTCGTACAGCTAACGGTAAACCTATTAAACATGAGGCAGATATGAGAGAATTAGAAACAGCCCTGATGTTACCAACAGAAATTGCCATTGTGAAATGTCGAGGTCATGATTCAGATTCATCAAACATAGCAAAAGGAAACTGTCAAGCTGATTTAGAGGCGAAAAAGGCCTCAGGATTTATCAACTCGAGTCAGATGGTGATGACAACCCCAGAAGAAGAGGAGCTGATCAGATGGGATGAGGAATCCATCGCCTGTTGCCAACAAGGTGCAGCTTCAGAAGAAAAAGCGGTGTGGAGTGAAAGAGGAGCTGAAAAGAGACCAGATGGATTGTGGATAAACCCTGAAGATGGAAGATGGGTACTTCCACTGAGCCTGAAGAGGAGGATTTTCGAATAGGCACACGGACTGGCTCATGTAGGGGTACACCAGATGAAAAGGAATGTCCTCAACTGGTGGCACCCGTATATGAACTCTTTGATCAGAGCGTTTGTGAAAGAATGCACGGTATGCAATTTGTATAACTCCAAGCCAGCTTTTAAACCACGTCAACAAGGAAAGTTTCCCGGGTCGTGAGGTAATAATTGATTACACTGACATGATTCAACCAGTACGAGGTTTCAGATACCTATTGGTTTGCGTCGACGCGTTCACCGGATGGCCAGAAGCCTGGCCCGCTAAAAAGGAGGATAGTCAAACTGTAATCAAGTGTTTAATAAATCACTACATCCCCAGACATGGGTTCCCTACTATAATTAGGTCCGATAATGAAACTCATTTAAAAAATGCAGATCTGCAAAAGGTTGAAAAGGCCTTGGGTTTGAAACATGCTTTCGGTACAGTTTACCACCCCCAATCACAAGGGAAGGTGGAATGATTGAATGGAAACCTTAAACAAAAATTATCAAAAATCTGTGCACAGACAAATTCCAATTAGCTGGATGCGTTACCGATCCCCCTTATGGCGGTAAGAGCTTCTGTTAACAGGGGTACAGGTTTCACCCCTTATGAACTGACCACAGGAAGGTTGTTCCCAGGGCCCCAGCAAAATATTGAGTGGCCCTCAGAACAGGTATCTAGGATGACACAAAATGTACTTTGATACACTAAAAGGTATGTTGTCCAGTTTTCATCTACAGATTCCTGAACCCAGTACTCCGGACGGAGTAAGCCCCACGTGCCCACTCTCAGATTGGGTACTGCTGAGAGTCACTAAACGAAAGTGGGCAGAGCCAAGGTGGACGGGCCCATATGAAGTGACGGAACGCACATCATACGCAGTACGCTTGAGAGGTAAAGGATCCACGTGGTTTCATCTCAGCCAGTGTGCACCTGCGGGCGAACCACAACGATCGCTGCAGCAGGTCCAGTCAGATCTGCAACATCAGTAGAGGCGGGGTCGAACATCTGATGTCTGGAGTGAGTTTCCTGCATGAGAGGGAAGTTAAGCTGGGAAATCATCTCTTGTCAAGAGGTGTGGAGAGCAGGAGTGTAAAGAGTGGAAGACGCGTCGTTTTAAACCCATTGGGGTTTAATGAAAATAAAAGGCAACAGAAACGTTGGGAATGAAGTCCCCCTGTGGTGCCGATTAAGCAGCAAGAGGAGTCAAGCAGCTGTGTTCCTGGAGGCCTCAGGAGCAGTGGCTGGAATTAAGTAGGGAGTTACCACAGACGAGGAGATCTACTGTGGTTTTAACCTGAGAAGCTGCATCGAGACATCCATCTAACTTCTGTGAAAAAAAAAAAAACTGAGATTTTCAAGGTGTATGTATTTATTTTCCACAGGTTGATTATAACTGTCAATATATCCACTTACAATTTTCAAGTATTTTATCACCATAAGATAGTTCATTTTAGAGGGTCAGACTTTTTAACTTTTTACTGACATTTTTACTGTGCATGCATGTTGAATTACTTTTGCTTCACAGGTTTACAGTGATCGATTCCTGGGTCTAAAAAAAAAAAAAAAAAACTTGATTTCTTGTATCCAATCATAGAGTAGACTTTGTGTGACCGGTGGCTCGATTTTCTCCACTTGCTCTGTGATAATATTATTCTTTCAGGTTGTGTTGGGTTGACATTTTGCTGCATGTACTGTTGAATTCCAGGTTTACACATCATAATCAACTTTCATTTTCCGTGTGGTGGGGTAGCAATCATGGTTCTCATATCAAATAAGCTGTTGACTGCGGGGGGAATAATAGGGGTACTGATGGTTTGTCTTGTTTTGGTGCTGGAGTTTACCTGTGTCATTCCAGGGTTAAGTAGGTGTCGCACCATACCTGTGAAGATCAAGAGAGAAACCCCTAGGAGGGGGGCGTGGTCCCCGGTTCATGATTTTGATCAGTTACCGTTGAATTTGTCCCATGCTTTTCAGATGAATAGCTGGTATCGTTATGCTCAGTTTTTAGCCAGGGGGCGCCATAACTCTGAATGTTATGTCTGCACCAAACTTCCAGTCACAGCTTCACATTTTGTCACGATTCACGCCTGTTTGAGTCAAATCTTTTTCACTCTGTTCACTGCTTGGTGTCTGTAAACCTTCTTTTCTTTACCTTCCTCTTTTTATTTATGTTTGGGGTTGTGATTCTGTTTTCTGCAGCACTCATTGATCTCCTCTCCTCTGGCTGCATGTGGGTTTAAGGTTGTCTTCTCTCCAGCACACTCTGCACTGATTACCTCTCATTAAATGCACCTGTCGCTTCACCCTTTATAAACCTGACCTGCACACAGGGTGAGTGCCAGGATGGTGTGGTTTCTGGCCTGGCTGGAGTTTGAACGGACGGTTAACTGGAAGTTTGTTAAGTTAATTTAAAGGTGGTTCTTGGCATAATCCGGGTTGTGAGTGGATCAGATGGCAAGTACTAGTGGGGGAAATTCGGAGGATGAGAATATGGAGACAGGATGGTCTATGGTAGAAAATAGGAAGGGGGGAGGAGGAGGTAAGGCAAAAAAGGGAGTAAATACTGGGAAAAGATCTCTTGAGGATGAGGAAGAAACGGTTGAAATAAGGAAGAAAGTAATGGTGGAAGAGTTTAAAATTATACTGAAATTTAAAACTGGGCAGGATATGTTTGGAGTGAGCCCTATTAATTTGTCAAATGGAATTAAGAGAACTATTGGAGAAGTAGAGTTAGCTAAAGTGTTAAGAGATGGAAGTCTGCTAATCATTTGTAAAAATGCTGAACAAAAGAATAAAGCTCTTAAACTACAATTGGTGTGTAAAAAGGAAGTGATGGAGAGAAAGGTTGTTGGGGAGGAGAAAGGAGTAAAAGGAGTAATATCAGGGATTCCTGTAGGAGAAAATTTGGAGGAGCTGAAGAAAATAATTAAAGGAGGAGAAGTCATAGACATCAAACGGCTACAGGCCTTTAGGAATGGAGAGAAAATGGACAGTGCATCTATCCTACTGGTCTTCAGAGATAGAGTTTTGCCTGATAAAGTGATGATTGGATACATGAGCTTTAATGTAAGGCAGTATATTCCACCGCCACTCAGATGCTATAAATGTCAGAGATATGGACATATTGCAAGTGTTTGTAAAGGGAAACAGAGGTGTGGCAGATGTGGTGGCGAACATCCTTATGGTGAGTGTGGAAATAATCCTGTTAAATGTTGCAACTGTGGAGGAAATCATACTGCAGCATATGCAGGATGCAATGTAAGAAAAGAGGCAGCTGAAATTCAAAAAGTAAAAACAGAAAAGAGGATTACTTATGCTGATGCAGTGAAACAGGTGAAAAACAATGATAATGCTTCGAATACAAGTTATGGAAAAAAGGCAGTAGCAGATAATAATCAGAATAATGTTACGTTAGAAAAATTGATCCCTTTTCTTGCATATATCATAAATTGCTCAGAACAAGCAAAGAATAAAACTGAAAAAATTAAAATTATAGTGAAAGCAGCTATAAAATTCTTCAAGGTAAAAGATTTATCTTGGGAAAAAATTCATGATGAGCTGAGGCAGGGTGAAGGATCGTCTGAATTTGAGGCATCTCAAACCATCACATAATTCTAATATTACAATGGAACACTCGCAGTCTAATAGCAAATGGTCAGGAATTTAAAGGCTTCATTAATAATTTAAATCCAAAACCTGATATAATGTGCATTCAAGAAACATGGCTCAAGCCATCATTACAGTTTAGTATTCATGGATACTCATTTTTACGTAAAGACAGGTTAAATGGGAATGGAGGAGGTTGTGGTATATTCGTAAAAGATAATATAAAATATATTCAAATACAAGTAGAATCAGAATTAGAACTTACTGCTGTTGAAATTTGGACAAACGAGGGGAACACTAAAATAATAAATTTCTATAATCCTTGTAAACAATTAGAAAAATTAAAGCTAAACACAATCTTACAAAACTGGAGAGGGAAAATAGTTTGGTGTGGGGATTTTAATGCACATAGCACTTTATGGGGAGATCAAGATGATTATAATGGAGGAATTGTAGAAGAATTGATTGAAGAAGAAGAATTGGTTGTGTTAAATAATGGAGTGGGCACTAGGGTGGACTTTGTAAGGGGTAAAGAATCTGCTATAGATCTGACCTTGGTATCTCAATCCATTGCTAGTTTATGCAGATGGACAGTATTTAAGGAAAACACAATGGGGAGTGATCATTATCCAATTTTTGTGAATATAGGTATAAATACTAAGCAGGACCAGGAAAAAGTTGAAGGGAGGTGGAAATTTGGGACAGCAGATTGGAGTAAATTTGAAATGATGAATGAGGTTAGTATGGAAAATGTAGATATAAATAAACCAGTAAATGAGTTAAATTTAGAAATTAGCAAATGTATAATTAGCTCAGCCAAATTATGTATTCCTAGAAGTAATGGTAATAGAAAAAAGAAGATAGTCCCGTGGTGGACACCAGAATGTTCAATAGCAATTAAACAAAGAAATAAGGCTTTTAAAACATTTAAGAAAATAATTTGTGTCCAAAATCATATAAATTATAAAAGAAAGCAGGCAGAAGTCAGGAGAACAATAAGAAATGCTAAAAGAGAATACTGGAGGAGATATTGTGAATCCTTGGGGAAAAACACAGCATTAGACAGGGTTTGGAATTCTATTAGGAAAATGTCTGGGAACTCAAAAGAGGTTTTCTTCCCATTAATTAAATATGACGGAAATATTATAATAGATAATAAAAATAAGGCTGAGGTATTAGTAAAAACATTTGCAAAGGTACATAGTACAGAAAATCTAAATGTTAAAGAAAAATTAGGACGTGGAAATACTCTACAGGGAAATATTGATTTGATAGATAGTGATGAAGAATATGATGATTTTATTAATATGAAGTTTTCTTTGTTTGAATTGAATAGAGTACTGAAGAATTCTAATAAATCAACTCCTGGTAGTGATCAAATTACTTATAATATGTTAGATCATCTTAGTGATGTGAGTAAAGAGATAATTCTAAAATTGTATAATAAAGTATGGGAGGAAGGAATAGTGCCTGATAAATGGAAAGAAGCTATTATAATTCCTATTCGTAAACCTGGAAAAGATCCAAATTCAGTTGAAAGTTACAGACCTATAGCCCTAACATCGTGTTTAGGCAAAGTTATGGAAAAAATGGTAAATAACAGGTTAATTTATTTCTTAGAGTCTAAGGGGAAAATTAAAGACTATCAGTTTGGTTTTAGGAAAGGCAGAAGTACAATTGATCCAGCATTGTGTCTGGAACATGAAATTAGACGGGCCCAGATTAATAAAGAGAGTGTGATAGCGGTTTTCTTGGATGTGGAAAAGGCTTATGACATGCTGTGGAAAGAAGGGTTGTTGGTTAAACTAAAACAAATAGGTATAAAGGGTAAGATTTATAGATGGATTAAAAATTTCTTAACCGAAAGGAGTATTAGAGTTAAAGTAGGTGGGGAAATTAGTTCCGGATATCAAATTGAAAATGGTACTCCACAAGGTAGTATTATAAGTCCTATACTATTTATTATAATGATAAATGATATCTTTAGTAATATAGATAAATCTTATGGTGTTTCATTATTTGCTGACGATGGCATCATTTGGAAGAGGGGAAAGAACATTGAATTTATAAGTAGGAAATTACAGGAAGGATTAAGTAAGGTAGAAGATTGGGCTTTAGAATGGGGATTTAGGTTCTCAACATCTAAATCTAAAGTTGTGCTTTTTACAAAGAGGAAGGTAAATATTAATGTGGATCTTAAATTATATGGGAATACTATAGAAAGGAAAGATCAAATTAAATATTTGGGTATGTGGTTTGATAAAAAACTCACATGGAAAATACATATAGATAAAATAGTGGAAAGAAGTAAGAAAATTTTAAATATTATAAGATGTTTGAGAGGTAGAGAATGGGGAGCAGACAGGAAAGCATTAAAGACAATCTATGTCGGACTAATTCGGTCAATTTTTGATTATGGTTGTATTTTGTATAATTCAGCTTCAAATAGTTTATTGGCAAAAATAGATAAAATACAGTATCAGGCATTAAGGCTTTGTTGCGGAGCAATGAAATCAACTCCAGTTTCAGCTCTACAGGTTGAGATGGGTGAGATGCCACTGGAGCTCAGGAGGGAACAATTAGTATTAAATTATTGGACAACTATAAAAGGACATAATGAGGGGCATCTTCCATATGCTACGTTGCAACCTTGTCAAGAAAAGGAAAAGAAGCAAATTAATAGTTTTGGATGGATAATTTTAAATAAAGTAAAGGATATTGGGATTGATAAATATATGATTAGTCCAGTGGTTGTTAATCCTGATATTCCGCTATGGATTTTTGAACAGGTTGAAGTCGATTTAAAATTATTGGAAAAAGGAAGACAATTGAGGAAAAATGAAGTGGAGAGTTATATACAAAAAGAATATTCAGAATATATTCAAATATATACAGATGCCTCAAAAATGATAAACAATCGAGTAGGTATATCATTTATTGCTCCAGACTTAAACTTTATGAAAAGTAAAAGAATAAATGATAAATTGACAGTATACACAGGTGAGTTAATGGCAATTTTAATGGCTTTAGAATGGGTAGAGGAAATGGAGAAAAGAAAGATTTTGATTTGCTCAGATTCTAGTAGCGCGTTAATTAGTATTCAAGAGGTAAATTCAGAATCAAGACAAGATATTATATTTGATATAGTTCATTCAATTTTTAGAATTAAAAATAAGGGTTCTCGGGTTAAGTTGTGTTGGATTCCTGCCCACATTGGAGTGATAGGAAATGAGTTGGCTGATGGTTTTGCTAAGAGAGCTGCAAGAAAGGAAATTGTTGAATTGAATATCAAGATAAGTAAAAATGAGATAAAGAGCATTATAAAGGAGTATATCAAAGGAAAATGGCAAGAGCAATGGGATAAAGGAGACAAAGCAAGGTTTTATTATAGTATTCAAAACAAAGTTGGGGAATTTAGGAAAGGAAACAGAAATAAAAGTGAAGAAGATGTTATTTCTAGAATTAGGTTTGGACATACGGGACTAAATAGTTCTATTAAGTTAATTAATAAGCATAATACAGGGTGTTGTAGTTATTGTGGAAAGTTAGAAACAGTACAACATATTTTCTTAGAGTGCAATAAATATATACGGGAAAGAGAGATGCTAGTTAGAGAGCTTAGTAGTAATAAAACCAAATTGATTATAAGAGAATTATTTCAGAGATCATCAGGGGATATAGTTTTTGATAGTATTTTAAATTTTCTTAGAAGAACGGGTATTATGAAGAGAATATAAGCTTTTTGATCCATACTCCAACCTGGAAGGTGGCGGTAATGCACCTTAAAGTTGTTTGCCAACCGCCATAAAACAAGACGAAGAAGAAGAAGAAGAAGGGTGAGTGCCAGATAGTCGAACACAGTTTTATTGCAAGTAGTTATCCAGCGCTCATAGTTTCCGGTTTCCCTTGTAGTGTTTTGTTTCTTTTTCATAGTTCCCCTCCTGTCCAGTTTTTGTTTTTGCATTCCTTGCTCCTGTCCCGCTCCTTGGTTTATGTATCCTCGCCTCATCGTGCTGACTTCTCGTTCTGGGACCTTCGCTCGCCTGACTTCGCCTCTAGACCGCTCCTCACCGGATCTACGCCTCCATTCATCGGCACCGACCTACGCCTCCTTCACACTGCCTCCTCGCCTGCTCCTGCTTTGGACTGACGCTCTTCTGATCTCCGGTTTCGACTCTCGCCTGATGGACTTCGCCTCACGGACCAGTGTGTCATCTCCTCCCATCCATCCTCGAGCTCTTCACTGCAGCTGGCTGTCTCCTCTCACCAGGACCATCCCCCCTGCAGCGATCCCACCGTGCTGGAACGTCTCAGCTCCTCTGAACCCCCTCCTGACAGAGTAACGGTTAGTGGTTTCCGTATTCTGACTTTTGCTTTTGCTTCTGTCTCCCGTCGGGCCACTAACTGTTCTCTCCCTGTCCTTAGACTCGTTCCAGTCGTTTACCCTGAGACCGACACCAGAGCCAGGTTCACTTTGAGAGGCAAGGCCCCACCAAGAAAAATAAACCTTTTAACCTGAGTCTTGGTGTTTGTGGTGATTTTGGTCCAGACATTTGGGGGTTCGTTACACATTTGCCCTTGCGTGTTAAACCCCTGGGTCGGTGGCGATCATTTTGTCTTCTGCAGTACAGCTCCAGTGGACATAGCAGAGGTCCGTACTAGTGTGAGGCCAAGCGCTACGATCTGACGCAGGCAGCACAGGTGGTGGTATTGAGCCAGTATGTGGAGTGGACCTCTGGTGAACAGTTTCCCATCTGCGTGCACCGCCAGCACTGGCAGGACTCTTATCAGGTGGCGGTGGGCATGTTGCCCCCTGAGAAGTGTCAGGCAATATATCACCCTGGTAATCATCACATTGGGGTACCTGGGAAGAATGGAACATTTCCTGTTGAGGATCTGGCTTGGTTGTGTGGACATACAGTGCTTTTAAGTCTTCCCAATAATTGGACAAGTATCTGCGCACCTGTGGCGGTCACAAACGAATCATTTCTGGTGTCTGTAAGTAATGGCTCTCATTATGTCAGGCAAAGAAGTGCTGTGGGCATCAGGCCGCACGACTCTATTTGGGGGTCAGACGTGCCAGAAAAATTTAAACACTGGACGACGGGGGAGAAGGTAATGCTTTCACTTTTTCCGTGGGCTGGAGTTGGTAAACTCCTTTTACGGGTGGAAACATTAGATTACCGTTTTGGAATTTTCATTAATTCAACAATTAAGGCGCTGGAGGGCATCGCTGAGGAATTGTCAGCCTTGAGGGTAATGGTGTTCCAGAATAGAATGGTCTTGTACTTGTTAACCGCATCTAGAGGTGGAGTGTGTGAGATTATTGGTAAGGATGCATGTTGTACTTACATCCCTGATGAGAGTAGTGCAGACCCCCAAGGCAGAGTAACAGAAGCCCTATCACAACTGAGAGGGCTGCAGAAGGCTAAAGAGGAGGACCCTCCAGCAGGGTCAGAGGGATTCTTGTCCTGGTGCATGAGGGGGTCTTGGAGTCAGGTGCTACTCAAGCTTTTAGCCCCTCCTCTAGCTATTATTGTTCTTTTTTGTGTCTTGTTGGGTTGCGTTACACCGTGCGCTAAGGTTGCAGTCGCGCAGATGATTAACTTTGATGGAGTGGTAGGCACAGGTACAGCATGTCCTGTGATCCAGGCCAGTGAGGACTCCTCGCAGCCAGGACAGGATCACTTGCAGTTGGCTGAGACGAAATACCTGTAGCCTTTGAGGTTTAGTTGGTCTATCGTTTGTGATAGACCAAGAGAGGGATTGTTGGATTTCATGTTTTATCTTTTATTATTATTTTAATCAAGCTTGAAATTTCATGTTATAAAATGTGCGTATGTGTCATTTTTTGAAGGGTTTTCACTACCTTACAATCATTTAAATATTAATCAATTACTTTGCTTAATTATAATCTTACATTAGCTAGAGACAATCGTATAAATTCACAATCTTATAAATTCACATTTTGATATAATTACAAGCGTCTCAGAGCAGGTAAGATACTGATTAGACTCCAAGAAGGTGTCTCTGAGTATGGACGCACACACACACACGCTCACTCACACACACTCACGCTCACACACACACACAGACTGATGAACATAAAATAATCTAGAACACATTTCTCTAACTTAGATAATATAGTTTGACTAAATAAAATTAGTAAGATAATAGAAAGTAGCATTTAATCGTTTAACAATTGTTATCAGTTTAGAGGAAAGAATCTTCAGCTAAAAACACCAGCGTTTGACTAACAAAGGGCAATAAAATTCTTTATCTAAGGTATGTAACCTCTAGGGCATATCTAACAAGCAGAAGGGCCCCGTAACCATGACAACGTATTGTTTAAACCAATCAGAGACAGAGCCTGCTAGAATCTGTGGTAAGATGCAGAGACAGACGCTGCAGATCTGTGCATTTGCTGGGAGACTCAACTGTTGAAGGTCGGTTCGGTAAAATGCCCATTGTATGCATACAATTGTATCTTGTTTAAATGATTTCTGAATACTTGTAATCCGTTGTCAAATAAATCTTTTGAACTAAGGTGCCCGTCTCAGCTGTTTTGAACATGACGGTGGCCCCTAGCCACAACACCAGTTAGGATATCCACATTGCTCTAGAGCCTGTTTTGTGTAGGATTTCTCCTTCTGCCTGGCTCCTGAGCTAGTGGGGACGCTGTCTGCTCTGTGATACAGAGTCCTGATGACTCCTAACTTGTGCTCCAAAGGGTGATGGGAGTCAAACTGCAAATACTGGTCTGTGTGGGTGGGTTTGCGGTACACCTCGGTTTGCAAATGTCCTCTATCAGAGACTGAGACCTCACAGTCCAAGAAAGCCAACCTGCCATTTTTTACATCTTCTCGTGTGAACTTGATGTATTTATCCACAGAGTTGATGTGG
>NC_056499.1:60957652-60959336 GCF_014905685.2 Nematolebias whitei
TGTTCTTGTCGATGTTGAGACATCGTTTAATTGGTTTTTGGTATTGTTTTCGAACACCCCAGGCAAGAATGAATTTTGTTGTGTAGTTAAGTTAGAGACTAAGAGGCCTTTAACCATGCCAACATGCAGTTCATTCATTAAATTGCAATCTTTGCGGAGTCAATGTATATTATGAGGGATGGAGGACGAGCTGAAGAAGTGGCTGCAGATTACATCTACTAGCAGATTTTAGCTACTTTATTGACTCTGTTCTGACGGTGAAGTGATGAACAATCTGAAAAGTTCTGAGGTGTATCAGTATCTAAATGGACTGTACTTACGTATATAGCACCTTTCTATCTGCTCCAGATACTCAAAGTACTTTCCACTACAATCTGTGCCTCATTTACCCATTCATACAGCTCTATACTAGATCTCTACAAAGTTAATTGAACAAATCATTCTAAAGAGACTAATCAGAGCTTTATCACATTCATACACTGATGGGACACACATCGGAGGCATTGAGGGGTTCAGTGTCTTGCCCAGGGACACTTCAACATGTGACTGCTGGTGGATTCGAACCCCCAACTCTTGCATTGGAGGACGACTGCTCTAACCACTCAGCCACAGCCGCCCCGCTTATCTACACAGTAATAAGGTTGGTGGTATTTTGTTAAAAAAGGTGGGACACAGTCTTATTGATCTTAAATCAGACACAGAGCCAGACAAAGCCTTAAAGTCCTCCTTCACTGAGCTTGGGTTAATTACAGAGAAAATCATAAAACGGAAGATGAACAAATATTAGAATGTTGTGACCTCCATACACTGGAAATCGTATCTGATGTTCTCGTCACTGTTTTCAATCTTCTGAGGAGCCGGCATCTCCTCCGGTGTTTTATTGTAGTCCAGACACAAAGTAGGATGCAGGTTTTCTTCAGTTGGCCATTTGTCAGTGATTTTTTTTTTTTAATTCATTAATTTAAAAAAAACAAAATTATCTAAACAAATTCAGCATAAAAGTAAAAAAAATCATTGATAGAAAAAGGTGCAGAAAGAAGAAAAAATTCTTATCTACTCCTTATTTAAAAATAAAATAACTACAAACAACAACCTAGGCTTGAACAATCTCCAAATTGAAAACAAAAAACATCAGGCATTCTTTACCTGGAACCATACTTTCCCAACAACTTTTTTTTTTCATTCAACCTTTATTTAAACAGGTAAATTCCATTGAGCCTCGAGGACTCATTTACAAGAGAGACCTGATTTAACAAAGAGTGATGACAACAATAAACAGTTATAAAAAGGCATACAATTTTTTTTTTTTTTTTACAAATAGTATGGCTAAAAAAAATAAAAGTAACAAAAACGTTGGTTACGTACTGTAACCCCAGATTCTATGAGTATAAGCGTAGCCCTTTAAGGCCTTCGCTTTAGTGGGTTTATCCCGTTATGCAGAGCATAAGCACTGAAAAAAAAAATTAGTCCACGCCCACCTGCTGTGTGGGCCCCACCCGGTCCGTATAAATTACGTTAAGAGCGGGAAATCGGCTCCCAAAATAGCTTTTTCTTCAGCCATTTAGGAGCCAGTGAGGCCCGACGCTTAAAGGGCTACGCTTATACTCATAGAATCTGGGGTTACAGTACGTAACCAACGTTCTATGTCGTATAAGCTTCGCCCTTTAAGGCCTTCGCTTTAGTG
>NC_056499.1:60959436-60963540 GCF_014905685.2 Nematolebias whitei
TTAACCTGATTTCTTCTTTGAATGAGGAATAAAAATCATTACTTACGGTTTATGTAAAATAAAAATGAGTAGTTCTCTTCAACCTGTAAACATTGAGTGAACTAACACAATTTGATTATCAAACATTTGTAAAATAGTAATGATCATAGAGAATTGTCTTTTCTGCTTGATTAATTCAAGAAAGAAAGTCACCAGATGGCTCAAGCTGTATTTCTGGATGCAGATCAATGAAATAACAGTCTCTGTTCATCTGGTCAAGATTTGGGGTCAGATCAGGTTCACTACATGATTAAACTGTCCTGTTTGAGCTCTGACAGGTGGTGTTCCTACAGGTTTAAATTAAATCTACTGTGGTGGTACTGTGTGGTTCACATTGAAATTATATGATTTACAAGGCACACCGGTTTGTAGATCTCACAAAAATACTTGTGACATCTGAGACAGGCTTGCAAATTTAGAAAACAATTAATTAGTTTCCATTTTTATTTATAAATACTTTTTAAAAATCCTATGGATAAAAGGGAACAAAAAACAAAACCCAGGAGCTGAGGTTACCAGAAGAAGGCCAGTAAACCAGCACAGCCCCGGACCCCAGCAACTGGAAAAGAAAAGAATATAAAAAGGGCAACCACCAAACTAAGTCTAATCAAAAAGATAATGAAAAACCAATTACAAATATAGTAATTCAACAATATCCCAATAATTTACCAAAAATAAATAAATGCCAGCCCTGTTAAATATCTAAATTATACATTACAGTTTACAAAACAAATGGGCTGTAAACAAACAAAATAAAGGAAAAATTATTTAGAGAAAACAGAACCGAACACATCAAATACTCATTTTAAAAGTTATAGTCCAAACCCAGGGGTGTGGCTAATTACCCACGCCACTTGATTGAGTGCTCAGGGACCGCGCTCCAAACAATTCGTGGTGGAGAAGTCCAGTGATGCAGCCACAGGCGTCTGAAGACAAGTACAATAATCTGGAGAACCCAAACAGCAGTGGTCATCCATAGAGCCAGAACACTGGTAATCTTCTGTAGAGACAACAGTTGTAACCTCAGTGGAGACAAAACAGCAGTGGTCCCAACTTCAGCCAAGGACCTATACAATTCAGTCAACTAATCACCAACAGTAGTAAATTTGAAGCTGACAATGAGTTGGGACTCAACTACTTACCTGCTGCCACACATGCAGACACGCACATGCAGACATGCACATACACAGGAGGAGGAGGAGGAGGAAAGCAGCAAGCTTGGCCTTCATCCCACAAAAGCCAGAACAGCACGCATAACACGATGTGCTGCTCAGCCACAACCAAACCCCACATGGTTTGAGAGCCACGTAGTGGGAGCAGGAAGAGGAAACCAAGTACCAGAACAGGCATTGCTGCCTCCTTTTATACTCCGCCCACTTATCTAACAGGAAGTGACGTTTCCCTAGCCGGGTACATATCTATACTGCTACAGAACAATGTTCTGAGAAACTACATTAACTTGTACTTTTGGGACACTAAACAAATTGTGAATAAAAACTGAATGCAATGATGTGGAGATGGCAAATGTCAATATTTTATTCGTAATATAACAGAGATGACAGATCAAAAGTTTAATCTGAGTAAATGTAACATTTTAAAGTAAAAATATGTTGATTCAAAATTTCACAGTGTCAACCAATCCCAAAAAAGTTGGGACAAGTAGCAATAAGTGGCTGGAAAAAGGAAATTGATCATATAACGAACAGCTGGAAGACCAATTAACACTAACTAGGTCAATTGACAACATGATTGCGTATCAAAAGAGCTTCTCAGAGTGTCTGTGTCTCTCAGAAGCCAAGATGGTAAGAGGATCACCAATTCCACCATTGTTGCACAGAAAGATAGTGCAGCAATACCAGAATGGTGTTACCCAGCGTAAAATAGCAAAGACTTTTAAGTTATCATCATCAACCGTGCATAACATCATCAAATGATACAGAGAATCTGGAACAATCACTGTGCGTAAGGGTCAAGGCCGTAAAACTCTACTGGATGCTCGTGATCTCCGGGCCCTTAAACGTCACTGCACCTCAAACAGGAATGCCACTGTCAAGGAAATAACAGAATGGGCTCAGGAATACTTCCAGAAAGCATTGTCAGTGAACACAATCCACCGTGCCATCCACCGTTGCCAGCTGAAACTCTACAGTGCAAAGAGGAAGCCATTTCTAAGCAAGCTCCACAAGCTCAGACGTTTGCACTGGGCCAGGGGTAATTTAAAATGGAGTGTGGCAAAATGGAAGACTGTTCTGTGATCAGATGAGTCACGATTTGAAGTTCTTTATGGAACACTGGGACGCCATGTCATCCGGACCAGAGAGGACAAGGATAGCCCAAGATGTTATCAATACTCCGTTCAGAAGCCTGCATCACTGATGGTTGCATGAACACTTGTGGCATGGGCAGCTTGCATGTCTGGAAAGGCACCGTTAATGCAGAGAACTACGTTCAGGTTCTAGAACAACAAATGCTCCCATCTAGACGTAATCTCTTTCAGGGAAGACCCTGCATTTTTCAACACGATAATGCCAGACCACATTCTGCAGCAATCACAACATCATGGCTATGTAGGAGAAGGATCCGGGTACTGAAATGGCCAACCTGCAGTCCAGATCTTTCACCTATAGAGAACATTTGGCGCATCATAAAGAGGAAGGTGCGACAAAGAAGGCCCAAGACGATTGAACAATTAGAGGCCTGTATTAGACATGAATGGGAGAGCATTCCTATTTCTAAACTTGAGAAACTGGTCTCTTCTGTTCCCAGACTTCTGTTGAGTGTTGTAACAAGAAGGGGGGATGCACACATCACTGCATTCAGTTTTTATTCACAGTTTGTTTAGTGTCCCAACTTTTTCGCAATCCGGTTTGTAAATCAAGAGTGTGATGATAAGAATGAGTAGATGTGCAGATGTTTTGGGTAAAACCAAATGAGTCTATTAAATTATTAAAGGCTATGCTTAGGCTATCACTTTCAAGATGTACATGAATATTGAAATCACCCATTATGATGATTTTATCAGTATTTAATAATAAGTCAGTTAATAATTCTGATAATTGAAGGATTTTGGGGTGTTCAAATGACCCGAGCACAGAATTTCAGGAGCACTTCACCTTAGTATAAAAGATTTAATTGAGACAAAGTTAAAGTATGCAGATATTACATATGATCAGAGTGCAGTCTGAGGAACAAAATCAGAGAAAACCTTGCCTGGTCAATCAGCCGATGTTTGTTCAACCAAACTTTGTGTCTGAGCGAGATTTATAGGTTTCTCATGTCCCGCCCTTTCGGGTTCGGACAGACTTGTGATTGGGTGTCAAAACCTCTTGATGGTCTGAGTGACACCCTGTTCAGCCAGTCAGGAGCAGATCTTATCCATGGTTACTCCAGACGGCCTTGCTCATTCTTTTACTGATAAGGGTTGATTTACGAGCTTTGTTTTGGAACACAGGACACTTACTCTGGCTCTCGTCTGTGTAAAGCTTTAAAACACGTTTTCTGTGTGTCTAAACTATTATTAATGTGAGAGCATAAATACTCCATCTGTTTTAAGTATAAAGTATATGAATGTTTGTGATTACCACATAAAGAACACCATGGACTTTGTGGATAAGGTGAGGGATGTCATCATGGAGACTGATGAAACAATGGTCTCTTTTGATGTCACATCACTCTTTATGTGCATTCTTGTTGATGATGCAGTAGAGGTGGTCAGTTTAAGATTAAAATCAGACACCACTCTGAACAGCAGGACCACGTGTTCCACAGAACAACTGTGTCAACTCTTGAAACTGTGCCTGCAGTCAACCTACTTCACATATGGGGAGCAATATTATAGGCAGAAACTTGGGTGTGCTATGGGGTCTCCAGTTTCTCCTATTGTTGCCAACATGTACATGGAGGAGGTAGAAAAGAGAGCCTTGACGTCCTTTTCAGGGACACCTCCAAGTCATTGGTTCAGGTATGTTGACGACACCTGGGTTAAAATTAAATCTCAGGAAGTCCAACATTTTACTGGCCACATCAACTCTGTGGATAAATACATCAAGTTCACACGAGAAGATG
>NC_056499.1:60963640-60965802 GCF_014905685.2 Nematolebias whitei
CTGTTACTTTTTCAACATGCCAACATTTAAAAATCAATCTTACACGAATTAACAGTCATTCATGAGACGTGCGAGCCACCAGTTTGTAGTGAGTCACTTGGGTACGTGTCACTAGTTGTATGACAAATATATGTGGTATATATTTGTGCATACTTTTCACGAGTTCTTCATTTTTCTGACTGTAATGCCGTGCATTGAATTTAAAGGAATGCGAACGAGAGACGTTATTATCTTTGACCCATCAAATGAATAGAGTCATTTATTTTCAGAATCAAAGTTTAACATCAAACATTTACATTAATTTGGCAAAATATGAAAATAATAACAGACAGTTTCACAAATAATGAACTTCAAATCACTCGGCGGTGATTTGAGGACTTTGCTTCAGATATTTCTAAAAATATCTGTACTGATTTATGAGAGAGAGGTGAGTTTAAGAGGAAATTGAGATTTATCTTACAGAGGAATATGTGAGGGAATTTAATCTGTTTGACCAGAAATTGCACGCTCCCATCAGGTATCTCAGCTTATCCCAGGTACACTTTAGTCGAAGAAGAAACCGTTACCTTGTTGACGATAGATCACCTCAGTAAGAACCCTTCAGACTGATCTCAGCGTCTCCGTTGAGAACAGCTAAAATCCTTGGAGAGTCGTGCGTGGTTAGTTCAAAACAGAATTATAATCCCAAAACGTCTCTGGATTCTCGGCAACTCTGACTCTTCATTGTCAGCAGCTCTCAGACTCTTTCAGATCTTCTCAGACTCCAACTCCAAAACTCTCCATAACTCTAGTTCTCTGGAAACTCTTGGAACCGACTGCCCTCTCTGAATTCCCATGAATTCTCTTCAGAACTCCTTGAGAACTAACTGCACTCTATGGAATCTACTGCACTCCATGGAATCTACTGCACTCTACTAGAACCGGGAAGTTGTCACATTTTAAATGAGTTTACTTCCGAGTTTACTTCAGAGCTTTCTGATTCGTGGATGGACCAGAAAGAGGAGTGGTTTTGTGACGTAAGATGTTATCTAAGCCAAGGTCAGAGAATGAGATTGTTTTAACAACTGACAGAGAGATTATTGCAGGAGAGCAGACTTCGTGGAGTCAACTCTTGGTAATCTTCTGAAAAAGTTTAAACATGACATCTTTCTCGGTAAACATTTTAGTTGACCGAAAACCAACCTTTCACATACTTACGACTTGACTCATTTCAGACAGAAAATCAAGAAATGCATATTCAGGTGATTTCTTCTTTGAATGAGGAATAAAAATCATTACTTACTGTTTATGTAAAATAAAAATGAGTAGTTCTTTTCAACCTGTAAGCATTGAGTGAAACTAACACAATTTGATTATCAAACATTTGTAAAACAGTAATGATTATAGAGGATTGTCTTTTCTGCTTGATTAATTCAAGAAAGAAAGTCATCAGATGGCTCAGACTTATTCAGATCAATGAAAATAACAGTCTCTGTCCATCTGGTAGATTTGAGGTCATCAGGGTCAGATAAGGGTCAGATCATCAGGTCATCTGGTTCACTACACAGAGATAGAAGTGAGACCCAGGGAGGGGGATGTGTAACATTTGTAAAAACAGGAATGCACTTTAGATTATTATAAAAATGAATTAATTTAGAATATTTAGTTGTTGAAATTTGGAACAGGAAGGAAAGCATCAAAGTAATCCATTTTTACAATCCTTGCAAAAGACTTTCACATGAATCAATGGAATAACTCAATAGTTATTTAAATGGAAACATCTTTTGGTGCGGTGATTTTAATGCACATAACTCATTGTGGGGTACTAAGAATGATGGTAATGGAACAATTATTGAAGAATTAATGGAAAATAAAAATCTTGTCTGTTTAAACGATGGTAACGGTACAAGAGTTGATATGAGAACAGGTATGGAATCGGCAATTGATCTCACAATAATATCAAATTCAATAGCAGGAATTAGTTCATGGAAGATAGTTAAGATACAACAATAGGAAGCGACCACTATCCCATAATAACAGAAATAAAATTGGACATTGAAAAATAAAATTGGATATTGAAAAATATAAGACAGGTGAACAACAAAAAAGGTTGAATCATGTCATCTGGACTTCGTTTTTTTGTTAAAAAGAAACGTTTCGCCCCTCATCCAAGAGGCTTCGTC
>NC_056499.1:60965902-60969183 GCF_014905685.2 Nematolebias whitei
GATACCCCTGAAGTCTGGCCTTTTCACTAATGGTTTCAAAAATACAACGTTTGTTTTCTCAGTCATCCAGGTATATAACAACAAAAAAGGTTGAATCATGTCATCTGGACTTCGTTTTTTTTGTTAAAAAGAAACGTTTCGCCCCTCATCCAAGAGGCTTCGTCAGTCTGAGGCCTAGCCATCTGGTATTACCCAGAAGCCACCCTGACTCTTGTGTTTCAAGCCTGCCTCAGATACCCCTGAAGTCTGGCCTTTTCACTAATGGTTTCAAAAACACAAAGTTTGTTTTCTCAGTCATCCAGGTATATAACAACAAAAAAGGTTGAATCATGTCATCTGGACTTCGTTTTTTTAACAAAAAAAACGAAGTCCAGATGACATGATTCAACCTTTTTTGTTAATATTTAGATTGCTTCATTAAGTCACACATTTTTGGGGCTACAGTAGCTTGGTGGTCAGTGTTGCGGTCTTGTAATCTTGAAGCTGCTGGTTCAAGCTCAGTTTGGGTCAGAAGTGGACTATGGGGTTTTTGTTTCACAAGGATTAAATGAAGACAACAGTTTGAAGCAAGAACGAACCCTTTCATGATATGAAGAAAGGCTTTAATTATTCACTTATTAACCTTTATTCACCCAGGCAAACTACGGAAGACAATTTGGGCCATAGTACAAAAAAAAAGTCTGAATCCTGACTCATTTCTCAGACCTCTGACACAAGTCAGCTACATGCAGAGAAAAGGGCCTCAAATGCTTAAAAACCAAACTTCCTCACTTTTATTCCCTAACAGTAACAACAGAAGCCATATTTTATAACCAGCGCATAGAAAAATAAAATCTGAATTATTTAATGAAGGTGTGACTCTTGAGTACTTGTCATCATACTCCATGTCTCACGCATTCCCGCTGCTATTTTTAGCTTAGCATTTTTCTGCAAAGAAGCGGTGTCTGCAGCACTCGAAGCTGGGGCTCATGAACACACCAAAAACATGCACCCATGCAGAAGAATGCAGCCCTCTGGAATAAAAGTGTTGGCTCGCTTCATTTGAACGGGGTGTAAACAGGTTCTGGTCTCAGTACGCTGCTACTGCTATACATAGACGAGTTCTTTAAAAAGCAGAGCAGTTGTCTCAGTGTGACAGAAAGCACGCAGCTGCTCTTTGGAGCTCTCTGTTACTGAAGCACTTCACCTGAAACGTCTGACAGTCACTGAGAATCAAAAACATTTAGCATCTGAGGAAGAAGATACTGGTTCAGTGTCTTCACTTGTTTGTGTCCACAACAAAAGATGAAGTCTGACTGATCAAAGCATATCCAGTGTGACAACAAATATGTGAATCTGGAGTATTTTATGTGTTTTCTTTGTTGATCGTTTGTTCGTTTTGTGCAGACTACAGAACAGCAGCTTTGGAGCATGGCAGTGGAAGTGTCATTGTTTTGTATTTTTAGTTTCAGTTTTACATATTTAAAATAATGTGTTTTTGGTTACAAAAGTACACAGCAACAGACAAGTGTTGGGCTGCTGTTGTTACACCGTATCGTCTTACATTATTAGTCTTTAGCTTATATGTTAGATCTTTGAGCATACCGTTGGGTGTTCATTTGGCGTGTATATCTTAGATCCTTATTTACTGTTTCTTTTTATACTTTATATTTTTGCTATTGTTGGATGTAACTGGGAATTTCATTCCACCTCATGTACCACATGTGATGTGAATGACAATAAACTCAACTTGAACTTGAACTAAAAGGTTTTATAACAATTAGAAAACGTAATGGCTTTAAACTTGAGAAAGCTCATTGTGTATAACAAATTCAACCTGTTGTGGAACTGCAGACGTTATCTGTTCTGGTCTCGGCACATCACATAATTTTTAATAATAGCTGTAAAATAAGAAACCGAGGACCGTTAGTTGGCAATTCCTTAACCCATATTGTCATCCATCCATTTTCTTTACCCGCTTCTTCCATTTTGGGTCACGGGGGTCGCCGGTGCCCATGTCCAGCAATCACTGTGCGAGGGGCGGGGGACACCCTGGACGGGTCTCCAGTCCATCACAGGGACACAAAGAGACAAACAACCATTCACTCTCTCACTCACACCTAGGGACAATTTAGAGTTACCAATCAGCCTAACATGCATGTTTTTGGTCTGTGGGAGGAAACCGGAGTACCCGGAGAAAACCCACGCATGCACGGAGAGAACATGCAAACTCCACCCAGAAAGGCCCCTGGACCGGGTTTTGAACCAGGGACCTGCTCGCTGAGAGGCAGCAGCTCTACCAGTTGTGCCACCGAGCTGCTCCTCATATTGCCAAAGTTTTCAAATTGTCTTCAGTTTTGATGTGCCACCTCATGATTTTCAGTGGCCCCCACATGGCCAAAACATTTAGGCGGCTGTGGCTGAGTGGTTAGAGCAGTCGTCCTCCAATACAAGAGTGGGGGTTCGATTCCACCAGCAGTCACATGCTGAAGTGTCCCTGGGCAACACACTGAACCTCTCATAGCCTCTGATGTGTGTCCCATCGGTGTCTGCATGTGATCTAAAGCTCTGATTAATCTCTTTAGAATGATTTGTTCAATTATCTTTTGTAGAGATCTAGTATAGAGCTGTATGAACGGGTAAATGAGGACACAGATTGTTGTGTAAAGAGCTTTGAGTATCTCCATAAGATAGAAAGGAGCTGTATAAGTACAGTCCATTTAGTATTTACAATATACATTTTCTGGAGGTGCTATTGGTTGGAGATGACTCTCAGCTACTTCCACACCCCATAGGCATTGCATATGTAAAGGGGACATGTCCCTCCCACATTTAAAAACATACTCATTTGGATCTTCCACATTTACCATCAAATATTGTTTCTATTTCTTCGTGAACAAATTCATTCCACTTGATTAATAGGAGAATACTCAAACCACTAAAAGTCCACTCCGGGTTTTCCTGGTTATCTACAACTAACCGTTGCATGCAGTGTTTCCCCCAGGTCACTTGGCAGGACGCTCACTGGTGGAGGAGTGGGAGACGCCTCTGTGTTGTGCACTAGCTTAGCACTATGTTAATGCTGGCACTTGCTGACCGGGGTGGGGGCATTAGGATGTGTGAGAGAAAAGCGTGCTCTAGTCACACAAGGGGAGCTGTTGGTCAGGCCATTTCTTGTTGCTCTCTAAAATAGTTATTGAATCAAGTGTTTAGTTCTGTAGGTAAATGTAAATGTTTAACAACCAGTTAAAATACATCAGAATGCCAGAAATGGCATTTATTATATTCAAAATTTTCTGGGA
>NC_056499.1:60969283-60977875 GCF_014905685.2 Nematolebias whitei
AGTGCTGGTTTGTGCCGTTAAAATTTTCGTTTGTGCTGCTTTGGTTTAAGAGATATTAAAAGTTATAATTTTGACCTGTAATAGACGCTCAGGCGCGTTCACGCGTCCTCAGGCGCGTTCTCGGTCGCTTCGTGTTCGGCTCAACGCACGAGGATCCGCCGACAAAATCCAACCGTACAAAACTCCATTCAAGAAACAACTCATTTAACGCTGCGCTGCTCCCTTACATAGCGGATCTGCTGGATGTAAAGTTTGAAATTGTCCAAAATTTTAGACATTTTCGAGTTATTCAGTTAAGCCGAATTCATCCCAGGTTAGATTTATCTCAAATACTAAAATATATTGTTGAATTGGGACTCCAGTTGGCAGAAACATTAATAAATATTTACTTCGCTTCGTTTTCAATTAGATTTGGCGCCAAACTACGCGCTCGTCACAGTTCACAGCACATCTCCTGAAACATGACATGCACGGGGTTATTTACAGATAAGCTTAATAATAATAATAATAATGTATAATAATTACAGTAGTTCCATTTAAATTATTTGGTATTTTCTGTAGATTAGCTTAAACAAACATTTCAGTAAACTGGAAGTCTTTTCTGACAATAAATAATTAAATAAAGTCCTATAACATATTGTCAGGAAATATATATATATACGTTTTTAATAATTGGTCTTTATTCTTAACTGGGGGGAGTGCTAGGCAGAGGTTAGATAAAGTGCATGTGATCCAGGTGTGGTGCGCTGAGGTTTGTGACGTGAGGCACATCTGGAATCGGATGCTCACATACTGCAGCCTATATGAACCCAAAACAAGCTTTTATTTCAATTTAGACTTCTTTGTTCTTTTAAAAAGGCATCTAATTATGCTTTAATCAACCCCAAACTCCTCTCTTTTTAAATAATAATAAAGCATGTTAGCTACACGTTTTATTATTATTATTTGTCTTACCTTTATTTTAAGATGAATATGTTTGGAAAAATGATGAGTTTAGAAAAATCTAGTGTTGAGCTATGATCGTCCATTTTGTCTAAACAAATTCAAACAAGTGTTCCACGTGTAGTTTTCTACTCCTCCACCCAATGGTGGAGTGGGTATACTGTGCTTAGAAACAACCCGTGAGTACAATAAGCGTCAATTTATGCTGATTCTTAAGCACATTGAACATTTCCAAATTTCTCTGATGCTTATACTGTATTTGAATAAATGTACATGCACATGCAAAACTGACAGCAGTAAAAAACAATGGTTTCACTTACCAGGCAAGGCATTAAAGTAGAAAAGTAAAAAAAGCCTGTACATTTGTTAAACTTCAGGTGTTTTAACAGCCACTTTGGTCTCAGCATCACTCAGACATTTATCCTGTTAATTCTATCAGAATTACTGCCATTTCTCCAAATTAACACAACTCAGTGGGTAAAAAATACCTGCAACGGGTCATATTAATTGTTCTCAACCTTCTCCAGAAACACACTAACATTTTCAAACTCCCATTTCAAATGAGATATAATGAGAATCAGGATGGAAATATTCCACCAAGTCTCAAATCATCACACATGTGTAGTCTTGGCAACCAGATGGCACTTAAATTAAACAAAAAAGTTTAACTAATTTGAATATTTGTGTTTAACATCACTTTTAATCCAAAAAAGTTCAATCTGGTCCTCTGGACATTAAAAAAAAAAAAAAAAAAAGCAAAACAACAAAAAATGTAGAAACGTTTCGTCTCTCATCCTGAGGACTTCCTCAGTCTGAGGTGCTGTATTCAGCTCAGTCTCTTAAATAGCACCTTCTCAGAGTGGATCAACCAGTTTTGCTGCTGACAACCAAAACCAGCTGATCACATGTTCAAGAAGGACCATCAGCCTAACAATGGATCATTAGCACCTGATGGCTGTTTACTATTCACAGAGGGCTGAGTGATACTAGCAATCACAGCATTGTAAGAGGGGGACAGTTGAACCCAGAGGCTCCGCCCCTGTTTAATGATGGACGATTTCTTTTCACAAAGATGGCCTCCTTTACTCCTCTCTCAAACCATCGTTCCTCTCTATCCAGGATGTGAACATCTTCATCCCTGAAAGAGTGACCTCTGGCCTGGAGATGAGTGTAGACCACAGAGTCCTGGCCTGATGATGTTGATCTTCTGTGCTGGTCCATCCTTTTGGCCAGTGGCTGTTTTGTTTCCCTTTTTTGTTGTTATATACCTGGATGACTGAGAAAACAAACTTTGTGTTTTTGAAACCATTAGTGAAAAGGCCAGACTTCAGGGGTATCTGAGGCAGGCTTGAAACACAAGAGTCAGGGTGGCTTCTGGGTAATACCAGATGGCTAGGCCTCAGACTGACGAAGCCTCTTGGATGAGGGGCGAAACGTTTCTTTTTAACAAAAAAACGAAGTCCAGATGACATGATTCAACCTTTTTTGTTGTTATATACCTGGATGACTGAGAAAACAAACTTTGTGTCAATCTAAATATTGTTTGACATATTTGATCTGGTGCCCCCTTTTAACAAGTGCCCAAGAGTAGCAATGTGAATTTCACTCGTCTTACTTATTTTTTGTTTACCGTGTGATCTTGTTCTCCAAATTTAACCATTACTACAAAGGCCCTCCTCCAAACAGGGAACATTGACCAGTAACTAAGTAGTATGTAACCCACATGAAACACTGGGTTACTAAGGCCCTATTCACACGGACACGATGGGGGGACACGTAGGTTTTTTCGTATGTTAATTAGAGGAAAAGATTTGTGTTGACACGGTCGCATTTTGTGTTTACATGCATCCGGAGGAATCCCCCCGCCCTCTTGAATCCACTGTAGTTACCATGCCGGGTCATTAGTTGGCGCTGTGAATTTTGTACCTTCACCTAATGCGCATGCTGCTGCCTCGGCACGTTGTTTTCCTCTGGGCTAACCAGCTAACAACAACGAAACGTAACAACAAGTTAAAGTTGGATTTTGGATAAGAGTCGACAGATTTGACGCCAAGCGGGACCGCTTCATCTAACAGCTCCACACCGGTCGCTGAGTGGACCAGAACCGAGTCGACGATGTTGGACTTTACTCCGTGATAATCAGCAGCTGTTTTACAGCAGGTAAATCAACGTTCTTAATAATGTTAGCTTGTGTTTACTTCGGTTACAAAACAACCAACTGAGTTTTTATTTTTCCTGAAAGAAGAAGAAGCTGTCCTTCCACCAGGCGGACTGGTTCTGAACGAGGCTCGGCCCAGGTGCAGTGCAGGAGGACGTTGAAGAGCGATGTTGATGAACTATTTATTTTAAATTCCCCTCATTTCTTTTGTAGTGAACTTGACCTGATGTCAAAACTTGACCTTAGGATCATATGGTCAGAAGCTGTCATTTCATTGATTTGAATCCAGAGATACAGGTTGACCCATCCTGAGACTTTCTTTCTTGAATTAATCAAGTGGAAAAAGACAATTCTCTATGATCATTACTATTTTACAAATGTTTTGATAATCAAATTGTGTTAGTTCAAACAATGTTTACATGTTGAAGTGAACTACTCATTTTTATTTACTTAAAACAGTAATAATGATTTTTAATCCTCATTCAAAGAAGAAATCAGGTTAATATGCATTTCTTGATTTTCTGTCTTCAATGAGCGAAGTTGTAAGTGTGTCGAAGTTCAAGTTTCGGTCAACTGAAAGTTTACTGAAAAGAAATGTCATGTTTAACTTTTACAGCAAGATACTTGGTGAGTGACTCCACGAAGTCTGGTTTTCTCCATGATATCTTTCTGTCTGTTCTTAAACAATCTGAATCTTTTCCTTGACTTTTAATAACACCTTACATCACAAAACACACCTCTGTTCTGGTCCACCGACCAATCAGAGGCTCTCAAATGCACCGGAAATAGAGCTCTTTAAATGTCGGTACTTCCTAGTTCTCCCCAGTTCCTGTTGGGTCGAAGTTCCAAGCTGGGAAACAGGACATGACCACAGAGCTCTCCCGAGTCTTATGGGATTATAAATCTTCCACCTCTGAGTGGAACTCTGACGGACTCCACTCATGTGAAGTCCACTTGTTGAGGTGAACTGTTGTTGACGAAGCCACGTCACCACTCCGGATATATCTCTGCCATCCTACGGAGACGCTGAAAGGTAGCGTTAACTGGAGCTCCTCTTCTGCTGATTCATTGTCAGAGAGGTAATGAGTCTAGTCCACTACCGAGCGTACCGAGGAAAGCTGGGTCGGATGGAGGGTGTCGTCCTGTCAACACTTTTCACTCATACACACACCATCTCCCTTCCTCTAAACTTCAATCTTTAAAATTCTTCTATCTGCTAAAGTCATTACAGATAATTTTAGAAATGTCTGAAGCAAAGTTCTCAATCACCGCCGTGTGATTTGATGTCTGCTGTTCTGCTGAAAAGTGAAAACAATCGCCGTATTGTTCTCACTCCTGTAAAACTGGTTAATAAGCTGTCGTTATTTTTCAATTCTTGCCAATTAATGTAAATGTGTGATGTGTTAAACTTGATTCTGTTAATAAATGACCCACTCGTTTGGTGAGTCAAAGATAATTAACGTCTCACGTCCACATTTTATTAAATTCACTGCACGTATGTTACACAGTCCAGAAAAATGAAAGAACCCGTTTTAACAGTATGAATATATCTCAGGATATGTCATACTACACTTTTATTCAATCCATTCAAGTTCAGTTACCTTGTTTTAATAGTGTGTTCAGTTTAATTATCAGTGTTTGTGTGACATACAGTTTTGGTGTTGAATAAATAAATAAAAATTAAACCTGATGTCTTCATTTTCAACTTTAGTAACACGCAATATGTTTAGCATCATTTTAAATTTGAATCACATAATGTCCAGATAGCTTCATTTAGCTCAGAGCGTCATTATCTCTCTCACTAACATAAATACTGTTTATTATTATTAAACTCTTGTTATTTAGCACATTTAGATGTTATAGTGCAGCGCGACGTGTGCACGTGCCTCGTTCTATTAACAGCGACATTAGAACTGGATCAGACTGTGTCTCTTCCAACACAGATGTTGGTCACAGCAGCTGAAATCTGACGTAGATTAACTACGAGATTAAAAATATATTCCATCAGTCGTAGTTCAGAAAGTACTATCCGCCGCCATGTTGATAGAAATATAACGTCTGTCCACGCGTGCATATGTGGTTTAACACAAAGCCTCAGCGGGAGATGTTTACATTATCTGCGGGGGGTCAGAGAAAAACCTCCACTCTGGAAGGTGGGTTCAGAAACATCTGGATTCAAAGAGGGGTGCCACTGGTGTCGTGTAAATGATCAGCAGAACCGCAGAGAGGAAGCTGCGGATGCACTCAAAATACGCGCCGTGTAAACGGCCCCTAAGCCCATATACGTAATTTAGGTTGTAATACTGGGAGGGTCCAGCAGACGACACTCAGTCTTTGCTGAGTTGAATTTAACCAGCGTGGTTGGGTCATATTTCCCTATATTCTGAGGCATGCTCTTTACACATGCACTGACCGACCAAACTGTGGACCTTACAACCTCTCTATGAGTGACAGAAGTGACCACTAATTGAGAATTATCTGTGGAAATCCCAGTGAGAGACTGAGGTGACTGATTGTTGGCTAATATCTGTGGAAAACCCGATTGGTTTTATAGAGACTCTGGATTCTTCGATCGTGATGGCGAGCCGAGCCCATGCAAACTGTGGACAAGTGTAAATGGTGTGGCCAACCCATCTTGGATTACAGAGAAGATTCCATACACAACACCATAGGCGTCGCAACCATTATATGTGAAGGGGACAAGTCCCCCCCACATTAAAAAAACGTTCATATGGGCCCCCCCCCCCCCCCCCCATGAAACATTAGTTCAGGTGGCGCAGTTTCTCTTTCTTCACGAACAAATCCATTCCACTTGATTAAAAGCAGAATACTCAATCTAATAAAACTCCACTCCAGGTTTTCCTGGTGACCTCCAGGTTACCTCCACCTCGACACACAGAGCAGAAACTGTGCAGCTGCTGAGTCTCCTGCTTCGGTAGAAAACGTGCACAGGTGCAGGAGATGGAGACACCTCTGTGTTCCTCGCTCGCCAGTTTAGCAGCTTAGTGCGGGCAGTTGTTGACCAGGGGGTTGATCATCAACATATATTCATGTTAGGAGGATGCTTGAGTGCAGCGCTACATCTGTAGCATGTTCTCTCAGCAGTAACTGTGACGCTGTGAGACGCTGCAGGTGTAAGAGACGCTGTGTGTTCAGGTGCATTAAAGTTGAAATGTCTTTAAACCCCACACCTTATTGTCCTCAAGCTTCATGACAAACATCATTTACATGAGGAGTGTTGAACACAAGTAAAAATGTCCAGTGGTGATGTTTTTTATTTCTCTATAAAGGCAAATAGTGTCGACCTGACGCTCTGTGTTAAAGTGTATTAAAGTTCAAATGTCTCTAAAACCCACAGCTGAATTTACACAAACTTGGTGAGAAACATGTTTTAAATGTGTGGAATTAAAGGAAATCTAGGTGAAATGTTGCTTTTTTTGTACATTAGTGTACATTTCTTTTGCACACACGCACGCACGCACGCACACGCGCACACACGCGCGCGCACACACGTATACACATCTTTGTGTCCCCACCACATTACGGATGCTTCTGACGCCCTTGCACAACACTACCCGGGTTAACAACATTGCTAACAAACTGAACTTATTTTTATTTTATTTTTTCATTAAAAAAAGAGCTCTCTTTAATTTTTGCTTGTATTTTATTTTTCTACATTTGTAAATAAGTTGTTTTTTATTGTTGTGGGAAGCAATAAAATAATCAGTTCAGTATTCAGTTGGTGTGACATCATCATTCTCCTGGCGGAACCTGGTAGATGTTAGTGCCTGTTCCCTACTGGTCCACTTCAAGTGCGCTACACAAACTTGGCGAGCCAGCCAGGAGAAATATCAAATCTAAACACCTCTAAATTATCTCGAACAGGTTCTTTTATTGCTTCACCTGTGAAATTAACATTTTAAAAAGGTAAAGAAACATTTTACATGGAAGTTATTCAGACACAAAATGTTAAAGTGCCAAACTCTTGTCTTGGTGAAACCTATTACTGGTACTGAGCTTGACAATGAGGTTCTTGAGTATTTATCAGAAATAGGTGTCATAGAGAGAGTTGTCAAAGTAACTAGTCAAGATTCACAGTTTAAAGATTCTGTCATAGTTGAATTCAATTGTGGTCAAGCTACTGAGTTTTTACAGGAGAGCTTACCCTGCGACAGAGCAAGCAGTGATCCCAGTATTGTCCATAACATTCAGCTATTATCAGAGTTGTATGCTACAGATAGAGGTTCTAGCATAACTAGTGCTTATCTCACTGAGCTACAAGGTATGGCTAAACTTGTTGGGGTAAACTTTGAAAAAGTCTTACTGGACAAGTTAGCTCAAATCCAAAAGTCTACTACTGACGTCGAAGTCACAGATGGGTCTGTTACATCTCAAGAACCACAACCCTCAACCAATGTGGTTTTAGCAGAACAAAATACAAATGAAAGTTCTCTCTTTAGAGACGATGACAGTCTGACCAACTTACCTGAACATGACCTACCTCTGTCTAGTATGAGTACAGGAGTATCTGCTCTACATAGTAAACAGACAATACACATAAGTGCTGAACAGTTCACTACTCCTTAAGTCCAAAAAGTAGTAGTTGAGCATGTCATAAAAAACTCTGACTTACCTTCACACAGTCATGCGAAGATCAGACCATCCTCTGGTAAAACACCATGTCCTTACCCAGAATCTGATTATTCAAAATTCAATTCAATTCAAAAATACTTTATTAATCACAGGGGGAAATTAAATGATGTTGTAGCTCATCATCCTGGTTTCAATAAAGAGTTGTTATAGATGCTGATGGCTGTGGGCAGGAAGGATCTCTTGTAGCGGTCTGTCCTACAACGGATCTGAAGAAACCTCTGACTGAAAACACTCTGTTGTTGTATGACAGGCTGATGAAGAGGATGCTGAGGGTTGTCTATAATGTTCTTCATTTTATGAAGAATCATGATGCATCACATAGCACAGTGGAATTTTTACTCTCAGATCCCAATGTATCCAACCAGCAGAAAGTCAGGAAAATCATTGAGAGCCTAGCCCCGCCTGCTGCTAACATTGTAAAGCACCTTGGGCCAAATTCAACCCCTCATGACTACCTGAAACTACTTGATTCAGCATTTGATACAGCTGATGATGGAGATAAACTTTTTGCAAAGTTTCTTAATACCAATCAAAACCCAGGAGAAAAGTCATCCGAATTTTTATAGCACTTACAAATGCCCCTTTTCCATTAGTACCGGTACGGGCCGACTTGACCCTACTTGGCCCGGTTCTGAGGCTTTTCCATTAGTACCGGTACTTAGCACCTGTTACTATTTTCAGTACCCTTGGCTCTGTGGTTCTAACCGGTACGAAGAGGTACAAAAACGTGACGTCAGTACACTGTCGGTCACTGATTGGTCGGGGGCGGAGTCACTGGATCCTTCAGAAACGTTTCAAAACAATAATCCGCCATTTGCAATTTCTCGGACTGGAGCAGC
>NC_056499.1:60977975-60979281 GCF_014905685.2 Nematolebias whitei
GTATTTATATATATTCATATATATTTATATACATATATATGTATTTATATATATTCATATATATTTATATACATATATGTATTTATATATATACATATATATTTATTTATAGATATAAATATATATATATGTATATAAATTAAAACTCTGATGAACCAGATTCTACAAAAACATCTAGATTTAAATTTTTATAGGTTTTCATCATCATTTGATGTATTTGCACTCATTGTGTCTACTTTTAATGTTCATTTTAGATGTGTGGTTTTCTTTCTTGTTCACATATATACATTTTATTTTTAGCTTTGGTTTAAAGTTCTTGTTTTATGATTTGTACATTTGTGAGTTAAAATAAAGTTGAACTGAAGGTTGTCTCTTCTTTAAACATGTTTGAGGGAAATATTCCTGAGATCCAATAGTTTTGAGTCTTTTTATGATTTTCAGCTGAGTTAACAGTCATTAAAGTGAAAACAGGATTTCATGATGAAGCTGGCACCGTCTTTTTTTTTTTTTTTAAATCTTCAACGCTCTGCTGGTTTCGCACGACACTGCCCGCAGTCACACGATCCTCTCCTCCGGAGAAGAGGAGGCTGGGAGGCTCATCCTCCCAGCTCCAGCTCAGCTGGTCACTCACAGAGGCTGTTCCAAGACTCCAGCCGCGCATAATCATGAAGGTCCGACCCGCGCAGACAGGCGGACAGAGACGGGTCTGCGACGAACGGTGGAAGCGATTTTAAAAAACCTTTTACATGTAAAAAAATAATAATCATTTTTAAATTGCTTCAGCATTTTTTTTAAACATTTTTTGTATAAAAACAAAATATTATTTTATTTAAAAATCGCTTCCACCGTCCGTCCCAGACTGTCCAGTCCGCCTGGCTGCCGGGTGGGATCGGGATTCAGCCTTCATGATTACGCGCGGCCGGGATCTGGCAACGACCATCTGCGCGTACCATTCTCCAGCTTCGCAGTGACCTGCGGAGCTCTGAGCACACAAGGCTGGTATCCGGAACCCGAGCCTCCGAGTCGGCACATCGAAGGATCTTCCGCGGTGACCAGCTGAACTTGGAGCCGGGGAGATGACGCCCTGCCCGGCCTGGCGCTCGGAGGCTCCGGAGGGAGGATCGGGGTACACCAGCAGAGCTCCATCCAGCTTGCTCTGAATTATGTTGTCGGCCACCAAGCACAAAAAATGCCAGCACATCAGCATTAGACCAAGATGTTGTCAGTATTGTTTTTAAAATCTTTAAATAAGTCCAGCCGCTGCTCCAGTCCGAGAAATTGCAAATGGCGGATTATTGTTTTGAAA
>NC_056499.1:60979381-60996392 GCF_014905685.2 Nematolebias whitei
TATATATATATATATATATATATATATATATATATATATATATATATTTATACACATGTACATACACACATACATGCATACATACATACACACAACTTCAAAATAACATAAATTCTCAACCTGTACTGAAAACAGTTTCTGCGTCTCAGCACCACCAGCTGGTGAGAGGTGGTGACGTCAATTTGAACCCCGCCCACTGGAACCGGTACTGAAAGCATAATGGAAACACAACCTGTACCGTACCGAGTAGAGTAGAGCCGTGCTGTACTGGCCCGTACCGGTACTAATGGAAAAGGGGCAAAATAGCCCTGAACAAAGTAGTCAAAAGTGGTGGCATAACTGCCAACGACTCAGATCATCAGTTGCTGAAGCAGTTCTGCAGAGGCTGTTAGAATAACAGTATCATTACAAGCCTTCAGCTAGAGCAGAAGAAAGACAAACCACCCCTGTTTTCTGAGCTACTTTTAATGCTCAGAGTAGAAGAGGATAGACAAGCAGCTAAGTCAAGGTGCATGAAACAACATTTTGGCACTTTCAAAAGCAAAGCTCAGACAAACTCACTCATTGTAGATGAAATATCTCAGTGCAGCCACTGCCCTACCAATGAGACAAATCCTACAACTGTCACTGGGAAGCCAACAACAAACAACACTGGAAAAACTTGAAAAACAGCTTGCTAAGCTCCAAGTCCAAATGGCTTCCCTGAAAGCTTCTCTGTTCAATACTGCTAATCAGTCATCTACCAACCCCCATAAAAAGTCAAAACTCTAGAACAAAACCCCAGCTAATCCAAACTCCACCTATGTACCCGAAAGCAAATTTTTAAGGAAACCCCGCCCGGTGTACTGCTTCAGATGTGACGAGGATGACCACATAGTTCTCTCATGTAGCAATGACCCAAATTCACAACTTGTTGAAACCAAACACAAAAAGTTCAAGCAAAAACAACACGCTTACTAGGAACAGTGTAAACAGTCTAAAGTAACTTCAGTTTCTGACAAGGGACATACAGGGGCTGAAAATATTATAGAGCGTCCCACCAAAGGTTTAGAACACACTAAGCCACTCATTTATTCTCACACTACTGAAAACAACCAAACACCACTACCAAAAGGCCTTGTAGGTCAGAAATGCACAGCTAACGTCACAGTAGCAGGAGTCCTATGTAATTGTCTCCTGGACTCTGGGTCCCAGGTATGTCTTCATCCGTCCGGGCCACCAGATGTAGTATGAACATATGCATGATATATTCATAAATTAAACGGATTCTTTCATTTTTCTGGACTGTATATAATGTGCATTGAATTTAGAAAATGTGACGTGAGACGTTAATTATCTTTGACTCACCAACGACAGTGGGTCATTTATTAACAGAATCAAAGTTTAACACATCACACATTTACATTAATTGGCAAACTATGGAAAATAACAACATGGCTAATTTAGCAAGTTTTACACGGAGTAAACAATACGGCGATTGTTTTCTAGCTAGCAGCAGTACAACAGACATTAACCACACGGCGGTGGTTGAAAAACTTTGCTTCAGACATTTCTAAAAATATCTGGATTAATTTCTACTTGATAGAAGAATTTTAAAGATGGAAAGATGAAGTTTAGAGGGAGAAAAAGATGGATGAGAGAGAATGTTTGTGTCGGCATCAGAACGGCACTCTCCGGGTTTTTCCAGCTTCTTCCCCGGTACACTTAGGTGATAGAAATCTCTTTTACCTGGAGATGTCTCCCTTGTACGAAATTCCATTTAACGCACCTTTCAGCGTCTCCGTAGGAACAGCTGTGAATCGTCCGAAGTAGTGACGGTACTTGTTCGACACAAATTCACCTCACGAGTGGACTTCACATGAGTGGAGTCCGTCAGAGTTCCACTCAGAGGTGGAAGATATCATAATCCCAAAAGACTCGGAAGAACTTTGAATCATGGCTGGACTTCTGTTCTCCCAACTGGACTCGACTCCAAACTCGACTCCAAACTCGACTCCAAACTCGACTCCAAACTCGACTGGGTTGAACTAGGAAGTACCAACCTTTAAAGAGCTCTATTTCCGGTTCACTTGGGAGTTTCCTGATTGGTCGTTTCAACCAGACAGGGGTGTGTTTTTGTGACGTAAGAGGTCACTAGGAGTTAGAAAAACAGCAAGAATGTTATGGAACAGATTGAAAATGTTTTTCAGACAGACGAGAGGAATATTTAGACGAGTTGGCGGAAAACAGGTGCCAGCTTCTCTATTTACGTCTGAGAGGATTTAAAAACATGACAGCTCGTTCCAACAACTTGTTTGCGTTTGACTCCAACCTTGGACCAACTTACACTGCTCATTCAAAGACAGAAAATCAGAAAATGCATAATTACTCTGTAACAGACCTTAACATGAATTCTAACTTTGCATGAGGATTAAAATCATTATTACTGTTTCACAGTTAATTAAAATTGATTAGTTCACTACAACATCTAAAATGGTTTGAACTAAAACACTTTGATTATCAAACATTTGTAAAATAGTAATGATAATAGAAAAGAGAGTGTTCTTTCACTTGAATTTTCAAGAAAGTCTCAGGATGGGTCAACCTGTATTTCTGGATTCAAATCAATGAAATGACAGCTTCTGTCCCATAAAGTCTCAGGCCTAGTTTACTACACTTGTCAGAACATCCCATTCACCCATGTCTAGATGTTGAGGCCGCCAGCGGTCAGAATGTCCCATATTTGGGCTATGTAGAGCTAAGCTTAAAGTTACCCAGATACTTTGTTAAAACAGAGCCTGAAGTCTCTACCTTGGCTTTAGTTGTCCAAGATGTGCATTCAAACTGTGATCTGCCAGTCCTCATCAATACTAATGTACTTGATGTAGTCTATGATGAGTATTGTGATGGACAAGACCCAAATGAACTGTCCCTGCTCTATGGTAATAGGCAAATCTTCCCAATGCTTAGGCTGAGGAAAACAATGAATTCAATTGGGAAAGTTGGCTCAATGATGATGAAAAGCAAAGTGCCACAAGTCATCCCTGCTCAAGGAAGAGTTCTTTTGGAAGGCTATGTCAAAGCCAACAGTACTAGCGAATGTGCAGTTGTGGAGCAGCCAAATTCCTCTTCACCGCCAGGTGGAATATTTGCGGGTTGTTGTCTTGTGAACTTACCTGAGCAGCGTCCGCAGAAGTTACCTGTTTGGATTAGGAATAAGACAGAGCACGACATAACACTTCCCAACTGTTGTGTAAAAACAGAACTTCACTCCCCAGAGCATATCTACGATCACTTACCTGCTACAACTAGTAGAAGGAATTCAGTCCAATGCTGTGCTGCTACCGTTGAGCCCACTGAACAAACTTCCAAGTCTAACCTAACCTTCGAATTTGGTGAGTCTCATCTTTCAAAAGAATGAAAGGACAAAATAACAAAGAAACTGAACGAAAATGGAAATTGTAGCATGAAGCTGCACTGCTCTAACTTTGACACCTGACCCTTATTCATCTTCCAGACTCACCATGAATTGTGTCTTTCAAAGTCACATTTGACTTCAATAATGTCTGATGTTTTTCCACACATTTCCTGTCCTTGGATACAGAGTCAACTATCCATCCATCCATCCATCCATTATCTTTACCCGCTTATTCCTTTTTTGGTCACAGGGGTCGCTGGTGCCATGTCCAGCAATCACTGTGCGAGGGGCGGGGTACACCCTGGATGGGTCGCAAGTCCATCACAGGGCCACATAGAGACAAACGAGACAAACAACCATTCACTCTCTCACTCACACCTAGGGCCAATTTAGAGTTACCAATCAGCCTAACCTGCATGTTTTTGGTCTGTGGGAGGAAACCGGAGCACCCAGAGAAAACCCACGCATGCACGGAGAGAACATGCAAACTCCACCCAGAAAGGCCCCTGCACCAGGGTTTGAATCAAGGACCTGCTCGCTGAGAAGCAGCAGCTCTACCAGTTGTGCCACCGTGCTGCCAGAGTCAACTACAGTCTGACTAATGTTTATCTTTTGCCTTCCCATGTTTCTAAGAAAGAAAAACAAATCATTAATGAAGTTTGTTTTATTTGATTAACAACTGTGAATATGAATAATTTTGATTGTTCTAAAAAAGTTAAGTCTGGTCCTCTGGACATTCAAAAAACAAAACAAAACCAAAAAAATGTAGAAACATTTCGTCTTTCATCCAAAAAATTTCTTCAATCTGAGGTGGACTGAAGAAGAATTTTGGATGAAAGACGAAACATTTCTTGATTTTTTTTTTTTTTCGTTTTTTGAATGTCCAGAGACCAGACTTAACTTTTTAGATTTTTCTACCTGGATTACTGAACATGCAGCAGGAATTTTGATTGTTGTTTTCAATCATTATAATGAACTGTGGTTATTATTATCTGTTAATGGGCGATGTTGTGGCCGGACTGTTGAAGCTAACTGCTAGCTTAAGGCGAGTACACACGAGCTGTGATTGGTCGAGATCCGCTGTTTGGAACGTTCTGATTTGCTGAGAAGCTGGTGACGTAACGCCGTGTACGTCCACTCACGCTGGCGTCAGTGCATAAAGCCCACCCCCAATGTCCACGTGTCTGTAAAGTCACATGACCCCGGAAATGAAGCCTGTTTTTAACGGAGTCTTCCTTAGTGGTTAAAACAGCTGAATAAAGCCCTGACATTCGTTCCTAACCTGATGAGTCTATGCTTAAAGAGCGTGCTTTTGAAGCGACGCCACGTTAAAGCTTTAAATCCATCTATAAATGCTGATTTGGACCGTGTTCGTCCGTTGCTAATCAAAGCTAACGGCTAACGACCGGATGTCAACAGGACAGTTCACAGGAAGTCGTCAGTGACTCCTACCAGTAAAAGTAAGCTTACACCACCACCTGCTGTTGACAAAAGAGTATAACAGTTTTTCAGAACTGAGAGCAGCAAACTCGCTTTTCATTTTATTTTATTTTATTTGTTAATCAAGCTTGGTTTATGAGTTACTGTTTTAAATAGCAAATTCTGGTAAATTAAACTGCTTAAGGAGCGTTTAAAACTACAAAGTTGCTGTTAGACTTCTTAGAAAATATTGTGGTTTATTAATTTTAAGTGCATTGGAGTAAATAAACACTGAAATAGCCTGGTTCATTGTATCTGTTAGAATTAAGCTTATATTAAGTAACACTGCCACAGGACACATTTACTTACAATATACATGGGGTAAAACCTAAAACACAGGTGCCCAATTATTGAAAAGTTGGCTTATAACAGTACTGTTGATGAAACCCAGAGCTAAAATAGTGTGTGAAACTCACTGCTCACTTAAATACAAACATTTACCTGTTGAAAAACTCTAAGATTGCAACGGTTTAGCCAGATAGGTTTTGCTGAACAGTAAATACACCCATGGCAGATTTAACAAATGCTGAGGATGCTAATGTTGTTCCATGTGATGAAAAGGACTGGCTTGAGACAGCTTTGGGGCTGCTCACAGATTCCTTATCTACATATGGTGACCAGGTGGACTGCATGAACTCAACAGAGTTATTGGACAAGCTGAAGGAAGTTGCAGGCAGTGTAACTTCTACAGCCATAACGAAGTCAAGCTCTGAACAGCTAGCTAAAATAGCACTCTTGCTAAAAGCTGCATATTACCTTGAGGCCAACAGGACAGAAGCCCTTGAAATAAAGTTGAAACGTGAGACAGAGTCCCACGAAACGACACTTGATGAGTGTCTACAACTCAAAGCACAGTTTCAATTTGATTAGGAGACCTGGGAGAATGAATTGCAACATCAGAAAGGGCTCTCACAAGCTCAGCTGTTGTTACAAGCAGACTCATATGAGGAAAAGCTGCGTGAAGGAGGGTCGACGTACCAAGCACTGTGTTCAGACTTTGATGCTCTGCACCAACGGTTGCAGCTAACATCAAAACCTCTGGACGAGTGCATATTGGAAGAAGCGGCGTTAGTCCAACAAGGCGTGCGTTTACAAAGTGAGTGTCATACATCACGTGAACGGTTAACAACCTGTGAGGCAAAACTTGCAGCAGCCACAAATAAAATCTCTGACGAGGGGAAAGGATGTCTGGAACTCCAAGACAAACTGGGTCAGAGTCCAGGTCAACCATCACCACCTCAGAGGGATTTTGTTGTACCTCCTACACTAAATCTCCTTATGCCACCTCCACGTGATTCTGGTGAATCACCTCCACGTGATTATTTTGTTCCGCCTCCACCGATCCCTCAGCCTCCGCTCTCAATAGCGGTATTGCATAAAATAGCGAAATATGTCCAACGCTTCGAGCCAGGGCCGTTGGGTTCGACCGACACTAAGGCCTATCTGTAAGACCTTGACTTCCAATTAAGAAGCTATCCCAACGCTACAGTTGAGGATAAAGTAGGTTTGATCAGGCTCACTTAAGCCAGGATGGTGTTTCCTTTATAGAGCGTCAACCTGATGCCACAAGAAAGGATTACCGCCTGTTATGTGCTGCTCTAATCAAAGAGTATACCCCTTGCGCAGGACCTGGCAGTTACCCAGTCGCCGACAAGGTCATGCAAGGTAAGAATGAGCACCCAAGGGCATATTATTCCAGAATTTTGTAGGCTTATTTTGGTTACAGGAACGAAACCGGCATGGAGGAGGAGGAAGCGTTTCAGTTCATTTCAGCAAAAATCTCCACCCTGACATAAGGATATCAGTGCAGATGATGGCTAATTTCAAAGAAAAAGCCATCAGTGAGATAAAAAATTGTGCTGTAAATGTCTTTGAGGCCCGTTCACAGGCCAAAACACCCATAGAGGTGTTCCCAGGTGAGAGGATTCCTTCCCAGTCATTAGAATTGGAAGGGATGAAAGCTTCAGCTCCCCCTTCCAAGAAAGGCGAAAGGAAACGAAATTTCCCAGCAGCCAAACCACAACAAATGAGTGCCCCCTAGTCCAGACAAGATCCGAAATGGTTTCCCAAGAAACCAGAGGATGAACGAATGTACCAGAAGGGGGGTGCACGCCCTAAGGGTAAAAGGTATGGCACCCAAGGTAACCCATACAACCAGGGATCCCACTGGGAACCCCAGAGGAGGGGACCTGCTCACCCTTCACGTCGGCCTGGACAGCCTGAGACGAAAAAGAAACAGCAGCGGGTCCAGAAAAAGAGCCCCGGACCTCTGAGCTCGGACGAGACAGAGAGTGTGCGTCAGTTCTTGGAAATGTTGAAAGGTATTGCTACGGACAAACACCCTGACACGTTGTGTGGCAATATCATTGCTGATAAGTCAGAACACACAAACAACACCGTTACTGCTGTCACAGACAGTCACCATGACGTTGTTGTTGTAAACTCAGACAGACCCTCACCAGAAAAAGGGGGGTGCTCTCACACGTCACCGACGGTGACCCATCACAAACTGCAACCTCAGAAACAGCAACAGCTGTGCTAACGGTTCAGACAAATCAAGGTGACACAAACAACAACGTTGCCGCTGTCACGGACAGCCACCAGGACCTTGTTGTTACAAACAATGAGAGCCCCTCAACACACAGAGAGCGGGTGATCTCATACATCAAGGACGGAGGCCCGTCAAAAACCGAACTCTCAGGAGCAGCAGCGACTGCACCAACGGTTCGGATAAACCAGGATTACACAGGCAAAGGTAAACGTAAGAAGAAACGTTGGCCAAAACCTACAAGGTTTCTGTGTAACCTGATCAGAAAGGGGGTCGCTAAAACAGCTTACCTGTCGATCACACTTGAATGGGTCCTCACACATGAAGACCTACTGGACGGTGGAGCCGACATAACTATTATGTCAGCCAAACTGTTCTAGAAGCTTAGGACCGCCGCTAACGGTGTTCATAGGGAAATACCGCTCATAGAACGTGCTATAGAACTGCAGGGCCTCGCAGAGACGAGGACAACCCTAATAGCTATAGTTATGGTTCACATGCAGGTTGGCGAGATGACACTATACCACCTGGTACATGTGTCTACGGTTGACTCATTCCAATTTTTGATTGGCCAGGATTTTATAAATCGTTTTAACGCGATTATAGATTATGGTGAACAGACAATGTGGGCCAGAGTGAGCAAACCCCTGCCAATACTCATGAACCCCTGCCAATACTCATGCCTCCTGAGACAGTCACAGACTGCCCAACAGCAGGCACCGCAGAAGGCACTGAGGACCTCTCAGCAGAGAATACAGTCCCGGTAAGTAATCCTTCAAAAGCATGTGAAACTGAAGAGACCCAACCGGTGGACCAAAGTCTGAAAAAAACAAGAAAGCCTCCTCTGCGAGCTGAAACAGTCAGAGCCCACCGGATACTACCTACCATTGGTTGTTAAAGGTGTAGCGATCCAAGGATCTCACACCGCTGATGCTGTACTGTCGCTGTGGACAGATAAATCAGCTATTAACCAAGCTTTCTACGAAACATTGGTTAAAACCATTTGGGTCCAGTTCTGATCGAGAAAGCTTTCCGCTTTCCATTGTATCCCAACAGTTCACGAGTGATGACTGCGAAAGGAGTCATTAACCTGAAACTGATCTGGAACCAACGGGAACTGGTCCACCCATTCCTCATGGTCCCAGACTTACCACATGCAACCTGCATAGGCTCTGACATCTTGGTAAGATTAGGTGTCCGAGTGGACACCAGCCACAGTGTACTGTGGTCACTAAAACCAGCCACAAAGGATCCTCCTGTGCTAGACACAGCAAACCTTACAGCTGGACAGACCATTCCAGAGGTCTGCCAGGTTGCTACCAACCAAAACACCTCAGTACCACCTCAGGTAACAAACCTAATGGTACGAGTCCACATTGTGGCGGGACAAGCTATTAGCCTTAAACAGGCGTACTTTCAACCATCTCCTACGTTTTTCAAACTGGGACTGTCCATTGAGGCCACAAGCCAAGTGAGCCTCGACTCCAGAACCACATCTGTTGCTGTGTGCAACACAGGCACAGAGGAGGTACTGATCCCGAGAAACACAAGGCTAGGATGGTTGATCTCCACAGATTTTCATGATTTTGAACTTGGCATTCCATTTCTGGGAGGACTCCCGGACAACCTGGTATCGAGTCAAGAGACTGTTCCAGTTTGGTTCACGAAAGCAACACAGGCCATAGCTCTCTTCTCAACCAATGATGTCGATTTTGGACCTCAAACCTATAGTGTCTTACCTATAGACAGGTCTGACGACACAGAAGTGGACTCACTGGAGGTCCCCAAACATCAAGAACCCTTAGCAATCTCTTCACAGATTGAACAGGTGGTCGCCCAAGCCGACGCCCTGACGACTGATGAAGAAAGGGATAAACTCTGCCAAGTTCTCATGAAATATGAGGTCATTCTCGACTGACTCAATGGATTGTGGGTTGACCTCGCTTCATACAGTGAGCATCCCAACTCCGCCAAACTCACCGCCTACGTTTGTCAGATAATACAAGATTCCCCTGGCAGCACATCAACCTGTCAAGGAAATCATTGATGACCTTTTAGATAAAGGCATAATCAGACAATGTAATAGCACCTACTCTGTGCCTTTATGGACAGTTTTGAAACCAAATGGTAAGTGGAGACTTACCATAGACTACAGAAAGCTAAACAAACAAGTTCCTTTACCTAGGTGGCCAATGACCCAGATCCAACAGGAACTGCCCAAGGTCACCGATGGTAAGTACTTTTCTACCCTTGACGTCGCCTCTGGTTTTTGGACCATTCCTGTGCGCGCCGAGGACCAACACAAACTAGCTTTCACTTTTGGTAGCCGACAATACACCTTCACCAGGTGTCCCTTTGGCTACGCTAACTCACCAGCTGAGTTCAACATCTTTTTGAACAAAGCATGTCCAGACACCCACGAACGTGAGACACTGATCTACATGGACGATGTCCTTTTGAGGCAGCCAACACTGGACTTACACTTGGCTGAGATTGACCACGTTCTGAATCAACTGACTACTGCTGGTGCTAAAATCTCACTGTCAAAATGCCAGTGGTGCAGGACCAAAGTGGACTACACTGGCCTACTAGTAGGTCCAGGCGGAGTACAACAACAATTGACTCGCACCCAAGGCCTAGACAATCTCAAAGTCCCCACCAATCTCAGAGAACTACAAAGTTTTCTGGGCGTGTGTAACTACTCACGCCAATTCATAGAGAACTATGCAGACCTTGGGAAACCACTGACTGAACTCTTAAAGAAAGACATCCCATTTGTCTGGACTGATAACCAACAGCAGGCAATGAACGCTCTCAGGGACAGACTCAAGTCAGCCCCATGTCTAGTCTATCCAGACTACAACAAAGAGTTTCACCTGGAAGTGGGCTTCTCAGCTCACTGCATGAGTGCAGGTCTGTACCAGATGCACGACAAAGACAAGCGTGTGGTGGCCTGCGCCAGTAAGACAATGGCAGGCCCCGAATTAAAGTTCTCAGACTGTGAGAAAGCTCTACTGACCACTGTGTGGGCAGTTAAACACTTCTCCAGTTACATCGGTGGACAAAAAATCATTGTTGAAACACAACACCAGCCAGTAACTTTCCTGAATAGCCAACACATCAGAGATGGTGTTGTGACAAACTCACGGGTAGTCACGTGACTCATGGTGCTTCAAAGTTTTGACTTAGACATCCGCTACGGACAAAACAAGAAGTCACATTTGGGCACCGACCTGGCACTCTGCCAGGAGTGTACACAAGATGTACCTGCCACCCATCCGCCAGCTGCGGAAAATCCCTCAGTAAATGAGGACCCGAACCACCACTACTTTGATAGCAATATCTGCGAAGATATGACAACACTGTACATGGATGGATGCTCATTCCACCACGAACAAACCTGCAACTCAGGTGTTGGAGGGATCCTCCTCCAAGACCAAGAAGAGGCCACTTTTAGCTATAAATTAGGCTCTCAGACTTCTCAGTACGCTGAGATAGCAGGAATCCTAATAGCTCTCCAGATGGCAGTAGAAGGCTCCATCCAAATGCTAGTCATCTGTGTAGTGAACCTAACCTGATGTCAGAACTTAACCTGAGGTCAAAACCCTTGACCTTAAGAACCTTGTGGGACAGAAACTGTCATTTCATTGATCTGCATCCAGAAATACAGTTTGACCCATCCTGAGACTTTCTTTCTTGAATTAATCAAGTGGAAAAGACAATTCTCTATGATCATTACTATTTTACAAATGTTTGATAATCAAATTGTGTTAGTTCAAACAATGTTTACAGGTTGAAGAGAACTACTCATTTTTATTTACATAAACAGTAAGTAATGATTTTTATTCCTCATTCAAAGAAGAAATCAGGTTAATATGCATTTCTTGATTTTCTGTCTTCAATGAGCAAGTTTGTAAGTGTGTGTCAAAGTTCGAGGTTCGGTCAACTAAAAAGTTTACTGAAAAGAAATGTCATGTTTAACTTTTACAGCAGATACTAGGTGAATTGACTCCACGGAGTCTGAATTTCTCCAACAATCTTTCTGTCTGTTTTAAACAATCTTAATCTCTATCCTTGACTTTCCATAACACCTTACATCACAAACCACACCTCTGTTCTGGTCTATCCACCAATCAAAAGCTCTCAAATGACCCGGAAGTCGAACCCATTTAAATGTGGCAACTTCCCGGTTCTCTCTGGGTGTGTGTCGAAGAGAGACGAGACGAGATGAGAAGAGCTTAAAAGAGTAGAGCTCTGAAGGAGTTCAGAGTTCTTGGAATCCAGAATGCAGAGACGATTTTGGGAATTATAACTTCTGTTTGGATAACCTCGCACGACTCTCTAGGTATTTGGCTGTTCTCAATGGAGACACTGAAAGAGTCAAAAGAAGAGCTCTACACCGACGCTGAAACTATCATCAACCAGGTAAAAGTTCTATTTCGACCAAGCGTACCGTTGGCCAAGCTGAGTTCCGAAGGAGCGTGCACGTTCTGGTTAAAACAAACAAATTCCCTCACACATCTCTCTGTAAGATAAATCTACATTTTCCATCTTTAAACTCTCCTTTCTCCTAAAATCATTACAGATATTTTTAGAAATGTCTGAAGCAAAGTTTCTCAATCACCGCCGTGTGAATTGATGTCTGCTGTTCTGTTGGAAAGTGAAAACAATCGCCGTATTGTTCTCACTTCCTGTAAAACTAGCCATGTTGTTGTTTTCATATTTTGCCAAATTAATGTAAATGTTTGATGTTAAACTTTGATTCTGTAAATAAATGACCGCATTCATTTTGATGGGTCAAAGATAAATAACGTCTCTCGTTACATTTCTGTTAAATTCAATGCACGACATTTACACAGTCCAGAAAAATGAAGAACCCGTTTTAATGTATGAATATATCTCAGCATATGCATACTACATATTGGTGGCCCGTCACGTGCTCATAAATGGACTGTGTATTAGTGTGATAATTGATATTTCATGTTGGCATGAAAAAAATAACAGATTGTAAGCTGTGCCCGAAAGCAGCGTGCAGGAGCTGCGCGCTTGAAGTCAAAACGCTGCATGTTTACGCTGTGTTGAGCTGGGATGTTTGAAGCTGAACTTGTGAGTCATATGTCTTTTTAAAGCTGAAATTGTACGCATGTTATGTGTAACTAAGCTGGCTTTGAGCTGTGGAAACGCTTTATTCTGTTTAAACTGTGTTCCAGACGCTGTTCTGGTCCGGTTCGGTTCTGGTTCCGGCTCGGTTCTGAGAAAGTTCGACCGGATTGTTTTAAATGGTGGGAAAGACGTTTTTCATGCCGGGGCGCTGACTCCGTGCAGCTCAGAGTTTGATTCGTGACACTTGTAACAGAAATTGGTGCATTTTGACAGTTTAAAAGACGAAAAGTTGACGAACTTATTTCAGGCTAACAGTAACATGCTAGTTGCAAAAACGGTTCGTGATTGGTTGAATTAGCTGCTGTGAAGCGCTCTGATTTGCTGAGAAAGTGAATGACGTGCCTACGTCATTTCCTCTCACCCCCGTGCTGCTTTGTGGTTAGCGGATTCAGTCACGTGACCCGGAAATGAAAACTCGTTTTCATAAGGAATAAAATCTGCTTTTTAAAGCTGAAAAGCGCTTAAAAGCTGTATTCTGATCAACTGTTAAGTTCTTCAAAGTCCAATTGCTGAAATTTCGCCACGTTTGAGTATAAAATCCGTCATTAAATGATGTTTTTGAACAACGCTAGCGATGCTAATTTTAAGCTAACAGCTAACGACCGGATGAGTGACGTGTCACGTCACTTCCTCCATGTCGGAAATGAGCTCGGTTGCAACCGAGAACTTTGCTTTGCTTAAAATCACTAAATAAAGCTGCCATATGTCCCAGAAAACTCATGTTTCATGCTAAAAGTCGTGCTTGTTGAAAGAACGCCACGTTTACGCTTAAATTCGTTCAGAAATGTTGATTTTAACCGAGTTTAGCCGAAGCTAACTTTAAGCTAAGCGGCTAAAAACAGGATGTCAACCGAACGTCACAGGAAGTCGTCATAGACTCCTGCTGGTAAAAAGCTAAACACTGCCACCTCCTGGAGAAACTTGAGATCACAGTTCACTTCAGTTTTAGGTATTTTTGTGAAATTAAACGTTTTTTTTTTCTCTGTAAGACGAACTTTGAGTTAACAAACTTCCTCTAGCTGAATAATCACTGTTATCTTGCACTTAAAAAGTAAGAGGTATTTATGCACAAAAAAAAGGCATTTACCAGGACATTTTCATTCACTGAATTCCTCAAACAAGGAGGGACAAAATGAAAAATTAGAAACTTTTTAAAAGATACGGTTCAAATATTCACAGAGTTGAACAGTTTACTCATTTGCTTGAAAGATAATGCACGTTTAATTGCAAAATCACTAAATAAGAGTAAACTTATCAGGAAAAAGAAACTTTTCTGTTTAAGTTACCACCTAAAAATAAATCTTCCTATTTAATTTTAAATAGAGGATGAGACAGGAGAACAGGAATGACAGTTTTTCTGAAGAAAGACTGATTAATCCTGACACATCATCAAGTTTTCTTTTTCTTTTCACCACTTGGTTCTATGAGCAACTGTAAAATAGCGGATTTCTGGAAGTAAACGGTTTAAAAAACATTTTAAACTTATGTTGCTGTGAGACTAATAAGAAAAATTGCAGGTTTATTAAAAATTCAGTGCTTTAGAGTGTAACACACTTAAAAGAGCTTGGTAATCTAGTCTCTGTTAAGAAATAAGCACATGACAGGTAACACTGCCAGGGAAGCATTTACTTAGATATTCATGCATTGGGGTAAAACCTACAGAAAGGTACCCACGTTTGAATAAGTGACTTATAACAGTACTTTTGTGTAAACCCAGAGCTTAAAATAGTGTGAAAACTCAAAGACATCTGAATATAAATATTTACCTGTAAAAATATCTGAAGCTTGCAACTGTTTTAAACAGATAAAGTGCTACACAGTGAATGAACATGACAGGTGTGGTAGAAAAAGACTTTGATCCTTATGAGATGAGGGACTGTTTGGAGAATGCGTTAGCACTGCTAACAGCGTCCTTACATCCATATGAGGAACAGGCGGACAGCATGGGCCCAAAAGAGTTAGTGGACAATCTGATGGAGGTTGCAAGATGTGTGACCTCTACAGAAATTACAAAGTCAAGTTATGATCAGCTGGCTAAAATTGCAATTTTGCTGAAAGGATCGTTCTATGCAGTTGTTGAGAAAGCTGATGACCTTACACTAAGGTTAGACAGTGAAAAAGTGTTTGCTCAGGAAATTGAAGATCACTACCTTCAATTTAGAAGCGAACACGAGGTCCTCATGACGAAACATTATGAACAGATGTTTCAGTTAGAGCAAGATGCGCGTGCAGAAAATGATTCAATGAACAGCAAAATACAATTACTTGAGGCGTCACTATCTGAAGCCAGGGATAAAGACCGTGTGTACCAATCCTTGTGTTCAGACAACGGTGCGCTACAACAACAGTTGCAGATCGCATTAAAGGAGCTGAAGGATTGCAAAGAGGAAAAGGCGATATTTCTCCGACAATGTCTGAATTTACAAAGTGAATGTCAGACATCACAGGAGCGCCTGACAGCTTGTGAGGAGAATCTAGCTACGGCTACAAACCAGATTTCTGAAATGGGGCGAGCTGGTCTGAGACTCAGAGACGAACAAGGTCAGGGCCCGGGTCAGCCACAACCACCCCAGACAGATGCTGTTGCACCTCCTCCTATGAGCCCCGTTTGGTCACCCCCACCCCCATCTCGGGTGGTAGGGACAGACCTGCACCGATATGCACCTCTTCCTCCTAACACCATGCCGTCACCCCCACCCCCATCTCGGGCGGTGGGGATAGACCTGCACCGATATCAACTCACTGAATCGATATACACCATGCCGTCACCCCCACCCCCATCTCGGGCGGTGGGGATAGACTTGCACCGATATGCGCATCTTCCTCCTAACACCATGCCGTCACCCCCACCCCCATCTCGTGTGGTAGGGATAGACCTTGACCAATCTGCGCCACATACCACACGAGTGAGACCGTTGATAGGGTCTCCTTCAATGGATGATTTGCAGAAAATCTCAAAATATGTACAACGCTTTGTACCTGGACCGATGGGCTCATCTGGAACAAAAGCGTACCTCAAAGATCTTGAATTCAGATTGAGATCTTATCCTAATGCTACGGTTGAGGATAAGATCAGTCTGATACGGCTCACTTCGGACAGAGAGGTGTTCACCTTCATCGAGCGTCTACCTGATGCAACGAGAAGGGATTACAACCTTCTGTGTGAAGCTTTGATCAGAGAGTACGACTCCTGCACGGGACCTGCTGGTTTCCCAGCTGCAGACAAGGTCACGCAGGGTAAAACTGAACATCCAAGAGTTTATTACAAAAGAATCTTCCAGGCTTATTTTGGTAACAGGAATGAAACCGGAATGGAGGAAGAGGAAGGTTTTAAGTTTGTTTTCAGCAAAAATCTCCACACTGATTTTAGGCGATCAGTACAAATGATGGCAAATTTCAGAGAAAAATCCATCAGTGAGATTAAGCAGTGTGCTGTGAATGTGTTTGAAGCATGTTCTCATGCTAAGACGCCCATAGAAGTGTTTCCTAGTGTAAAGGTTAAACCCCTCCCTCTTGAACTAGAAGGACGACGCGCCTCGCCGCCTCTTCCTAAGAAAGTTGAGAGAAAACAGTCTGTTCAAACTAACAAACCGCGTCCTGAAGGTGCACGCTGGGACAAAAAAGCTCCTCTTTCAGAGGATGACAGTGATTATCGAAAAAGGGGTGAGCGCAGGACGCAAAGATATGGGAATCCATATCATCAGGGGCAGTACGCAAAGGAACCCCCGAAAGACGTACCTGACCGTCCCCCACCTCGGACGAAACGAACCGAGGCGAAAAAATCACAAAAGTTCCAGAAACAAGGCCCTACACCTCTGAGCTCGGAAGAGACAGAGAAAATACGCAGGTTGTTAGAAACTTTGAAACACACTGACACGGGAACCCAACCAGGAGCACTTTGCAGTAATGTAATCCCTATTACATCCCTGGGCGCGAATGACAACATTACAGATGTCGGTGGGACACACCAAGACATTGCTGTTGTTGCCTCAAACAACCCCTCATCAGAAGAAGGGGGGGTAAACACAAACACAAACGATGACGAGTCATTGCAAGCTGAACACTCAGAAACAGCTTCTGCTGTGCTGACGGTTCAGACAAACCAAGATTACACAGATGAGGCTGAACGCGTGAAAAAGTGTCAGAAAAAACCCAAGAGGTTTCTGTGTAACTTTGTCAGAAGGGGGGTCGCCAAAAAGGCGTACCTGTCAGTAACACTCGAAGGTGTCCTCACACACGAAGCACTCTTGGACGGTGGGGCAGACATAACAATTATGTCAGCTAAACTGTTCGAGGAGCTGAGGACGGCCGCTGCCAGTGTTAACAGGATAATACCTCTCTCTGAATGTGCTATAGAAATGCAGGGTCTCTCAGAGGTGAAAACAACCCTGACAGCTATAGCAATGGTTCACATGCAGATTGGC
>NC_056499.1:61001392-61034609 GCF_014905685.2 Nematolebias whitei
TATCACCTCGATCCGGAACAATGGGACGCGACTCTGGATGACTCAGATTACCTGGGGAATATGTCTATAGACATAGATCCAGAGACTCTGGGAAGGATCCGTTTTGAAGGCACCAAAGTCGTCGACGTGGAACCAATAAACCGAGTTCTCAAGTCCCTCAGGTCCACAAGTAGGAACCCGATCCAACCAATTACCTATGCGTGGTCAAGCGCGGACACGTTAATCATAGCCCTGCTACTGACGATAATCCTCGTATTGTGTGGGATACTCGCATCCCTGTTCCGGGGCCAAACGTCACTTCGAGTCGACGTGGATCGCCATGCAGCGCACCTCGATATGATTATGCCTCGCGTATGCGGGTCTGCGAAGAAGCCACTCACACGGGACAACGTGACTGAATCTGACAACCAGGGTGAGGTGAAGCAGTGAAACGATGTTTTTAGTTGCTTAGTCACTACTCTTGTCGGTGTTGAAACGTTATTGAATTGGTTTTGGTTGTTTCTGAGGTAAGAATGAATCTTGTGTGTAAGTTAAGTTAGAGACTTAGAGGCCTTTAACCATGCCAACATGTAGTTCATTCGCTAAATTGCAATCTTTGCGGAGTCAATGTATATTATTGCTACCTTAAGTACCATAGTCTACATTGATCTCACAACGCTTAAGCCGAACCTACTCGAACAATTCTATTCGGGGGGGTAGCTAATTCTTTTTGATGAGTCTCGCCATAGACTTCCAAAACATTTATGGGGAAACCAAACACCCAATCTCAAGTCGTTCGTCTAAAAGACAACAGACAATTGCACCAAACTATATTTTACCATGTAAAGCTAACTTAAACCAAGTTAGAAATGGAAAAATAGTTTGGAACCCTTTTCTATAGGCATAAACCCCTGTAGTTACCCTTTTCAGCATGTTCCACCCCTTAACTGGTAGTTGTAGCTGTTCCCAACCATAATAGCTTACACACCAGGTGCATATAGTTTAAGGCCTTATGTAAAATCCCCTTCATAAGCCCACCTTAAACCACATAATTGCATGACACATTGAACCAGAACGGCACAGGCTGGACGTCGCTGGAGACAACCTTCGCTGGAGGCGACCTGCAATCCTGACGTTGGTCTCCACTCTTCATCCAGTGGCCGCATCTTCAGTTCAATCCAAGGGTACCCCTCTGTATGCTGATTAATCAACACTTCCAATCGTTGTGGATTTACAGTTGTGGATTATATGACTTTTTCCAATGGATTACAGACTCTGTTTCCAAGGGGTTAAAGCATTGCTACAATGGAATTACCAACGACATTATGGATTATCATCAACACAATGGAATTACCAAGAACATTGTGGAGTTACCTTGACTTTGTTTTCCTTGCTGGATTACTTCTGACTTTTGTTTTCCTTGCTGGATTACTTTTGACTTTGGTCTTCCTTGCTGGATTACATCAAGCTCAAGGACATTTGAAGGTGTAAGTTCACGGTTGGAATTCATCCCCATGGACAGGTGATGATTTCCAAAGGGGGGACTGTAGTGAACCTAACCTGATGTCAGAACTTAACCTGAGGTCAAAACCCTTGACCTTAAGAACCTTGTGGGACAGAAACTGTCATTTCATTGATCTGCATCCAGAAATACAGTTTGACCCATCCTGCGACTTTCTTTCTTGAATTAATCAAGTGGAAAAGACAATTCTCTATGATCATTACTATTTTACAAATGTTTGATAATCAAATTGTGTTAGTTCAAACAATGTTTACAGGTTGAAGAGAACTACTCATTTTTATTTACATAAACAGTAAGTAATGATTTTTATTCCTCATTCAAAGAAGAAATCAGGTTAATATGCATTTCTTGATTTTCTGTCTTCAATGAGCAAGTTTGTAAGTGTGTGTCAAAGTTCGAGGTTCGGTCAACTAAAAAGTTTACTGAAAAGAAATGTCATGTTTAACTTTTACAGCAGATACTAGGTGAATTGACTCCACGGAGTCTGAATTTCTCCAACAATCTTTCTGTCTGTTTTAAACAATCTTAATCTTTATCCTTGACTTTCCATAACACCTTACATCACAAACCACACCTCTGTTCTGGTCTATCCACCAATCAAAAGCTCTCAAATGACCCGGAAGTCGAACCCATTTAAATGTGGCAACTTCCCGGTTCTCTCTGGGTGTGTGTCGAAGAGAGACGAGACGAGATGAGAAGAGCTTAAAAGAGTAGAGCTCTGAAGGAGTTCAGAGTTCTTGGAATCCAGAATGCAGAGACGATTTTGGGAATTATAACTTCTGTTTGGATAACCTCGCACGACTCTCTAGGTATTTGGCTGTTCTCAACGGAGACGCTGAAAGAGTCAAAAGAAGAGCTCTACACCGACGCTGAAACTATCATCAACCAGGTAAAAGTTCTATTTCGACCAAGCGTACCGTTGGCCAAGCTGAGTTCCGAAGGAGCGTGCACGTTCTGGTTAAAACAAACAAATTCCCTCACACATCTCTCTATAAGATAAATCTACATTTTCCATCTTTAAACTCTCCTTTCTCCTAAAATCATTACAGATATTTTTAGAAATGTCTGAAGCAAAGTTTCTCAATCACCGCCGTGTGAATTGATGTCTGCTGTTCTGTTGGAAAGTGAAAACAATTGCCGTATTGTTCTCACTTCCTGTAAAACTAGCCATGTTGTTGTTTTCATATTTTGCCAAATTAATGTAAATGTTTGATGTTAAACTTTGATTCTGTAAATAAATGACCGCATTCATTTTGATAGGTCAAAGATAAATAACGTCTCTCGTTACATTTCTGTTAAACTCAATGCACGCAGGTTACACAGTCAGAAAAATGAAGAACCCGTTAATATATGAATATATCTCAGCAAATATGCATACTACATCTGCACGGATTCTAATTACGCTCAACATAGTTTCTTGTGTCATCTCGCTCTGTGGAAACAGAACGGCTTTCTCACAAACAACAAAAAAGTGGTCAAACACAAAGAGCTTTTCATGGCATGTGATCGCTTGGTGACATCACATGACCTACAGGTCTACTGAAAGAAGGTTCTAGGACATTCAAGAGTCCTTGGTGATGACAAGCGGTATAATGACCTTGCAGACTTCCTAGCCAAGGTCGGAGCCGTGGATGGCCCTCCGTGGTCCTTTGACCCCTCCTGGCTGCTCGCAACTGTGTCAGTACAACCTACAGCCGAGGTAATGGCAGTCACACGTGCACAGGCTGTAGCCAAACCAGCTGACAACACAGTCTCTGTACAACCCGTGCTGACTGACCCAGACATCATCCAACTTCAGAAGTTGGATCCTGCGATAAACTCGATGATACTGTACTTGACTGACCCGGACAAAAACACTCCGTCCGAAGCCGACCTGGATTCCAATCCAGGCCTTAAAGTCCTCTTTCAGCTGCGCAAACAGCTAAAACTAATCAAAGGCATCCTAACTTTTGCTCATGGACCGACGTCCTCACCCGTGTTCGTGGTTCCCCATGACCACAGGGGGGTGATGTTGGTTCACGCGCATGACCTCCCGTCCGCAGGACACAAGGGAGATAAAGCCACGCTGAAAGCATTAAAACAAGTTGCTTATTGGCCTGGAATGAAAAAGGATGTCAAGGACTACATAAAAGGGTGCCTGGTCTGTGGCCAGTTTCAGCCATCCAGACCACTCCACAGAGCACCATTGCAAAGTAGAGGCATTGCATTCCCATGATCCGACCTCCAGATTGACTGGGTTGGACCACTTACTAAGAGCACTAGAGGAAATAAATATTTTCTCATGGTAACTTGCACATTTACCAAATGGGTAGAATGTCTACCAGCTCCTAACGACACAGCACAAACAACTGCTATGTTACTAATGAATCATGTATTTTCAAGGTTTGGACTTCCCCTCAGGGTGAACTCAGACCAAGGTATCCTGATACATGCTCAATAATCCAAGTAGAAAAATCTAAAAAAGTACCAGACCAAGGTACACACTTCACAGCTGAAGTGATGAAAGAACTGTGGAAGATGCTAGGCATCAAAGTCAACTTCCATGTTGGCTACCACCCACAAGCCTCAGGCCAAGTGGAGAGAGCAAACAGAACTGTGGTAAGTATTTTGAAGAAATACGTAGCCGCAAACCACAAGGACTGGAACGTGAAACTCCCTCTGGTCCTCATGGCCATAAGGGCCACTCCACACACATTGACTAGCATCTCTCCCTTCGAGATGATGACGGGTCGACAAATGACTCTCCCTCTACACCTGTTGTACCAACCAGGCGATGCTGCCATGGCATCAGCCTACACCACACAACAATACATGAATGACTTGGAAGAACACCTTAAAAACACCTTTGCGTTTGTCCAGAGAAACCTGGAAAAATCTGCTGAAGGACGAAAGGCGTACTATGACAAAAGGCCTCTCACGAGGAACTCCAAGTGGGAGATAGGGTCTGGTACTACACGTTCGCCCCCACAACCGGGAAAGGAGAGTCCGGGACCGGAACTCTCGCCCGCAAACTGATGCCCAGGTGGACTGGACCCCACCTGATAACAGACAAACTGTCTCCAGTTGTCTACCAGATCAAAATCAGCAAAGGCCAAAAAGAGCCAATTGTTAAATGGGTACATCGAAACCATGTCAAACTACACAAGGCGTTCAATAACTCCACAAGAGACAATAATCTCACAAACTTAGACCTCATGGGAAAAAGGGTCGTCCAAGCAGAAATTAAATAAGTCTAAGCTTAATTAAGTGTTAAGATAACAACTCAGACGCGATAACGTGATCGAATCTGACAATCAGAGTGAGTGATTCAGTGAAAAGTTGTTTTCTAGTTGTTTAATCACTACTTTTGTCGATGTTGAAACGTTGTTTCCTAGTTGCTTATTCACTACTTTTGTCGATGTTGAGACATTGTTTATTTGGTTTTGGTATTGTTTCTGAACACCCCCAGCAAGAATGAATTTTGTGTGTACTTTAGTTAGAGACTACAAGGACTTTAACTATGCCAACATGCAGTTCATTTGTTAAACTTCAATCTTTGAGGAGTCAATGTAGATTAATGCTACCTACATTGGTCTCACGGCTCTCGAGCCAAACCTACTCAAACAATCCTATTCGGGGGGGAGCTAGCTAATCCTTCAGTTGAGTCTCACCATGAACTCCAAAACATTTAGGGGGAAACCAAAAACCCAAAACTCAAGTCGTTCGTCTAAAGGGACAACAGACAATTGAACCAAACTATATCTTGCCATGTAAATCTAACTTAAACCAAGTTAGGAATGGATAAATAGTTTGGAATGCCCTTCTATAGGTATAAATCCCTATATATAATTTTTCAGCATGACCCACCCTTTAAATGGTACCTGTAGCTGATCTAAACCATGATAGCTTACACACCAGGTGCATATAGGTTAAGGTCTTATGTAAAATCTCACTCATAAGCCCACCTAATACCACATACAGTAAATGCATGAACACATAGAACCAGAATGGCATCCACTGGGAACCACCAGCAACGAACTTCGCTGAAGGAACCTACAACTCCAACGTGGGTCTCCAAACTCCATCCAGTGGTCGCCTCTGCAGTTCTATCGAGGGAACCCCTCTGCATGCTGATCAATCAAAACTTCCAATCGTTGTGGATTTACCGTTGTGGATTACATGACTTTTTCCAATGGATTACAGACTTTGTTTCTAAGGGGTTAAAGCGTTGATGCAATGGAATTACCAACAACATTATGGAATTACCAAAACCGTTGTGGGATTACCTTCTTTGACTTTTGTTTTCCTCTTGCTGGATTACATCAAGATCAAGGACATTTGCAGGTGTAAGTTCATGTTAGAATTCATCCCCATGGACAGGCGATGATTTCCAAAGGGGGGACTGTAGTGAACTAGGCCTCCGACAACAATCTGTCTCTGAAGACCTTCAGGGGACAGGAACTGTTATTTCATTGATTTGAATCCAGAAATGCAAATTATCTCATCAAGAGACTATTTAATTGAATCCTGAATTAATCAATTGAAAGAACACTCTTCTTTTTACATTATCATTACTATTTTAGAATATCTTGATAATCAAATGTGTGTTTAATTCATACCATTTCTAAATGTGAAGTGAACCACTCATTTAAAGTCCAGCGTAGGCACAGGCTGCCTCGGCTGTGACTCAACCCGAGCATTAAAAGCTCAACTCCTAAGGAAGTTTATTCGGTTGAACCAAGTACTTCGTCACGCTTTCTGATGACCCCCAGCTACTCTAACCAGAAATGCTGAAAAGGAAGCGTACCAATGGACTTCTGTTCTGGAGTGAATACATCCTCTGCTAAGGTAACAAAGTCGTTGCACGTCCTGAAGTGTACCAGAGGGCTGAGCTGGATGTCGGAGGAAGGGTGCCATGTTATGGTTCAACACATAACTTTCATCCTTAAATCTAAACCATCCATCCATCCATTTTCTTCCGCTTATCCGGGGTTGGGTCGCGGGGGGTAGCAGCCTAAGTAGGGAGGCCCAGACTTCCCTCTCCCCAGCCACTTGGGCCAGCTCTTCCGGGGGAATCCCGAGGCGTTCCCAGGCCAGCCGCAAAACATAGTCCCTCCAACGTGTCCTGGGTCTTCCTGTGGGCCTCCATCCGGCGGGACGTGTCCGGGCCACCTCACCAGGGAGGTGTCCAGGAGGCACCCTAAACAGATGCCCAAGCCACCTCAACTGGCTCCTCTCGACGTGGAGAAGCAGCGGCCCTACTCTGAGTCCCTCCTAGATTATCGAGCATCTCACCCTATCTCTAAGGGAGAGCCCAGACACCCTGCCGAGAAAACTCATTTCGGCCGCTTGTATCCGAGATCTCATACTTTCGATCACAACCCAAAGCTCGTGACCATAGATGAGGGTAAGAACATAGATCGATCGGTAAATTGAGAGCTTCGCCTTTTGACTCAGCTCTCTCTTCACCACGACAGACCTGTATAGCGCCTGCTTCACTGCTGATGCTGCACCTATCCGCCTATCGATCTCACGCTCCATTTTTCCCTCATTCATGAACAAGACCCCAAGACACTTAAACTCCTCCACTTGGGGTAGGACCTCCTCCCTGACCCGGAGAGGGCACTCTACCCTTTTCCGGCTCAAGACCATTGGCTCGGATTTGAAGGAACTTGTCTTCATACCGGCTTTGTCGCATTCGGCTGCGAACCGCTCCAGTGAAAGCTGTAGATCATGATCTGATGAAGCCAGTAAGACCACATCATCTGCAAAAAGCAGAGACGCAATCCTAAGGCCACCAAAACAGATCCCCTCAACACCTTGGCTACGCCTAGAAATTCTGTCCATAAAAGTTATGAACAGAATCGGTGACAAAGGGCAACCTTGACAGAGTCCAACTCTCACCGGGAACAAGCCCGACTTATTGGCGGCGATGTGGACCAGGCTCTGACACCAGTCATACAGGGACCTAACAGCCCATATCAAAGGGCCCGGTACCCCATACTCCCAGAGTACCTCCCACAGGGTTTCCCGAGGGACGTGGTCGAATGCCTTCTCCAAGTCCGCAAAGCACATGTAGACCGGTTGGACAAACTCCCACGCACCCTCCAGGACGCTGCTGAGAGTGTAGAGCTGGTCCAGTGTTCCACGGCCAGGACGAAAACCGCACTGCTCCTCCTGAATCCGAGGTTCGACTATCCGATGGACCCTCCTCTCCAGAACCCCCGAGTAGACCTTACCAGGGAGGCTTAAGAGCGTGATTCCCCTGTAGTTGGAACACAGTCTACGGTCCCCCTTTTTGAATAGGGGGACCACCACCCCGGTCTGCCAATCCAGGGGAACTTCCCCCGATGTCCATGCAATATTGCAGAGTCGCGTAAGCCAACACAACCTTACAACATCCAGAGCCTTAAGGAACTCCGGGCGAATCTCATCGACCCCTGGGGCCCTACCACCAAGGAGCTTTTTAACCACCTCAGTGACCTCAGCACCAGAGATTGGAGGGCCCGACCCAGAGTCCCCAGGCTCCGCTTCCTCAGTGGAAGAGGTGCCGGTGGGATTGAGGAGGTTTTCAAAATATTCTGCCCACCGACCCACAACATCCCGAGTTGAGGTCAGCAGCACACCACTCCCACTATAAACAGTGTTGGTGGCATACCGCTTCCCCCCCCGAAACGCCGGATGGTGGACCAGAATTGCCTCGAAGCCATGTGGAAGTCATTCTCCATGGCCTCTCCGAACTCCTCCCATGCCCGAGTTTTGCCTCAGCGACCACCCGAGCCGCATGCCGCTTGGACTTCACGTACCCATCAGCTGCTTCCGGGGTCCCACAGGCCAAAAAGGCCCGATAGGACTCCTTCTTCAGCCTGACAGCATCCTTCACCGACGGTGTCCACCATCGGGTTCGAGGGTTGCCGCCGCGACAGGCACCGACAACCTTGCGGCCGCAGCTCTGGTGAGCCGCCTCGACAATAGAGGTACAAAACTTGGTCCACTTGGACTCAATGTCCCCCACCTCCCTCGGAACATGTTCAAAGTTCTCCCGGAGGTGGGAGTTGAAACTCAGTCTCACAGGAGACTCTGCCAGACGTTCCCAGCAAAACCTCCCAATACGTTTGGTTCTGCCAGGTCTGACCGGCATCCTCCCCCACCATCGGAGCCAACTCACCACAAGGTAGTGATCATTGGACAGCTCCGCCCCTCTCTTCACCCGACTGTCCAAGACATGTGGCCGCAGATCAGATGAGACGATGACAAAGTCGATCATCGAACTGCGGCCTAGGGTGTCCTGGTGCCAAGAGCACATATGGACACCCTTATGCCTGAACAAGGTGTTCGTTATTGACAATCCATGACGAGCACAGAAGTCCAACAACAGAACACCACTCTGGTTCAGATCAGGGGGGCCGTTCCTCCCAACCACACCCCTCCAGGTCTCACTGTCATTGCCCACATGAGCATTGAAGTCCCCCAGCAGAACAAGGGAGTCCCCAGGAGGTGCACTTTCCAGTACCCCCTTTAAGGACTCCAGAAAGGGTGGATAATCTGAACTGCTGTTTGGTGCATAAGCACAAACAACAGTCAGAACCCGCCCCCCACACGTAGGCGGAAGGAGGCCACCTTCTCATTCACCGGGGTAAACCCCAACACACAGGCACCAAGTTGGGGGGCAATAAGTATGCCCACTCCTGCTCGGCGCCTCTCACCAGGGGCAACTGCAGAGTGGAAGAGTATCCAGCCCCTCTCAAGGAAACTGGTTCCAGAGCCAGAGCCATGCGTAGAGGTGAGTCGGACTATTTCTAGCCGGAACCCCTCAGCCTCACACACCAGCTCAGGCTCCTTTCCCGCCAGTTAGGTGACATTCCACGTCCCAATAGCCAGCTTCTGTAGCCGAGGATCAGACCGCCAGGGTCCCCGCCCTCGGCCACCACCCATCCCACATTGTACCCGACACCTTTGACCCCTCCCACAGGTGGTGAGCCCTTGGGAAGGGGGACCCACGTCTCCTCTTTGGGCTGTGCCCGGCCGAGCTCCATGGGTAAAAGCCCGGCCACCAGTTTCTCGCCCGTGTGCCCCACCTCCAGGCCTGGCTCCAGAGTGGGGCCCCGGTGACCCACGTCTGGGCAAGAGAACATTAGGTCCGTTTATTTTTCTCATCATAGGGGTGTTTGGGCTGCACTTTGTCTGGTCCCTCACCTAGGACCTGTCTGCCATGGATGACCCTACTAGGGGCGTAAAGCCCCTGACAGCATAGCTCCTAGGGTCATTGGGACACTCAAACCCCTCCACCATGGTAAGGTGGCAGCCCAGGGAGGGGCCTTGAATCTAAACTTACTCCTTAAATCTATTCCTCCTCTCTTAAACTTTTCTATTCGCCAGTAATCAAGCTAGATGCCTTCAGAGATGAATCAGTCTCAACTAGTAATGTTCTGTTGTCTTGTTAGTAAAGCGTGCCAAGTTTATTAATGAGAAACAGATCAGCAAATCAATGTGTACATGTTTTGATGTTAAATTTTGATTCTGTTAAATAAATGACCGCATTTATTCTGATGGGTCAAAGATAAAAATGGTGTCTCATGCCACTGATTAAACACTCCACTCACAAGTTATCTTGGTCACATAACAGAAATTTAACTCGAAAAAGAAAAGAATCTGTTGTAATTAAACAATTAATATTCTTTGTGCTTGAACTAGCTTTAAGAATAATTAATTAGTAGTGAAGCTAACAGCTACATCACTACACCTTTATGGGACAACATTCACAGTCATAACGGATAACAACCCGTTAGCCTACCTTCTAAAGTCAGCAATGTTAGATGCAACTAGCTATCGCTGGTTGACTGCTCGTTCAACATTTAACTTCAACATCAAATACCATTCTGGCAAGAGCAACCAAGATGCTGATGGTCTTTCCAGATGCTCTCATGTTGCACAAAGCAGTGCTTCTGCATCCGTGGAAGAGAGTAAAAGGTCAGAACAATTTGCTTCCCACCATTTGGCAACATCTCCTAGCCAAGAAGTTCTCTCAGCTGAAACAGTGTTTTTTTCTCAGCACCATCTCCTTGACCAAACTGAGAACAACCTACCTTCAGTCACTCTGGTAGAATCCTTTGCAATTCATGCAAATGCAGTACCTGACCTCTATGCAAGTGAGGAAATGCTAGGTTGTCCCACCATACCTACTTACACAGAGACGGAACTCTAACAACTCCAACAGTCCGACCCAGTCATTAAAACTGTCTTCGAGCTCATGGAAGCTGGGAGTGAACCTACTGTCGACTCTCATACTGACTCTCCTGAACTTAAGCCCATGTTCAGAGAATGGAAACGGCTTACCTTGAGAAACGGTTTACTATATCGAGCTCGTCAGACTAAAGGTGATATATCTTACCAATTTGTTGACCCCACTTCCGGGAGACCGATCATACTCAGTTGTCTCCACGACGATATGGGGCACATGGGTTTCGAAAGAACAATTGGCCTTGTCAGATCAAGGTTTTATTGGCCAAAAATGACTTTGGATGTTGAACGAAAAATAAAAATGTGGGCAATGTGTCCGAAGGAAAACACCACCTGAGAAAAGTGCTCCTCTCGTAAACATACAAACAACTTGTCCCATGGAACTTGTGTACATGGACTTTTTATCCCTAGAGCCAGATAGTCATAATACCAAAGATATCTTTGTCATAACAGTCCATTTTACTAAATACGCTGTGGCTATATGCACAAAAGACCAGAAAGCTTCAGCAGTTGCTACGAGCCTATGGGAACAGTTTTTAGTGCACTATGGGGTTCCAGAGCATCTGTTGAGTGATCAAGGGAGAGACTTTGAGTCTCAACTTCATAAAGAATTGTGTACTCTAGTTGACATCACAAAAATCCAAACCAATCCCTGTCACCCGAGGAGAAATCAGGTTGAAAGGTTCAACCGAACCCTTCTTTCTATGCTCGGAACCCTCAAGAACAATGACAAAAGTCATTGACGTGCCTTTGTGAAACCACTAACCCATGCCTACAAATATACCAAAAGTGAGGTGACAGGCTACAGTCCCTATAAACTGATGTTTGGGTGGCAGCCCCGACTCCCATTTGACATCTCCTTTAACTTACCTGTCAAAGATGGTTCTCCAAAATCTCACTTTCAGTATGTGAAAAACCTGAAAGCATGCCTGGAGGAGAGTTATCAAGTAGCCACCAAAAATGCCCAAAAGGTTGCTGACAATCATCGGTTTGACAGAGCAATGAGAGAATCAACCTTGGAGACCAATGATCAGGTTCTAGTCAGGAACCTTCGTCTGCGCAACAAACATAAACTCGCAGATAAGTGGGAGCTGATGGTATACAGAGTTCTTACCAAAGTATCAGACTTACCTGTGTACACTGTTGAACCCATCAGTGGGGATGGTCCCATTAAAACCCTGCACAGGGATCACCTACTTGCTTGTGGTGACTTGTGTGAAGAGAAAGAACTGGAAAAACCTGAACCTAGACCTCATCGACCAAGGAGGAGACAAAATCAACCTCAAACAAATGAGGGCAATCCTGAGTCTGATGATGAGCCATCTTACTGTACTATTCACTTACCTGTCACCCACAAGGAAAGGTTCACACAAGTATGTAATATTCCAAAGCAGTTACCTGTAAGTCAGTCAACTTCTCAAACTCAGCCTTCCCAGCCTAAGCCTAAGGTCCTTGACTTACCTGATCCGATTCAAACAGTTCTGAACCAGCTGAGCAACAGTCTTGTGAATTAACAGTTAAGGAAAACCAAAGTGGAGGAAACCTCACAAATAATGTAAATGACAATCCACCAGATGTGACGAATACCAATGGAAATGACAATCTATCGGATATGACAAATACATACGGAGAAGATAACCTACAGAGTGCAACAAATGCAGAGTTGCAAAAGAACACTGACTCAGACAACATACTTACCTGTGAAAACCCTGTGGAAGAAACCAAGAGTGAAACTGTTCCAACTCAAGACCCACCAGACTTTGCCCTAAGGCCAGAAAGGTCACGGCGACCACCTGACCGTTTTCATTATTTTCAGTTGGGTAAACCCTTAATCTCCTTTGCCCAGAATTTTATTGACAGTTTTAACAAGGCACTTGACATATTTGGTGACAATGACTATCTTGCTTGCCAACCAGAGCATAATGGGACTCATGCCCAGTCAAGAGGGAAGGTTGTGACCCACATGAAACATTGGGTTACTAAGCCTATATATGTAATTTAGGTTGTAATACTGGGAGTGTGCAGTGGAGGGCACTCAGTCTTTGCTGAGTTGAATTTAACCAACGTGGTTGGGTCATATTTCCCTATATTCTGAGGCATGCTCTTTACACGTGCACTGACCGACCAAACTGTGGACCTTACAACCTGTCTATGAGTGACAGAAGTGATCACTCATTGAGAATTATCTGTGGAAATCCCAGTGAAAGACCGAAGTGACCACTTGTTGGGTAATATCTGTGGAAGTCCCGATTGGTAAGTACAACCTACAGCCGAGGTAATGGCAGTCACACGGGCACAGGCTGCAGCCAAGCCAGCTGACAACACAGTCTCTGTACAACCCGTGTTGACTGACCCAGACATCATTCAACTTCAGAAGTTGGATCCTGCAATAAACTCGATGATGCTGTACTTGACTGACCCAGAGAAAAACACTCCATCCGAAGCAAACCTGGATTCCAATCCAGACCTTAAAGCCCGCTTTCAGCTGCGCAAACAGCTAAAACTAATCCAGGGCATCCTAACTTTTGCTCATGGACCGACGCCCTCACCCGTGTTCGTGGTCCCCCATGACCACAGGGGGGTGACGGTAGTTAGGGTGATGTTACCAGATGCGATAACATGATCAAATCTGACAGTCAGAGTGAGTGACGCACCGAAACGTTGTTTTTCTAGTTGTTTAATCACTACTTTTGTAAATGTTGAAACGTTGTTTTTCTGGTTGCTTAGTCACTATTTTTGTCTATGTTCAGACATCGTTTAATTGGTTTTTGGTATTGTTTCTGAACACCCCCAGCAAGAATGAATTTTGTGTGTATTTTAGTTAGAGACTAAGAGGACTTTAACTATGCCAACATGCAGTTCATTTGTTAAAACTCAATCTTTGCGGAGTCAATGTAGATTAATGCTACCTTAAGTACCATCACCTACATTGGTCTCACAACGCTCAAGCCAAACCTACTCGAACAATCCTATTCGGGGAGGGGGGGGGGGGAGCTAGCTAATCCTTCAGTTGAGTCTCGCCATAGACTCCAAAAACATTTAGGGGAAAACCAAAAACCCAAACCTCAAGTCATTCGTCTAAAAAGGACAACAGACAATTGAACCAAGCTATATTTTGCCATGTAAATCTAACTTAAACCAAGTTAGGAATGGAAAAATAGTTTGGAATGCCCTTCTATAGGTATAAATCCCTATATGAAAATTTTTCAGCATGTCCCACCCTTTAAACTGGTAACTTTAGCTGATCTAAACCATGATAGCTTACACACCAGGTGCATATAGGTTAAGGTCTTATGTAAAGTCCCACTCATAAGCTCAACTAAAACCACATAAATGCATGACACATAGAACCAGAATGGCACCCACTGGGAACCACCAGCAGCAACCTTCACTGAAGGGATCTACAACTCCAACGTGGGTCTCCAATCTTCATCCAGTGGTCGCCTCTGCAGTTCAATCGAGGGAACTCTTCTGCATGCTGATCAATCAACACTTCCAATCGTTGTGGATTTATCGTTGTGGATTATATGACTTTTTCTAATGGAGAACAGACTCTGTTTCCAAGGGGTTAAAGCATTGCTACAATCCAATTACCAACAACATTATGGAATTACCAACAACATTATGGAATTACCTAAACCGTTGTGGGATTACCTTCTTTGACTTTTGTTTTCCTCTTGCTGGATTACATCAAGCTCAAGGACATTCGAAGGCATAAGTTCATATTGGAATTCATCCCCATGGACAGGCGATGATTTCCAAAGGGGGGACTGTAGTGAACTCGGCCTCCGACCAAAACCTGCCTGTGAGGACCTTCATGGGACAGGAACTGTTATTTCATTGATTTGAATCCAGAAATACAAATTAGCTCATCCAGAGACTGTCTAATTGTATCCTGAAGTAATCAATTGAAAGAACACTTCTTTTATATTATCATTACTATTTTACAATATCTTGATAAATCAAAAGTGTGTTTAGTTCATACTATTTCTAAATGTTGAAGTGAACCACTCATTTTAAATCAACTGTGAAACAGTAATAATGATTTTTTAATCCTCATTTAAATTAGAAATCAAGATAAATGTCCATTTACAAACTAATTATGCATTTTGATCTTCTGTCTGAAATGAGAAGTAGTGATGTCGGTCGAAAGTCAGAAAGAAGTTATTAGAACGAAGTGTCGTGTTTTTAAACCTAGCAGACGGTAAACAAGAAGCTACTGGCACTGCTTCCTCCCACTTCGCCATAACATGTCTTCTGTCTGTACGGGACATTTCTAAAACATTCCTGCTGTTTTCTTGACTTGTAATGACTCTCTGACATCACTAGAACCACCCCCTGTTGGTTGCTTCAACCAATCAGGAAGTCCTGAGGTGACCTGAAGTGAGAACTCTTTTAAGAGTCCACACTTCCTGGAACTTCTCAGGTCAACTGGGTCTCTCAGTCTTGAGTCGGTCTTCAGTCTTCTGGAATCCTTGACCGGAGTCTTCCTGGGTCTTTCATGGAGTCCTCCACGTCTGAGTGGAATCTCTGACTGAATTTACAGCTTGCTTTGTGCCCACCCGGGAGATGAGCATGTTTGTTGAACGGAGTACCGTCACTACTTCGGACGATTCTCAGCCATCCTTGCCGGAGACGCTGAAAGGTAGCGTTGAAATGGACTCCTGTTCCTGAGCGGAGGTATCCCCGTCTAAGGTAACGAGTCACCACGCACCGAGTGTACCGGGGCTGAGCTGGGGTTGGATGAAGGGTGCCATTCCTAGTTAACACACTTTCCTTTTTATCCATTTTTTCTCTCCATTTAAACTCCTTCATTTCCCAGTAATTAATCTAGATGCCTTCAGAAATGTTTGTTGTTTTTATTAAGTAAAACGTGCCAAGTTTTATTAATCAGAACCAGATCAGCTAATCACTTGTACATTTTGATGTTAAATTTTGATTCTGTTAAATAAATGACCACATTTATTCTGATGGGTCAAAGAAAATTAACGTCTCAGTGTCACTGATTGTACAATCTACGCACAGTTACCTCGGTCACATGGCTGTAATTTAAATCGAAAAAGAGAGAACCCGTTATTTAAATATATTGTAGTCAAGGGCAGCTAAAGCTAGCCCTTAGGACCCTACAGTTTTATAGTGACTATGGATTCTATAATCGTGATGGCGAGCCGAGCCCACCTGTGGACAGGTGTAAACGGTGTGGCCAGCTGAGACATCCATTCACAGAAGAACCTTAACAATCTGGAAAACCCATCTTGGATTACAGATAAGATTCCATACACAACCCTATCCAGGGTAGCAACGTTGCTAAAGAACTTAACTTTTTTTTGTTTTATTTTTTCATTAACAAAAGAAAAGAGCTCTCTTTAATTTCTGCTTGTATTTTAGTTTTCTACATTTGTAAATAGGTTGTTGTTTTTTTATCGTTGTGGGAAGCAACAAAATAATCAGTTCAGTATCCTGATGCATGCTCAATAATCCAGGTAGAAAAATCTAAAAAAGTTAAATCTGGTCCTCCGGACATTCAAAAAACAAATCAGTGCAAAACTATAACAAATAACTGTAGAAACGTTTCGTCTTTCATCTGAAAGACTTCCTCAGTCTGAGGTGCTGTATTCAGCTCAGTCTTATAAATAGCACCTTCTCAGAGTGGCTCAACCAGTTTGCTGCTGACAACCAAAACCAGCTGCTCACATGATCAAGAAGGACCAACAGCCTAACGATGGATCATTAGCACAATGATGGCTGTTTACTATTCACAAAGGGCTGAGTGATACTAACAATAACAGCATTGTTCTTACAATGGGGACAGTTGAACCCGGAGGCCTCCACCCCTGTTTAATGATGGATGATTTCTTTTCACAAAGATGGCCTCCTTTACTCCTCTCTCAAACCATCGTTCCTCTCTATCCAGGATGTGAACATTTTCATCCCTGAAAGAGTGACCGCTGGCCTGGAGATGAGTGTAGACTACAGAGTCCTGGCCTGATGATGTTGCTCTTCTGTGCTGGCCATCCTGAGACAGACCAATTTTACTATTGAGGCCTTGAATGCCAAAGAAGAGCACATTAAACAAAAACTAACAACGTGTCTAGATCAGACCACACTTCAGCAAGTGATGGACTGTACAGATCAGGCACGCTTAGCACAGCATGTAAAGTCCAAGACTCGACAACAAAACAAGTTTAACTTACTAATAACTCATCAACACCATCACAATTCCAATAACAACACATTCAGTGTAAGACAACACTCCAGTAGACAATTAAATGCCAGGGAGACAGAAAAGTGGGTGAAGAATTTATCTGACAGACAGCTCACCCAGCCGGAGCCAGAGATTCTTTCCAGGGGACTGAACTTTGCGGTTTCACCAAGTAGAATTCCTCTGGTGGAGATGATCACAGCCACAGAATCAGCCATCGGCAACAACAAAATGAAAGAGGGTGAAGCAGAACATCTCAGAATCAATGTTTCATCCTGCCTCAGCAATGCCAAACCACCACCTTCCAACATCAGTAGAGAGGAGAGGGATTCACTCGCCACTCTTAGCAAAAACAAAAACATCATCATTCTCCCAGCAAACAAAGGAAGGTGCACAGTGATTTTGAACCAGAAAGACTATCATGAGAAAGTTATGATACTCCTTAGTGACTTAACCACTTATGAACCTCTGAAAAAAGATCCAGGAAGTGTTTACAAGAAGTTAATAGATTGCCTGAAAAATTTGGAGCAGGACAAGGCTATTGACCGTATTCTGTACCACAGACTGTACCCAGGGGAGGCCACACCTAGTCTGTATGGTTTACCTAAAATCCACAAACAAGGTGTACCTTTAAGACCTATTGTTAGCCTGATTAACTCTGTCACTTACAATGTTTCCAAATATTTGGCATCTGTACTCATCCCTTTAGTTGGCAGCTCAGAACACCACATACAGAACACCATGGACTTTGTGGATAAGGTGAGCGATGTCATCATGGAGACTGATGAAACAATGGTTTCTTTTGATGTCACATCACTCTTTACGTGCATTCCTGTTGATGATGCAATAGAGGTGGTCAGTTTAAGATTAAAATCAGACACCACTCTGAGCAGCAGGACCACGGTTTCCACAGAACAACTGTGTCAACTCTTGAAACTGTGCCTGCAGTCAACCTACTTCACATATGGGGAGCAATATTATAGGCAGAAACATGGGTGTGCTATGGGGTCTCCAGTTTCTCCTTTTGTTGCCAACCTGTACATGGAGGAGGTAGAAAAGAGAGCCTTGATGTCCTTTTCAGGGACACCACCAAGTCATTGGTTCAGGTATGTTGACAACATCTGGGTTAAAATTAAATCTCAGGAAGTCCAACATTTTACTGACCACATCAACTCTGTGGATAAATACATCAAGTTCACACAAGAAGATGTAAAAAATGGCAGGTTGGCTTTCTTGGACTGAGGTCTCAGACTCTGATAGAGGACATTTGCAAACCGAGGTGTACCGCAAACCCACCCACACAGACCAGTATTTGCAGTTTGACTCCCATCACCCTTTGGAGCACAAGTTAGGAGTCATCAGGACTCTGTATCACAGAGCAGACAGCATCCACACTAACTAAGGAGCCAGGCAGAAGGAGAAATCCTACACAAGACAGGCTCTAGAGCAATGTGGATATCCTAACTGGGCCTTCCTGAAAGCAGAGAAGAAACCCAACAGGACTCCAGTCAGCCATCAGGTGAAAAGGAGGAACCCAGACCAGTGGTCATTCCGTATGTTGAGGGAGTATCAGAGAAACTGAGACATTTATTTTCTAAACATAATGTCCCAGTGCCTTTTAAACCCCAAAATACATTACGGCAAAGACTGGTTCATCCCAAAGATCCAGTCCCCCGGCACAAACAGAGTAAAATTGTGTATGCTGTTCAGTGTCAGGAGGGTGATCAGTCTTACATCGGGGAAACTAAACAGCCACTGGCCAAAAGGATGGCCCAGCACAGAAGATCAACATCATCAGGCCAGGATTCTGCTGTCTACATTCTTCTCCAGGCCAGCGGTCACTCTTTCAGGGATGAAGATGTTCACATCCTGGACAGAGAGGAACAATGGTTTGAGAGAGGAGTAAAGGAGGCCATCTTTGTGAAAAGAAATCGTCCATCATTAAACAGGGGTGGAGGCCTCCTGGTTCAACTGTCCCCCTCTTACAATGCTGTTATTGCTAGTATTACTCAACACCCTGTGAATAGTAAACAGCCATCAGTGTGCTAATGATCCATTGTTAGGCTGATGGTCCTTCTTGACCAAGTGAGCAGCTGGTTTTTGTCATTAACAGCAAACTGTTGTATGTGCGGGCAACCCAGTTGTAACGAGACCCAGAACGACACAAGACTCGGGCTACGAAAAGTGATGTTTATTTACAGTGAATAGAAAATATATACAATATATACAGGGCCCTGGCACTGGAACTCCTGGAAGAGGGAAATAGTTTGTTCAGGTCGGGAGCAGGTAAGTGACACAGGAGAAAAGGATCTGATATTAGTTGTTTCTGTCTTACAGCTTCTTCGGTACTGGAGTGAGTTCAGGAGTCCCAAGATGCACGAGTCCCAGAAACAGGGTTTAGATATCCAAGGTCCACAGGTCCGGGTTTCGTGAGATCAGACAGGATGTCGAGAGATCAGGACAGGAATGGCACGGCCAAAACGAGGAACTGCTGGCATAGGAAGCACAAGGTCAGTACCACAAATACTTGAATGGCACGGCCAAAATGAGGAACTGCTGGCATAGGAAGCACAAGGTCAGTACCACAAATACTTGAGAACATAAAAGGCTGCGAGCACTAGTACCGGGAGGGAATCAATGCTCCAGCATCGAGTAGTCTTGACTGCAGCCTTAAATAGGAGTCGATGCTCATCAGGGAGATGACCGCCAGGTCTAGGTCGTTAGCGGCCATCTTGGGAGCTGCAGCAGAGCTTCTCTCACATTACCCCCCCCCCCCCCAAGAATCGCCTCCAGGCGACCTGAGGCGCTTTTTGGGGTGTGCTCTGAAGAACGTCGTGATCAGACTTGCGTCCAAAATGAACGAGCGGGGAATCCAGGATCTCTCCTCGGGACCGTATCCCTCCCAGTCCACGAGATACTGGAAACCCCTGCCTCGACGTCTGACATCCAAAATGGTGCAAACCGTAAAGGCGGGATGGTTGTCGATCAGTCGGGTGGGTGGAGGGAGGTCGGTAGGTGGGCACAGAGGACTCTCGGAGACCGGCTTCACCTGAGAGACGTGGAATGTGGGATGGATCCTCATTGAGCTGGGGAGTTGAAGGCGGACTGCTGTGGGGTTGATTATTCTTGTGATGGTGAAAGGGCCAATGAATCGTGGAGCCATCTTTCTGGGAATGTCCTTCAGGTGAATGTCTCTTGTTGAAAGCCAAACCTTTTGGCCCACCTGGTAAGAGGGGGCAGAGGAACGATGTCGGTCGGCGTACTTCTTGTTCTGAGCTGCGGTGCGTAGAAGGGCTGCTCTCGTTTGCAGCCAAATGCGTCGACATCGACAGAAGTGGTGCTGGACAGACGGCACCGTGATGTCCGTCTCAAGACTAGGAAGCAGGGGAGGCAAGTATCCCAGAGAGGCTTCGAATGGTGACATACCTGTGGCCGTGGATCTGTGAGCGTTATGGGCATACTCTACCCACACCAGATGTTGAGACCAGGCTGAGGGATTGTTCTCCACGACACAACGAAGGGTGTTCTCAAGTTCCTGGTTACACCTCTCAGCCTGGCCGTTAGACTGTGGGTCGTAACCTGAAGTCAGACTTGCAGATGCCCCTAGGGTTTTACAAAATGAACGCCAGACCTGGGAAATAAACTGTGGTCCACGGTCAGAAACAATGTCGGAGGGGATACCGTGGATACGAAAAACATGCTGGATCAATAATTGTGTAGTCTCGAGAGCAGAAGGTAACTTGACCAAGGGAATGAAGTGAGCCGATTTAGAGAATCGGTCAATGACAGTCAAGATGACCGTGTTACCTTCGGACGGGGGGAGTCCAGTGACAAAGTCCACCGATATGTGGGACCAAGGGCGGCTGGATGAGGGTAGTGGTTGTAGGAGTCCGGCCGGGGGTTGATTTCCTGTTTTATTGCGGGCGCAAGTAGCACAGGCAGCAACAAAATCCTTCACGTCCTGGGCCAATGTCAGCCACCAGAAATGGGACTTGGTTAGGGACAACATGCGGGTAACTCCTGGGTGACAAGAAAGTTTGTTAGTGTGAACCCACTCCAGTACCTTAGCCCTCATGACAGAGGGGACGAACAGGGTTCCGGGGGGTCCCAGGCCAGGGTCGGGCTCCTCCTTGTGGGCATCGCGGACCTCCTGCTCAATGGGCCATGTGAGAGCTCCCACGATGCACGCTGAGGGGACGATATGCTCCTCGAGTTCAGGACCATCTGGGGGAGAGAATTGTCGGGACAGGGCATCCGTCTTGACATTCTTAGAACCAGGCCTATAAGTCAATATATAATGTAAACGATTAAAGAACAGGGACCACCGTGCCTGTCTGGGGGTTAATCGTTTAGCGTCCCTAAGATAGGTCAGGTTCTTGTGGTCGGTCCATATGAGGAAGGGGATCTCAGTACCCTCCAACCAATGATGCCACTCTTCTAAAGCAAGTTTGACGGCTAGTAATTCACTATTTCCCACATCGTAATTACATTCGGCTTGGGACAAACGCCGAGAAAAGAAGGCACAGGGGTGTACCTTATTGTCTCTGGGGGATCTCTGAGAAAGAACGGCACCTACCCCAGTGTCGGAAGCGTCCACCTCCAGGATGAACTGACGTTTGGGGTCAGGATGGCAGAGGATGGGTGAGGTTGAGAAAAGTTGTTTTAATTTGTTGAAGGCAGAGTCTGCTTCTGTAGTCCATTTGAACATTCTGTTAACTGAGGTAAGTTGGGAGAGTGGTGCGGCAATACGGCTGTAGTCTCTAATGAAGCGTCTGTAGAAGTTTGCAAAACCAAGAAAGCGTTGAAGCTGTTTACAGGTCTCAGGAACGGGCCATTCTACTACTGCTTTGATTTTTTCCGGATCGGTACGATAATGTCCTTCCCCGAATATAAACCCCAGAAAGGAAACAGATGAAGTATGAAACTCACACTTCTCGCCTTTGACAAATAATTGGTTCTCATATAGCCGCTGAAGAACTGTTCTGACCCTCTTGATGTGTTCCTCCTTGTTATGAGAGTAGATTAAGATATCATCAAGATATACAAAAACGAATTCCCCTAAAAAGTCTCTGAGTACGTCATTGACTAATGCCTGTAAGACTGCAGGAGCGTTAGTGAGCCCAAACGGCATGACTAAATATTCGAAGTGATCCAAAGGGGTCCGGAAGGCTGTCTTCCATTCGTCGCCCTCCTTAATACGAACCAGATGATATGCTTTACGCAAATCTAACTTAGTAAAAATGGTGGCTGATTGTAATTGTTCATGTATGGAGTCAATAAGCGGAAGAGGATATTTGTTTTTGACCATAATGTTATTTAAACCCCGGTAATCGATGCACGGATGTAGGGTCTTATCTTTTTTGGCTACAAAGAAAAATCCAGCCCCCACCGGGGAGGTGGTTGGACGAATAATACCGGAGTCAAGTGACTCCTCAATGTACTCCTTCATGGAGTCTCTCTCTAGACCGGAGAGGTTGAACAGACGACTAGCTGGTAAGGGGGGCCCCGGAAAAAGATCTATCGCACAGTCGTAGGGTCGGTGTGGCGGCAAGGACAAGGCTCTCTGTTTACTAAAAACAGGAGAGAGATCGTGATACTCAGACGGAATGGAAGTTAAATCAATTTGTTCTATATTGGTGTTTTGTTTGGTTGCATTAGAGATTCCAGAGCGGAGACAGTGTTTTAGACACCTTCCGCTCCATTTCTCTATTCTGCCAAGCTCCCAATTAATGTGAGGGTTGTGGAGTTTTAACCAGGGGTATCCTAAGATTACTTGATCATGGGGTGAATCGAAAACAAAAAAACTGACGTGTTCGTGGTGATTTCCGGATGTAATTAAGTGTAAGTCAGTGGTGCGGTGTTGGACCTGGGATAGTGTATCGCCTGTGATTCCTGCGATGGCAACGGTGGGTATTTTTACAGTGGGTAGTGACAGTTCAGATACCAGACTGTGACTAATTAAATTCTGTTCAGCGCCAGAGTCTATGAGTGCAGAAACGGGGAAGCGGTTGTGATTACACTGAATGACCGTGGAAATGGTCAGTCTACTTAATGGGGAGAGTGACGAAGTCCCCACCAATATCTCCCTCTTTATTGGTGGGTGTTCTCATTTCCCCGAAACGGACAGGCGGCAATAAGATGCTTATCTTGGCCACAATAAAAACATAACCCTTGTTCTCTGCGTTTTCGTCTAATGTCGGGAGCAAGATGGGTGCGTCCCACCTGCATGGGCTCTGACTCAGGTAAAGTGAGTGAAGGGGGTGACGCGTGGGTAGAATAACTCAGGGTTTTGAAAAACGAAGGTGACTCTTTACCACGGACAATACTGAGTGATGAACCTAAACCGGAAGTGGTGGTACGTTGGGAGTTGTAGTCCCGTTCCCGCTGCCGCTCGCGGAAACGCTCATCGATAGAAATGGCCTGATTAATGAGAGCATCAAAGTTGGACGGCTCGTCCCTAGCGGCGATCTGGTCCTTTAACGGATCCGATAACGAATTTAGGAAAGTTCCCTGTAGTGCCCTTTCGTTCCATCCGGTTTGTGCGGCGAGGATGCGGAACTCGAGGGCGTGTTCGGCTACTGGTCGCCGGCCCTGACGTAAGCCCAGGAGATGTTTCTCTGCGTTGGGGCCCGATAATGGTCTGTCGAATATCCTGCGAAACTCGGTAAGTACACTACTAAACGTAATAACTTTTAAATCGTGCTGTCAGAGAAAAGAAGTTGCCCACTGGAGTGCGTTACCCTTTAACTGGCTCGTAAAGTAGGTGATCTTAGCATTTTCTGAGGAGTGAAGCCTGGGGGCTCCGCTGAATGCGAGCTCACATTGGAGGAGAAAGCCGTCACATTGTTCTGGGTCACCGGAAAAAAGTTCGGACGGTTTTACCAGTAATTGTGGCTCCGATGAGTGTCTCGCCGAGCATGGGCACGTGTGACTGTTCTCAGGGGTTTCTGCTGCGACTGTAGGAGGAGAAGGAGAGAGAGTTTGTTTAATTGAATAAACCATACCCCCCAGCTCCTGAAGATTAGCTTGAGTTTGCTGTTGCTGTTGGATCATTTGTGAGAGGATCTTCTCAAGCTGGTTAACTTGCTCCGTTTGCGACGAGGACGTGGCTTGGTCATTCCGAGCCTCATTCTGGGTTTGGTCTGGCTGGAGCTTTTCTGTTGTATGTGCGGGCAACCCAGTTGTAACGAGACCCAGAACGACACAAGACTCAGGCTACGAAAAGTGATGTTTATTTACAGTGAATAGAAAATATATACAATATATACAGGGGTCCTGGGACTGGAACTCCTGGAAGAGGGAAATTGTTTGTTCAGGTCGGGAGCAGGTAAGTGACACAGGCGAAATGGATCTGATATTAGTTGTTTCTGTCTTACAGCTTCTTCGGTACTGGAGTGAGTTCAGGAGTCCCAAGATGCATGAGTCCCAGCAACAGGGTTCAGATATCCAAGGTCCACAGGTCCGGGTATCGTGAGACCAGACAGGATGTCGAGAGATCAGGACAGGAATGGCACGGCCAAAACGAGGAACTGCTGGCATAGGAAGCACAAGGTCAGTACCACAAATACTTGAGAACATAAAAGGCTGAGAGCACTAGTACCAGGAGGGAATCAATGCTCCAGCATCGAGTAGTCTTGACTGCAGCCTTAAATAGGAGTCGATGCTCATCAGGGAGATGACCGCCAGGTGTAGGTCGTTAGCGGCCATCTTGGGAGCTGCAGCAGAGCTTCTCTCACACAAACTGGTTGATCCACTCTGAGAAGGTGCTATTTAAGAGACTGAGCTAAATACAGCACCTAGGACTGAGGAAGTCTTTTGGAAGAGAGACAAAACATTTCTACATTTTTTTGCTTTGTTTTGTTTTTTGTTTTTTGAATGTCCAGAGGACCAGATTGACCTTTTTTGGATGTTTGAGAGAGGAGTAAAGGAGGCCATCTTTGTGAAAAGAAATCATCCATCATTAAACAGGTGTGGAGGCCTCCGTGTTCAACTGTCCCCCTCTTACAATGCTTTTATTGCTAGTATCACTCAGCCCCCTGTGAATAGTAAACAGCCATCAGTGTGCTAATGATCCATTGTTAGGCTGATGGTCCTTCTTGATCATGTGAGCGGCTGATTTTGGTTGTCAGCAGCAAAACTGGTTGATCCACTCTGAGAAGGTGCTATTTATTAGGGATGCACCGATCCACTTTTTTAACTTCCGATCTGATCCTAATACCTAAATCTGAATATCGTCCGATATCGATCCTGTTCCAATATCATCATCATTATGGATTTTATATGAGGCTGTAATAATCTCCTCTCAAGTACAATTTGTACAAAGATATGCATGCATGTCCAAAAAGGCAACTTGAGTTAAGTTCTATTTCGTATAGGCTTCACCCTTTAAGGCTATCGCTAGTGGGTTTATCCCTTCGTGCACAGCGCAACACTGAAAATTTTAGTCCACACCTACCTACTGTGTGGGCCTCATCCCAGATCCGTATAAATTATGGTATAATCCAGGAGGATGTTAACACAAGGGACTTTCCGTCCCTCACCTCCCTCCGCCCTGATTGGATGATCTGGTGGCAAGGTTGGCTCTGCCCCAGCTCATCACCCTGACCCCATCTGGCTTAGCTGTCCAGCTGTGATGTCACACTGGAATGAGGTTGCAGCTGGACCCGGCAAGCTGAAGACATCCGTCTCCACCTTCGCCTCCATCTCCAGAGTGGAGGGTTTTACCAATCGGTGTTTCACCCCCCCCAAGCCAAGCCTGGTCGTGGCACTTGGGGCAAAAGCTTCTAGGATGGACCAGCAACATGTCCCTCCAGGGAAGCATGACCAGATGGTGACAAGGTCTCCAACCGAGCTCACCAGTGCTCATTCCAGATGGCCGCAGTGAACAACAACGTTGCTCTGCTGGCCTACAGCATCTCTAAGAGGCTGGAGGAAGCAGACTTGCTGGTAGAGACAAAGAGCTCTCTCTGTAAAGCTGCTGATGTCATCTTAAACATGTGCCACCTCTGTGGTCTGCCTGTCCCGCATCGCCGCCTGGATGACTATGATCTAGAAGACCACTTGGCTCCGCCTCTCACCATCCTTGTCTGAGAGGCTGCAGAAAGACCTGCTGGAGGGCCCAATCACCCCAGAGGTGCTGTTCGGGGCCAACTTCAGGACTATCCTTGAGAAATCGCTGAGGTCCTTGGAGGTCTCAGAGACTGTATACCATCTGGTGATGTCACAATCCTCCTCTCGCCCCTCCGGCCGCTGGAGGGACCGCCTTGGCCAGCAACAGTAGCAGAGGCACTCCACAGCTGCGGCATCGACTTCACACTCCACTCCTCTGCCAGCCCCCTCCACCAGGTAACATATCCTTGAGGGGAAGGTATGTGTTTTTTGATGATGTATGTTTGTGATATAAAACAGAAACGCGTCTGAAAGTAAAGTTTTCATCTGAGACTGTCAGATCAGCTGATCTCACAGCTGCCTCTCTTCACACGTTCCCCACACAGAACGAGCCAGTAACCTCTTAACAGTGTTTTAAATGGCACCGCAGTTCTGTAAATATCACAAAACACTCATCTGCCACGTCAGCTAAAATAATGTTTTTTCAGCAGACCGAGTCCAGTAAAATCCCTTGTTTTTCAGCCAGAGCCTGTTTTTAATTTCTGCTTTTTTTCTGCTCACTCGCAGCACAGTGGGAGTAAATGTGTTTCTCCATGACAGCTGCAGCCTCCACTGAAACGGTGTCTCACTCAGAAAGCGCTCACGCCTCCTCTCAGTGCGCACCGGCTCGCCTCAGCTCTAATCTGAGACCACAGCCTGGGCTCAGCACAGAGGCACACATACAGCCTTTTTTTCTGTCGGAGCCCCCCTTGTGTTCCCCACGGAGAATCTCCAGAGATAGTGATGGCAGTAAGGATTTTTAGTCTGGTAGAATATCATGAGAAACATGACACAACATAAATGTGTGCCCGCTCTCCGAGCGTTACTCAGAGTGGCAGTGAGTGTGTTCCCTGGACAGATGGACGGACCATCTGATCAGCAGGGGTTACACACTGCAGTTTGTAGCTCAACCCCCACCATTCAAAGCTAAAGCTCTCAAAACCTGTGGTGAGGACATCCAAAAAGTGGACCAGTGAAGCTGTGGAGGAGCTACGCACGTGTTTGGACACCACAGACTGGGACTTGTTCAGGGCTTCTACAGACAGTCTAGATGAATATACAAACACTGTGATGTCATATATACATTTCTGTGAGGACAGCATCATCCCATCACGCTCCAGAGTCATTTTCAATAATGATAAACCCTGGTTCACATCCAAACTAAGACAGCTTCGTCAGCAGAAGGAGGCTGCTTTCAGAGAGGGGGACAGAGACAACTACAGACGTGCAAAGTATGGATTTAGCAGGGAGGTGTCAAAGGCTAAATCCAGGTACATTGCACGGCTGCAACAACAGTTCTCTGCAAACGACTCTGCCTCTGTCTGGAGGGGGCTGAAAGAGATAACTAATTACAAGCCCAGAGCACCTCATTCTACAGACAATCTCAAACTGGCAAACGATCTGAACGACTTCTATTCATGCTTTGAAGTCATGGACTCACATTCCTCCATCCTCCACACCAACCCCAGCTCAACTGGTTTAACCACTTGGGACTGCCCCCGACAACCCCCTGCTATCTCTGTACAAGAGGATGAAGTAAGGAGGCTTTTTAAAAGGCTGAATACACATAAGGCTGCAGGCCCAGACCTTGTGTCACCCTCCACACTGAGACATTGTGCAGGAGAGTTGGCTCCGGTCTTCACAGGGATCTTCAACTCTTCACTGGAGTCATGCCACGTCCCAGCCTGTTTCAAGTCCTCTATCATCGTCCCTGTCCCCAAGAAGCCACGTGTCACAGGACCAAATGACTACAGACCTGTAGCTCTCACGTCTGTAGTCATGAAAACCTTTGAACGCTTGGTTTCATCTCACCTCAAGTCCATCCCCAACCCCCTCCTGGACCCTCTGCAGTTTGCCTACAGGGCTAACAGGTCTGTAGATGACGCAATAAACCTGGCTCTTCACTTCATCCTGCAGCACCTGGACTCCCCAGGAACCTACGCCAGGATCCTGTTCGTGGACTTCAGCTCCGCATTTAACACCATCCTCCCTGCTCTGCTCCAAGACAAGCTCTCCCTGCTCCATGTATCTGACTCCACCTGCAGGTGGATCACAGACTTCCTGACAGACCGGAGTCAGTGCGTGCGGCTGGGGAGAGCTGTCTCGGACACTCGGACTATAAGCACAGGATCTCCACAGGGCTGTGTGCTTTCCCCCCTGCTTTTCTCCCTGTACACCAACTGCTGCACCTCCAGCCATGACTCTGTGAAACTTATTAAGTTTGCAGATGACACCACCCTCATCGGGCTCATCTCAGACGGTGATGAGTCTGCATACAGGAGGGAGGTGGACTGGCTGGTGACCTGGTGCAGCAGCAACAACCTGGAACTCAATGCCCAGAAGACAGTGGAGATGATTGTGGATTTCAGGAAAGCCACAGCCCCTCTGCCCCCCCTCACCTGTAATGATACCCCCATCACCACTGCAAATTCTTATCGGTTCCTCGGCACCACCATCACCCAGGACCTCAAGTGGGAGCCGACCATCAGCTCCCTCATCAAGAAGGCCCAGCAGAGACTGTACTTCCTGCGACAGCTGAAGAAGGCCAAGCTGATGGTGCAGTTCTACACAGCCATCATCGAGTCCATCCTCAGCTCCTCCATCACGGTGTGGTACGCCGGGGCCACTGCCAGGGACAGACTTAGACTGCAGCGTGTTGTGCGCTCAGCTGAGAAGGTGATCGGCTGCAGCCTTCCATCCCTCCACGACCTGTACATCTCCAGGACTGTGAGGCGAGCAGGTCGGATCACAGCTGACCCTGCTCACCCTGCACACGGACTGTTTGAACCACTCCCCTCAGGCAGGAGGCTTCGGTCCATTCGGACCAGAACATCCCGCCATAAGAACAGTTTCTTCCCCTCTGCTGTTGGACTCCTGAACACACATAATGCTACCTCATAATTTCTGCTTTGGTCACATTACATCTGTATTATAATTGAATACTCCATATGTACTGTTCTCTAAGCTTTTTTATTGTTTTCTATTGTATGGGTGTACATATGGTTATGTTATGTTTTTAATTTTACTTTATTTGTGGGTGTACACAGGCTTATGTCTTATGTAATGTTCTCATTTTTACTTAATTTTTACTTTATTTTTACTTTATTTTACTTTACTACTATTCGCACCTTATGTCGAAGCAAATTCCTAGTTTGTGAACCTAGTTCATTGACATGGCGATAATAAACTGATTCTGATTCAGAGGGATTATAGAGACGGTTCTGTCTTCTCCAGAACAGAGATCATCTCTCCAGTCAGAAGTTCAGGAATTTCTGATGAAAAATGTGTTTTCCAGAGTTCCTAACAGAGAGGAAAACATGTTTTTTTTTCCTCCCACTACTTCCTGATTCTGATAAAAACTGGAGGGATGAGACCCATTCTCGACCTGTTCATGTTCAGCAATTTGAGAGACAATTCCACATGTTGACTAACAACTGCTGGAGAACTTCACCAGAACGACTGGTTTTCACCTTCATAGATCTGAAGAGCGCACATTTTCAAATTTCCATCATTCTGAAACATCCCATGCACAGTCTCGAAATGCGTGGAGACGGTGCTACAGTCATTACACATGGCAGGAATGATAATTCTTTTTATCTGGACGATCTGCTCTTATTAGCTCGGTCCAGTTAGAAAGTAGTTGCACAGACCAAAATGCTAGTGTTACACCTGCTAAACCTAGGGTTTCTATAAACTGGGAAAAACTTCAGTTCGTCCATCCCAGATGATTGTTTATCTGGAAGTGGAACTAAACTCAACTACAATTAAAGTTGCAAGCAGCATTGAAGGCCCTCGCAACAAAGCGCCGCTCCGGCCTTACGGCAACCGTGGGAGCTCCAGCGACACCACCCAGTTGCCATCGTGAACGCTCCCGTCCTATGCACGTTCACCAGGGTGCGCATTTGCCGAACTTTCAACATCACCTGTGACCGCGGGCACTCCAGCAATGCCTCCCAGTTGCCGTCGCGAACGCTCTTGTACCATTCCTGCACTCGTCCTCCAGGGTGCACATATGCCTAAACTTGGCAATCGCCTTCCGCCCATATCAGTATGAGAGGGAGCGCACTTGAGTCATATGTTAAACCCCAATATCAATGTGTTTAGACGTGCTCACCGATTACGCACAAAAAATCTGGTTCAGATCGTATGATGTATCACTGAGATATAACTGTTGGAAGAATCTAGATGGTGCACTTGAGTCAAATGTTAAAGAACAATATCAATGTGTCTGGAAGTGCTCACTGATCATGCACAATAAATCTGGTACATATTGGATGATATTTCACAGATATAACTGTTGGAAGAATCTAGGGGGCACACTAAAGTCAAAAGTTAAACAACAACACCAGTAGGTCTAGAAGTGCTCACTTATTATGCACCAAAAATCTGGTGCAGATCGGATAACATATCATTGAGATATAATAGTTTGAATATTCTAGGGGGCGCACTTGAATCAAATGTTAAAGAACAATACCAATGTGTCTAGACATGCTCAGAGATGACGCACCAAAAATTTGGTACAGATCGGATGATGTATCACTGAGATGTAACTGTTTGAATAATGTATGGGGTGCACTGGAGTCAAAAGTAAAACAACAATACCAATGTGTCTATAAGTGTTCACTGATCACGCACAATAAATCGGGTGCAGATCGGATGATGTATCACTGCGCTATAACTAGGAATAATGTAGGTGGCGCTGTGGAGGCAATTGGCCACTTATCATGGATATCTGTTCAAGGGGTGTATAATGATTGAGCATAGTGATTTTGGTACACCTCGGCTGAAATCTGTGCAATTTAGAGCCAAATGTATTGCAACGGCGTCACTTTTTGATTCGCCACACCGCCACGCCCACATCCTCCATAAAAAACAGTTTGCACTTAAATCAAGTCAGACCATCTTATCTGCATTCTAAGACAGGATCATCCTGATTAGGTCAAGGGTGTCAAAGAGGGAGCATTTCAAGTAAAAAAATAGACTTCTAGTTCTGAGGGGGCAGGCTTTGATGACATCAAAATATGACCACAGTGAATCATCGAGTATCCAACAGGGATGAGTCATGCCAGGCTTAGTGCATTTCAGTCTTTCAATGTGAAAGTTATAGCGTTTGTAAATTTATGGCGTGAAACGCAACTTTGAGGCCTGGCCACACCCCTTTAACCTAAAAAAACCTGAAAGATTTTGATAACTTTTACTTCCCAATGTCTTAAGGGCATATTAATCAAGTTTGAAGGCAATCACTCAAAACCCCTAGGAGGAATTCATTAAAATTTGCCATTAGAATTGCCCAAAAATGACCCTTTGATCCAAAATGGCCGACTTCCTGTTGAGTTTGGACTAGGGCTCCAAGAGACTTTTTCATAGGTCCTGAGAAGACACAGATGTTCACCAAGTTTCAGAATTATCGGTCAAAAATGGCTTGGGACTGATGTTTTAAAATATTCTAGGGGGCGCTGTGGAGGCTATTGGGCAATTATCGTGGATTCCTGTTCAATGGGTGGATATTGATCGATCATACTGATTTTGGTGAACCTCAGTTCAAATCTGTGGAATTTAGAGGCAAACATATGGCGACGGCGTTACGTCTTACTTCACCACGTTGCAACGCCCACATGCTCCACCCCAAACTGTCAGTGTTGGAAAGCAAGTTACACCAACATGTCTTAGGTCACTGGACACACTATCATGCTGATCAGGTAACAGGGGTCAGATAGGGACAGTTCAATGTAAAATGTACACTTCCTGTTGTCAGGGGGCTTGGCTTAAGTAATGTCATGATTTGACATTCAGTCCTGCAGGGGACCAGATGTGGATCAAGCACTGAAGGTTTGATGTCTCAGACAGTTTTCTTGTAGGAGCTATTAGCGTTTTGTTTTTCATGGCTAGATGTCAAACTTTGAAGTCTGGCCCCACCCCTTCAGCACACTCCGAAACGAACCGTTTAGATAACTTTGTGTCCCCCATGCCTTTTGACCAAAATGGCCAAGTTTGAAACCGACTGAGCGAAATCCCTAGGAGGAGGAGTTCAAATGCGGAGGCTGTAAACTGCCAAAAATGTGTGAAAACATTGGGACATTCCAAAATGGCCAACTTCCCGTTTATCATACAATGTTGGTGCTAGAGGGTTTTCTGTGCATCGTGGGGTATTGGACAAGTGTACCAAATTTCATGTTTCTATGACAAACTAAGATTAGAGTGGAGGGTATTTTGAAAATTTCCAGGTGGCACTCTTGAGCCGTTTCTGTTATGATTTTTTTCCACGCCCTTAAAATATGTAATTTTTCACCAGTTCTGATGCGTCCGCCAAATTTGATGACTTTTGGGATATGTTAAGGCCCCCAAAAGGCCAATTCATTTGATGGAAAAAATTGCAGCTCGGGCTTGAACAGAGCAATTACAATAGGCCTTTGCAGCGCTTCGCTGCTCGGGCCTAATGAGAGCCAGTTTATCACAGCTGAGAGCCAAAGCTCTATCAGCTCAGCTTCGCTGCATAGTGACAGTTCTGCCTGTCATGCGACGTCTGGGACGATGTCAGCGGCCCACATCATGGTTCCGCTGGGCCCACTTCACATGAGACACCTTCAGAGATAGTTCGGCCGCCTGCGCATAGATCCTGTACACCAGAAGAGGCGGATTATCTTTGTGGCCCCTCCGGAAGAACCAATCTGAATCACTGGGGAAACCCCCTCATTCTGTCAGAGGGAGTTCCCATCAGCAGGCCTACGTCACGTCTCAGTTTTCACAGACACGTTCCTGTCAAGCTGGGAGGAATGTGTCTGTCCCAAGCTGTGGCTGGACCACATGTCGCTTCACATAATGAGCTAGAATGTTTTCACGGTCTGAAACATGACTCAGCATTTTGCCCCTGCTGCAGGATCAGCATTTTCTGATCCAAACAGACAACAAGGTGACGGCAGTTTACATAAATCGTCAGGGAGACGTGCGCTCAGCCTAACTGTTACGCATCGCGTAACAGCTGTTGTGTTGGGCACACAAAAACTTGCTCTCCTTTAGAGCAGTGTACATTCTGTAATGAGAGAGCAAGAGATGGATTCAGCTCAGGGGTGCTCTCTTACATTTTATAATATCTGGACTAGTTCAAGTACATGATATTATACTTAATTTAAACGGATTCTTTCATTTTT
>NC_056499.1:61034709-61040080 GCF_014905685.2 Nematolebias whitei
CTGGACTAAGTCATATCGTGCTTTGTGGAGTAAATGTGGACAGAGACGTGTTTAAATTTCTGACTCACCAACAACAGTGGGTCGTTTATTTTAAACGATTTAAAAACACATCACACATTTACATTAATTGGCAGATTGATTACAATTAACACAGCATAATTAATGAGCTTTACAATGAGAAATCATACGGCCATGATTTCTCACTTGCAACTAATTACAACAGACATTTCTGAAAATATCTGGATTAATTACTGGCAGATAGAAGAGTTTTAAAGATGGGGAATGAAGGAGTTTAAATGGAGAGAAAAGATGTGTGAGGGAAAATGTGTTGACGAAGAACGACACCCTCCATTCGAACCCAGCTCTACCTCGGTACACTTCGGTAGTGGAAATCGACTCTTTACCTTGCAGAAGATATCTCAGCTTCGGTGTAGAGTTCTCTTTCAGTGTTACCATTTCAGCGTCTCCGTAGGATAGCAGAGAAACGTCCGGAGTAGTGACGGTACTTTGTTCAACAGCACGCTCACCTCCCGGGTGGACTCACATGAGCTGTGAGCCCGTCAGAGTTCCACTCAGATGTGGAAGATTCCATAATCCCCACGAGACTCGAAAGAACTCCCAACTAACTCCAGCACTTCAGAACTTTTGTTCGGTTCTGCTCTCAGAACTTTGGTTCATGTCTCAGAACTTTGAACTGACTGGAACTAGGAAGTGTCGACTTTTAAAGAGTTCGCTTCCGGTCCCTTTTTTGGGAAATCCTGATTGGTTGAAAGATCCAACAGGGGTGTGGTTTTAGTGACGTAAGAGGTTATTACAAGTCAGAAAAACAGTGAGATGTTTTAAGAACAGACAGAGAAATGTTATGGCGAAATGAGAAACTCACAGGTGCCAGCTTCTCTTGTTTACCGTCTGCTAGGTTTAAAAACATGACAGTTCGTTCCAATAACTTCTTTCTGACTTTCTCTGACTTTTGACCGACATCACTCCTTCTCATTTCAGACAGAAGATCAAAATGCATAATTACTTTGTAACAGACATCTAACTTGATTTCTACTTTGAATGAGGATTAAAAATCATTAATACTGTTTCACAGTTGATTTAAAATGAGTAGTTCACTTCAACATTTAAAAATAATTTGAACTAAACACACTTTGATTATCAAGATATTGTAAAATAGTAATGATAATAAAAAAGAGAGTGTTCTTTCAATTGATTAGTGCAGGACACACTTAGAAAGTCTCTGGATGAGCTTAATTTGTGTTTCTGGACTCAATTCAATGAAATAACAGTTCCTGTCCCACGAAGGCCCTCAGGGTCAGGTTTTTGACCTGAGGCTTAGTTCACTACAATTCCCAGCATCCTGAACAGGCGAGCGGATATCATGTCGAGGGGCGAGCCCCGCCACAGAGACTGGAGCCTCCATCCTGAGCTGATTTCTCAGATTTGGAGCAGGTTTGGCAGAGCAGCAGTGGATCTGTCCGCCACATGGGAGAACGCCCAGTGTCAATTATGGTTCTCACTGAGCGCATGAGATGACCCACCGTTAGGAGTGGACGCCTTCGCTCACAGCCCGTGGCCAAAAATGCTCATTCATGCGTTCCCTCCAGTCCTTCCAATATCTCGGACCCTGGACCGGGTCCGGGAGAAAGAACCGTCAGTCGTCCTTGTAGCTCCCGAACGCATATGTGCTCCGTGGTTCCCAAATCTGTAGCGACTGATATTGGGTCGGCCGTGGAAACTGCTGGGGGGTGGGGCCTCTCCTCCAGGCAGGAAGAACGATCAGGAGTTACCCAGAAATAGGTCAGCATCTTTGGGTCTGTCCACTGAACAGATCCGTTTAGAAAAGTTGGGCCTCCCACAGGATGTGGTGCGTACATTCAGGGTGCACGAGTTGCTTCTACCGCAACGCTGTATACAGCAAGTGGACAGTTTTTCAGCGCTGGTGCGCAGAGAAAGGCATGGAGGCCATCTCATGTCCACTAGGTGGCATGCTGTCCTTTCTGCAGCAGCTGATGGACAGAGATCTAGCGTTCAGCACAATTAAAACTTATGCTATAGCTATTTCTTCCTGTCATGAGGGCTTCGGTGACAGAACAGTTCTTAATCACCCATTGATGAAGCATTTCCTGAAAGGTGTATGGAGACACAGACTGGTGTCACGTCCACTAGCTCCACAGTGAGACCTAATGATGGTCCTGCACGCTCTGATCAAAGCTCCTTCTGAGCCTTTAGATCAGGTTTTACTTAAATTTCTGTCATTTAAAACAGCCCTGCTGTTAGTTCTGACATCGGCAAAGAGAGTGAGTGATTATCTGCTCTCTCTGTTGCTCCCTCATGTCTCAGAATTCAAGATGACGGCAGTTCAGCTGTACTGCGTTTTAACCCTGCTCTGAAAAGCATCACAAGCTCATTCAGATCGAGAGTGATAACCTTGGATGGGTTTTATCCTCTTCCTCATAATTCTGAGGAGGAAGCAACATCTCACCTCCTTCTGTCCCATGCGCACATTTTTCATGTTACGTGGCGCACTGCGCCACTTTCAGTGTATGTTTGTGCATTACTGGGACAGCTCTTCAGGACATACTCTATCCACCCAGCGCCTCTCACACTGGTGGTGTGAGGCTATTTCTGAAGCTTTCAGTTCATCTGGACTGGATCCTCTAGAGAATCTCAGAGCACATTCCACCAGAGGGTTTTCATCCTCCATGACTCTGCATGGAGGGATGACAGTGGAGGATATTTGTATGGCAGTAGCCTGGTCATCGCCATGTTCAATTAATCGTTTTTATCTATGTGATGTTTCTATTTTCTCTATGACCCATTCTATTCTCAGGGTTCTGACAGAATGATTATTTGTTTCATGGAGCCTCACTTTTGAGCTCACACCTGCCTGCATGCAGTCGCAGTGTGAGATATTTATTATCAGTCACAAGTTCATGACTGCTGATTTTATAGCTATTAATCGGTTCATCCTGAGGAGCTGTTGGTCTGCTCTGTTCATCGTTACACTGTTACAATTCGTATCCTCCGTTGTTCCTATTCACAGCAGCAGGTCTGCTATCTCAGCCTTTTTTTCCTCACCAGAGATCTTTTCTCCGGTGCGCTCCTGCGCATGGAGCACGTATTTACGCAGCGCGTAATTACGCACACAGAAGGTTGAGTGATGAAATGTTTTTTTGTGCAAGCAGGTGCTTCATGTTGTGTCTGAGTGGACCCAGTGAGGCATAGACTACATCCTGCTTTGCCTTTAACCCACTAGTGATAACCTTAAAGGGTGAAGACTATACGAAATAGAACATTGGTTACGTACTGTAACCCCAGATTCTATGAGAATAGGCGTAGCCCTTTAAGCTCTGGGCCTCACTGGTTCCTAAATGGCTGAAGAAAAAAGCTATTTGGGAGCCGATTACCCCTTCTCACCGTAATTTATAAGGACCAGGGATGAGGCCCACATAGTAGGTGGGCGTGGACTAAAGTTTTCAGTGCTGCGCTGCACGCAAAGGGATAAACCCACTAGCAATATCCTTAAAGAGCTGCGCCTATACTCATAGAATCTGGGGTAACAGTACATAACCAACGTTTTATTAATGTTGGATAAGTTTTAAAGTTAGAATTAAATTCTGCTAACACAAAACATGTTTTTTTTATTCCTAGCTTTAAAGTGGATATTCATGTCATGTTTCTGTTTACTCTTTCATTTTTTTTGCTTAGTCTTGCTCTGCTCCTGTCACTTCTCACCACTCACTCACTCTCTGCCTGAAATCAGGCTCATGCATGACAGCTGCTCAGTCTCCTATTTAAGCTCCCTGTTCACAGTCCTCAGTGCCAGATTATTGAAAGCCTCAGTGAGTAAATATCAAGCGTCCATGCCACAGTTTCATTTGTCTTCCTGGTTCTGACTTCATGCCTGTTTTATGGATTACCCATCTTGTCCGTCCACTGCTTGCTTTGGATTATCTACTCTGCTCATGGTAACGACCTCTGCCTTCTCTACAACGACCACGTCTACCGGATCACGATTCAAGTTTGCTTTCGGATTTCTGATCACCTGTGCACGACCCTCGCCTCCCTGTCTCTCCAGATCGTGCTGGCCCAAGGACTCAGACCTCCACCAGAAGCAGTTTATCAATAAATCTTTGAAACCTTCCTGTTGTCTGTGATCTGGTTTGAATCCCTAAATCTGGTTCTTGTCAATTAAAGTGATTAATTTAAGTGATTAAAGTTATTTTGTACATTTTTTTAAATAAGGGACAGATTCATTTCAGTTTATTTCTATATCGCCAAATCACAACAAAGTTGTCTCGGCACTTTACAGGAACATTCACATAAAAGCCAATTAGTAAAGTTCTCTATCTAAGGAATCCAGCAGACAAGTTGAATCTTGTCTTCGTTGCAGTCTCCCATCCTGAGCAAGCACAGTGGAGACAGTGGAAAGAAAAACTCCCTTTAACAGGAAGAAACCTCCAGCAGAACCAGCTCAGGACAAGCAGCCATCTGCTTTGACCGGATGGTTGAGAGGACAGGAAGGAGAGACAGACGAAGACAGAATGGTAGGTCCAGGTATAGGTCCAGGTCCAGATATAGGTCCAGGTCCAGATATAGGTCCAGGTCCAGGTATAGGTCCAGGTGTATCTGAAAGACAAAAACACATGTTAAGGATAGAAAAAATAATTACAAATACAAAACAGGTTGAGCAGAGTAAGTAAAGACAGTAGTAGAGTGAAAATTGTGGTCAGTTTGTCCTCCAGCAGTCTAAGTCTATAGCAGCAGAACTAAGGGACAGCTCAGGAAACCCAAGCCGACCCTAACTATAGGATTTAGCAAAAAGGAAAGTCTTAAGTCTAGTTTTAAAACTGGACAATGTGTCAGCCTCATGGACAGAGATTGGAAGTTGGTTCCACAAGAGAGGAGCCTGATAACTGAAAGATCTTCCTCCCATTCTGTTTTTGTAAATTCTAGGAACCACAAGTAAACCTGCAGTCTGAGAGTGAAGTGCTCTGTTAGTAAAATATGGAACAATAAGATCTGTAATATAAGATGGAGCCAGGTTGTTGAGAGCTTTGTAGGTTAGAAGTAAGATTTTGAATTCTATTCTGGATTTGACAGGGAGCCAATGGAGAGAAGCTAAAACTGGAGAGATATGATCTCTCCTAGTAACTCCGGTTAAGACTCGGATATAAGAAATTTTTTCTTCTTTCTGCACTCTTCATTCAGTGTTTTCTTTTTGATGAATTTGTTTTGTTTCTTTTAAATTAATGATTAAATAAAATAAAATGTTAAATGGCTTTAAACATCTGCTAAGTTCATGGCATAAACCAACAGACATGTTCCTGTTTTTAGTATTTTACATCACTTTATAATGTAGCTGTTT